>NC_074690.1:35525558-35869058 GCF_029448725.1 Salvelinus fontinalis
TATTTCATGAAGCAACATTTCAGGACACAGTGTCTTCCTCAGGGTATATGATTGACTGACTGATTCTGGTGTTTGGTTTGCAGGGCACGGCACATTACCATACTTCTATGGGAACGTGGGGGACATTGTGGTGAGCCCCCTGCTGGTGAGCTGCTATAAGGGCAAGCAGTTGACTGAGAAGACACTGGCCAGCCTGGGACTGACTGGCAGCCAACTATTCAGTGTGGAGACCATGATCCTCCTCACCCTGCAGTACCTTGCACGGCTAGGTAAAGGCCTCAAAAGACTAATGCATGGGGGAAAAAAGCCTGGTTGTTTTAAAGTTTGGTAACACTGATGAGGTAGTTTGGTAACACTGATGAGGTAGTTGGACCCCGCTCCACCATTGTAACTCAAAGTGCTCCATTAACTGCTGCTGCTGCACTTACTGTCACTAATGCACTTTAGTGGCTCCAAATAGCTAGCATGAGCCTGAGTTGCTAAGAACTGTAATTTACTATGCTTCTCAGAGTCATGACTGAAGAAGGACATGGATAATATGAATCTAGCTGTTTTTTCTGTCCGTCGGCAGGACAGAACAGCAGAGTCCGGTAAAGTCAGGGGGGGTGGTGTATGTCTCTTTGTTAACAACAGCTGGTGCGCAATCTCTAATATTAAGGAAGGCTCTGGATTCTGCTCGCCTGAGTTAGAATACCTCATAAGCTGTAGTAGACCATACTATTTAGTATCTGTATTTTTCGTAGGTGTCTATTTACCACCACAGACTGATGCTGGCACTAAGGCCGTACTCAATGAGCTGTGTAGGGCCATAAGAAAATAAGAAAATGCTCATCCAGAGGCGGAGCTCCCAGTGGCCGGTGATTTTGTTGCAGGAAAACTGAAATCCCTTTTACCTAATTTCTACCAGAACGTCACCTGTGCAACTAGAGGGATAAAAATTATAGATCACCTTTACTCCACATACAGAGACAAATACATAAAAGCTCTACCCCGCTTTCCATTTGGCAAATCGGACAATAAGTCTATTCTTCTGATTCCTGCTTACAAGCAAAAACTCAAACAGGAAGTACCAGTGACGCGCTCAATACGGAAAGTGGTCCGATGAAGCGGATGCTAAGCTACAGGACTGTTTGGCTAGCACAGACTGGAATATGTTCCGGAATTCATCCGATGGCATTGAGGAGTCTACCACATCAGTCACCGGCTTCATTAATAAGTGCATCTACGACATTGTCCCCACAATGACCATACGTACTTATCCCAACCAGAAGCCATGGATTACAGGCAACATCCACACTGAGCTAAAGGTTAGAGCTGCTGCTTTCAAGGAGCAGGACACTAATCCGGACACTTATGAGAAATCCCGCTATGCCCTCCAACAAAACAGGCACAGCGTCATTACAAGACTAAGATCGAATCCTACTACACTGGCTCTGACGCTCGTCGGATGTGGCAGGGCTTGTAAACTATCACGGAATAAAAAGGAAAATCCAGCCAAGAGCTGCCCAGTGACGCGAGTCTACTAGACAAACTAAATACCGTCTATCCTCGATTCGAGGCTAGCAACACTTAACCATGCGTGAGAGCACCAGCTGTTCCGGACAATTATATGATCACACTCCCCGTAGCCAATGTGAGTAAGAACTTTAAACAGGTTAACATTCACAAGGCCGCAGGGCCAGATGGATTAGCAGGAAGCATACTCAGAGCATGCGCTGACCAGCTGGCAAGTGTCTTCACTGACATTTTCAAACTCTCTCTGACCCAGTCTGTAATACCTACATATTTCCAGCTAATCACCATTGTCCTTGTGCCTAAGTACACCAAGGTAACCTGAGTACAGCCCCGTAGCACTGACATCTGTAGCCATGAAATGCTTTGAAATGCTGGTCATGGCTCACATCAACAACATCATCCCAGAAACCCTGGACCCACTCTAATTTCCATACCGCAACCCAACAGATCTACAGATGATGCAATCTCTATTGCACTCCACAATGCCTTTTCCCACCTGGACAAAAGGAACCCCTACGTGAGAATGACGTTCATTGACTACAGCTCAGCGTTCAACACCATAGTGCCCTCTAAGCACATCACTAAGCTAAGGACCCTGGGATTGAACACATCCCTCTTCAACTGGGTCCTGGACTTCCTGATGGTCCCCCCCCAGGTGGTAAAGGGTAGGCAACAAGACATCTGCTACGCTGACCCTCAAGAAGGAGGCCGAGTGCGTGGCTGCGCACGAATCCAACACCATCAAGTTTGCCTACGACACAACGGTGGTAGGCCTGATTACCAACGACGATGAGACAGCCATAGGGAGGAGGCCAGGATAACAACCTCTCCCTCAATGTTGGCAAGACAAAGGAGCTTTTTCAACAGGAAACGGTGGGCCGCACACGCCCCCATTCACATCGACGGGGTTGTTGTAAAGCGGGTCGAGAGCTTCAAGTTCCTCAGTGTCCACATCACTAAGGACCTATCATGGTAAAAAAAAACTCCATAAGACAGTCATGAAGAGGGCATGACAACACCTCTCCCCCCTCAGGAGGTTGAAAAGATTTAGCATGGGCCCTCAGATCCTCAAAAAGTTCTACAGCTGCACCATTGAGAGCATCTTGACTGGCTGCATCTTGACTGGTATGGCAACCTCTCGGCATCTGACCGCAAGTTCACACAGAGGGTAGTGTATACGGCCCAGTGCATCACTGGGGCCAAACTCCCTGCCATCCAGGACCTCTAAACCAGGTAGTGTCAGAGGAAGGCCCTAAAAATTGTCAAAGACTCCAGCCACCCAAGTCATAGACTGTTCTCTTTGCTCCCGCACGGCAAGTGGTACCAGAGTGCCAAGACTGTGACCAAAAGGCTCCTTAACAGCTACTACCCTCAAGCTATAAGACTGCTGAACAGTTAATCAAATGGCTAACCGGACAATTTACCTTGACCCCCTTTGTTATTTATTTCTTTATCTTAATTGTTTTGCACTGGCTCTATGCACACTCACTAGACTCTACCCACACACTCACACATACTACACTGACACTCCAACACACACACACACACACACACACACACACACACACACACACACTCACACTCACACTCACACACACACACACACACACACACACACACACACACACACACACACACACACACACACACACACACACACACTACATACGCTCACAAACACAAAACACACACACACACATGCATGTTGACACCACACCACACACCACACACTGATTGCCTAGTCACTTTTACCCTTACCCACAGGTACATCAAATACTGTATTAACTCTATTACCTCGTACCAAAACACATTGACTCAATACTGGTACTCCTTGTATATATCCTTGTTATTGTTTTTATTGTGTTACTTTTTCCTTTTTTATTTAGCAAATATTTGTCTTAATTTTTAACTCTGCACTGTTGAGAAATTAGATTTGATTGTCTTGTTCACATTCTAAAAACATAACAGCATCATCGACGGCAAAACACAGCAAGTAGACATGGGAAACTGTATTTCTTTCCTCACTTCACCTCTCCTCTCCTTCCCTCCCCACTCCAGGTTCGGAGCAGATCCCTCTGAGGGAGGAGTTTGAGCACATCGTGCTGAAGGCCATGTTAGTTTGTCCTGGAGGTCCCTCCATCTCTCCGACCCAGCTGCCCTGGCTGGCCCGCCTGGAGGCCAGTGTCTCTGGGGGCAGTGTCCAGGTCCTGGTCACCTACAACTCCCTGGGAGAAGGCATCTCTGAGTCCCTGCGCTCGCTTTGTGACGGTCCGCCCTACCAGCAGTGCCTGCCCACCTACGTGGTTATTGTATGTACCTCCAAGATGAGCGGCAACGAGTTCTGTGTGCTCGCGCTGGGTGAGTGTTCCTCCATACAGCCTGTACACTACGACACTTAGATGTGGTGTGTCTGTATTTTTATAGCATACTAAAGGAAGTAATTACAGTAGGTGAGCCTTGCCTGAGACCTTAAGACTTGCGCAAGCTCCCAGAGCTAATGCCTAGGCTTTAGCTCTGCGGGCTAGCACAGTCTTACGGCGCAAAGGAGACTCTGGCTCGTTCATACTTGTCTGTATGGGTCTTACAGGGAAGTACCAGGCACGAGCGCTAGCCGAGGGAATGCTCACCACCAATGAGTTCCTGAAGGAGATCAGCTACGAGCTCATAACAGGGAAAGTCAGTGTCCTGGCGTCACACTTCAAAACCACCTCACTCGGTGAGTATACTAGATGCCTTGGGACACGACATCAATGGAAAACACTCAAAGGTCATTTCTAAGGAGGAAAAGTAATGATTTAGGTAGCCCAATCAATCAATCAATCAATCAAACATGAGCTGTGTTACAAAGACATCAAGGACAATGGCACATATTTACCTTCCTAAATGCCGACTGGCCCATTCCAGCTAGGCAGTCACAGGACTGAAACGAGACACTGTGCCACAAACAGACAGACATCAATATTTGATGAGTAGATTATGTTTCTGTAGCTGCTGTGTCTGTGTCTGTGTGTCTGTGTGTCAGTGTGTCAGTGTGTCAGTGTGTGAGTGTGAGTGTGAGTGTGTGTGTGTGTCTCTGTCTCTGTCTCTGTCTCTGTCTCTGTCTCTGTCTCTGACTGGTGGTGGCCTGCTATGTTGCTGTTTCCAGGGGACAACCTGGACAAGCAGCTGGTGCGTATCCAGCGGCGACGGAAGGGCCAGGTCATCCAGCCCTTCCAGGGCGATGTCACTGACCACATCCACTCCCAGGATGCAGCCACCATGGTGCCACCCTCTGAGTCAGGTGAGGCAAGGCCTCTGTCTGGCACCTCTTCTGACCCTTCCTCCTCTTTCTGCTGGAGACTCTGACGCTATGAAGCTTCTGGATGGATAGATATGATAAGAAGCTACAGTATATACTATATACTTGGCTCTAAGTTTCCAGTATGATGACATGTGTGTCCCCCCTCACCCCTCCAGAGCTGCTGAGTGAGATGTTTCAGATCCACCCTCCCCAGCTCAATGTAGCCAGGAGCCTGCTCTCCCAGGTGTGCTCCATAGCAGACTCAGGCAGCCAGAGTCTGGACCTGGGACGCTTTTGCAAGGTGGACTTCCTGGTTCTGGTTCCTCCGTCCCACATCCTGGTGAACCAGACTGCTCAACGCATCCGACAATCAGGTACTCATGATTAGGATCGGAAGGCAGCACTAGGCAATACTACAATGGGTGAATCAAAATAATTTCTAGTTGGTTGTCTACAAGAGGTCCATGTCAAGACTATCTCTACCTGTTTTTATTTTACAAGATTTCTTAGTTACGTGCGTTGGACTTTTTGTCATCTCTTTCTGCCCGTCTCTAAAAGGAGTGCTAGTAGACCTGGGTATAGAGGATGCGTCCTCAGCCCACCAGAGGTCCGACAAGTATGTGGTGCGTCTAGACGGAGACGTCCACGGCAAGATGGAGGCCTTCATGAGGAAGGTCAAACAGAACCCCTACACCCTGTTTGTCCTCATCCACGACAACTCCCACGTGGACCTGACCAGGTATCACACACACACGCATGTCGAACACACACACACATTTGAGTATTCAAATTGTGCCGCTGACACTTGGTTCTGACAGATGTAGTAACTGAAAACATTGGTTAGAAGGTCTGTCCTCGGCATCACAGTGTACTGAATAAGAACAGAACAGCCCAAGCCAAGACAGAACAAGACAGAGAAGAGCAGAGGCTTCTTTTTAGTCATACATATAGAACAGGACAGAACAAGTTTCCCCAAAGGAAACCTCTTTTTTGTTTCCTCTCTCTGTGTAGTGCCCTGTCTGGTTCGGTGTGCCACGGGGAGCTTCAGGGTCTGGCTGACAGGGTGGTAAACTGCCAGGAGGTTCTGGAGGCTATGAATCTGCTGGTGCTGCAGGTCAGCTGCTTCCCATTCACCCTGCAGACACGACAGTCCCGCATCAGCATCCACAATGAGGTGCACTGGCCAGCCAACACTGACAGCTTGGTGAGTGGCCCTGCGTTAGTGGTTCATCTCTGCCACCTGGTGGCAGCTATATGGAGTTACATGTACATTATTTGAGTAGTTCTAACAGACACTTATCAATAGCAATTTACAATCAGTCCGTCAGTCAGTACACTCAACTAAGGAAGCGAAACAACCACATATAACAATCACCTTCTAAGTTAAACCTTCTAAATTACCTCTATGTGAGAGCCACAATTCTGCCATATCTGCACACCCCAGTAGGAGCAGTCCTCAATATGAATGAATGGAATTCTACAGTATTTCAATTAAATGTTTCAAGGACAAAATTACATGTTATTATTATTTGTTGTTGTAGTTGGGACAGTAACATTAGTAATCTTTAAAAATGCAAAATGTAAGGAAAATGTAGGGGAAAAAATGTATATTTTTTTTCATTTTTTATTTGTATGTTTAGCTCACATAATCATTTAAAAGTGTGCATTAAGGTGTCTGTAATATAATAAACGTGGGAAAAACAGATGTAGACATTAATAAACGCATTTCTATAGCTTTTTTACAATTTTGGGGGAGTGCCAAGATGGAGGCATGTTGGCTTCAACACAGCTCCCCCCTATTGGTGTCTAGTGTATATATACATTATTGGTCAGACATGTAGATGTAACTAATAGACAGGGAGAGATTAGTCAATTTGCTCAGACAGCAGCTGATGTTCCTGTGTTCCACCCATAGGGGGAGCTGTCTCCTAAGGAGCTGGTGTACTTTGGCCTGAGGGACTACAGCAGCTCTCTGCAGTGGGGGGTGGCCAGTCCCATCCTGCGGTGTGACGACGCCTTCGAGAAGATGATCAACACACTGCTGGAGAGGTCAGTCAGTCACTCGGGGTCCGGGTTTAGGGGTCATAAAATCTCTAAGGGTGTTTTAACATATGGTTCTCTTCAGTGGAGGCTGGTGGGAGGAGCTAGTTGAGGACGGGCTCATTGTAATTGCTGGAATGGAACAAATGGAACGGAGTCGATGGTTTCCGTATGTTTTATGTGTTTGATAACATCCATTCCAGCCATTATAATTAGCCCGTCCTCCTATAGCCCCTCCCACCAGCCTCCACTGGTCCTCTTTAAAAGAACCAATCTCAGTCCTCTTAAAAAAAGCTAAAGAACTCAGTTCTCTTTGTATTCGCACTACTCTTGCCTTTGAATGAGGGCATCCGGACATTTTGCCAGTTCACTTATTTTGTGGTTCGAGTCCTCTTTGCGTTCATATTGCTATGTTCTGAAAGGAACCAAGACATTTTTTCAAACATTCACCCAATGCACTTTTTTTCCCGTGAACTGCACATCATCTTCTCTCTTTTGTGACACCAATGTCAGGGGTTATGGCAGGGGAAACGTTGTTCCAATAGTCTAGTGTGTGGTGCGGGAATAATGACAAGGGAACCTGGGGAGTGTTGTGTTCACATTGCCCTCAAAAAGGGAACCAGACTGCGAACCTAAATCGAGATGGTCTCAGTTTGGTTTGCTTCAGGGGCTCTTTGTTTTATTATTATATATATTTTGTAATTTATACCTCCTTTTTTACTTCCAAATTTCGTGATTACAATCTTGTCTCATTGCTGCAGCTCCCCAATGTGCTCGGGAGAGGCGAAGGTCGAGTCATGCGTCCTCCGAAACATGACCCGCCTGTTATTATCTGTATGTGAATAACTCACATCGGAGAGTTTGGTAAACTGCAAGCATAATCCTTTCCTCAGGTATAACATGTTACAGGTCACAACATCCTAATCAGACACTCATAATGCACCTGTTTATATATCCTAGATAAGTGCCCCACTAGCGCCATCTCTGGGTTGGCATTATGCCCATTATCTTAACATCTTCCTTTCCATTTTGATACCTCAGTGGAAATACCTATTTACATTATCAACACCTATTTTATTTTTATAAGATAAAAAAATTAATTGTCCATCTCTTAAGGGACATGGTCCCAATACCGCCGGGGCGGTCTTATGTTATCCCTTGTCCTAGTGTGTCGCACTGGTAGCATATTGGCACCTCGGATGTTGGGCACCTCTGGGATCCTCAGGTCCTCTCCTGGCACCTCTGGGATGTTGGGCACCTCTGGGATCCTCAGGTCCTCTCCTGGCACCTCTGGGATGTTGGGCACCTCTGGGATTCTCAGGTCTTCTCGTGGCACCTCTGGGATGTTGGGCACCTCTGGGATTCTCAGGTCTTCTCGTGGCACCTCTGGGATGTTGGGCACCTCTGGGAGCCTCAGGGCCTCTCCTGGCACCTCAGATTTTGGTCACCTCTGGGATCCTCAGGTCCTCTCCTGGCACCTCGGATGTTGGGCACCTCTGGGAGCCTCAGGGCCTCTCCTTCCTCTTCCACATTCTCCTGAAATTGTGGAGGCACGGTCTGCAGAGATAACTGCCCTGGTGGGGTCTTCCGCGTCTCCTCATTATATGTCCTGCCCACACCATGCAGAGGATATTCCCAGTCTCCCCTTGTGGCCCTCCTGTGCCCTATGCTCTCCTGAACTGGGTGTATGTCCTTCCGGTTACTTCGATACTTTCGGGCCTTTACTTCCACTTCATATGACCTTGCGCTGATGTGCCCAATGCATGTGCCAATACTCCATGTGGCATCCCTGGGGTGAGGTGACAGGAGCACTCTGACAGCTTGGCCTTGTTTTATTTCAGGCAAATTTTTTGCATGCTGGTCATAGTAATGTTTTGACTTGTCCTGACGTGCACGTTTGTGTGCCTGAACATCCCCAATGACCTTTGGTGCGAGGAGCTTGGGAGTTGTTGGCAACAGAGAGCGGGTGGGTATAGACATTAAGTTCTGTACAGGACTGCTGCCGAAGTTCCATCATGTGACCTCCTCACCCTACCACAGTCAGAGTAATGGTAAGGCGGAGTCAGCAGTGAAAATAGCAAATACTCTCGTCACAAAGGCTATGCAGGAAGGCACAGATGTGTGGCAAGCCATTTAGGCTGTGGAGAAATACTCCCACAGAGAGATCCCACATCTGCAAGCAAAGAAAAGTCTTGACTCGTGAACTGTGGCCCATTATCCGTAACTACACCACTGTCAGGAATGCCATATCTCCTAAACTGCTGCTTACAACAGTCAATGATGCAAGCGGCTGTTGTGTCAATCAATTTCTCCACCTCTCAAAAATCTGAATAGTAGTCCACTACAATCAGAAAAAGAACGTGAACAGATCCATTCCCACTTTCGACTAAGGACGTGCTGGTACGTCATGTACGTCATGATTAGCATTACATATGCTGCACACAGCCACAAAATGTTACATTTTTTGGGTCATGTTGGGCCAGAATACTGAGTCTCTGGCTTTCCTGAGACTGGCTTCGACCCCTGAGTGCCCTGCATGGATACGAGAGAGAATCATCGGGCGTAGAGTTCAAGGCACTACCACCCTGTCTCCTTTGTAGATGACCTCTTCCTTCATTGTGAGTTCGTCTCTGCCCAGTAGTCCCTCACCAGGATGGGCGGACTCTTTCTTGTGTCCAGCCAGCCTCTTAGGATCTTCCCGTGTGTCACGTGTGCTCCTTCTCCAGCCTCTAGGTCACCAGGCTGCTCGTTCGGGCGCACACCTGTCACCAGCGTTAGGCGCATAATGGACTCACCTGGACTCCATCACCTCCTTGACTACCTGCCCTTTATATGTGACTCCCTTTGGTTCCTTCCCCAGTCGTCATTGTTCCTGTTTCATGTCGGTGCGCTGTTTGTGTTTTGTGTTCATTGTTTATTTTATTTATTCAAACATTCACTCCCTGAACTTGCTTCCCGACTCCCAGCGCACATCGTTACACCGTGTCTGCGTGGCGATGTTTTGATCAGTAGCATGGTTCACATCTTCAAACTCAGTAGCATGGTTCTGGTCTCCGATTGGAGGCGTGGGTTCAAATCCCAGTTCTGACACCATGTTATTATCTGTATGTGAATAACTCACATCGGAGAGTTTGGTAAACTGCTAGCATAATCCTTTCCTTACAAGTTACAGGTCTGTTTGTATATCCTAGATAGGTGCCCCACTAGCGCCATCTCTGGGTTGGCATTATGCCCATTATCTTAACACTGCCAAACCACGCTTCTTAACTCCCCTTCGCTTAACTTCTTATGGCTGCAGTCTCGTTAACGGGACCGATATGACAACAGCCAGTCGAAGTGCAGGGCGCCAAATTCAAAAAACAGAAATCTCATAATTAAAATTCCTCAGACATTCATGTGTCTTATATCATTTTAAAGGTAATCTTGTTGTTAATCCCACCAAAGTGTCCGATTTCAAATAGGCTTTTCAGCGAAAGCACTACAAACGATTATGTTAGGTCACCACAAAACCACAATAATCACAGCCATTTTTTCCAGCTAAAGATAGCTTCACAAAAACCAGAATAGAGATAAAATTAATCACTAACCTTCGATTATTTTCATCGGATGACACTCATAGGTCTTCATGTTACACAATACATGCATGTTTTGTTTGATTAAATTCATATTTATATCAATAAATCGGAGTTTACATTGAGGCGTTAGATTCACTAGTTGCAAAAACATCAAGTGACTTTGCATAGCCACATCGTTTCAACAGAAATACTCATCATAAATATAGATGATAATACAAGTTATACACATGGAATTATAGATATACCGCTCATTAATGCAACCGCTATGTCAGATTTAAAAAAAACTTTACGGAAAAAGAAACCCACGCTATAATCTGAGACAGCACTCAAAAGTAAAACCCCACAGCCGCAAAATGGCGTCAACATAAACAAGAAAATATATGATAAATATTCCCTTACCTTTGATGATCTACATCAGAAAGCACACCAGGAATCCCAGGTCCACAATAAATGTTTGTTTTGTTCGAAAAAATCTGTTATTTATGTCCAAATACCTTCTTTTGTTAGTGCGTCTGGTTTACATATCCAAACGCTAATTCTGGGCAGCGTTATATCGGACAAAAAATAAAAAAAGTGATATTACCGGTCGAAGAAACATTGCAAACTAAGTACAGAATCAATCATTAGGATGTTTTTAACATATAGCTTCAATAAAGTTCCAACTGGAGTATTCTTTCTTGTCTTCGTGAGCAATGGAATGCAAGTGACTACCATGAGGAAAAAGCATGATCAGAAAATGGCTGCTTGATGGACACCTGACTGATTCTGCTATCATTCTCTCCCACAACATCATAGAAGTCTCATTATAATTTCTATTGATGGTTGACATCTAGTGGAACCTCTAGGCAGTGCAAAATCATTCATATCTCAAGGGGATTTCATTAGGGACTCTGGTGAATACATACAAGCTCAGATTTCTGACTTCCTGTTTTGATTTCAACTCAGGATTTGAGTATCCTGCCAATATGAGTTAAGTTAATCTCACAGACATAATTCAAACAGTTTTAGAAACTTTAGAGGGTTTTCTATCCAATACTAATAATAATATGCAAATATTAGCAACTATGACTGAGGAGCAGGCCGTTTGATATGGGCACCTTTCATCCAAGCTACTCAATACTGCCCCTTCAGCCATAAGAAGTTAACCCAGAAGCCAGCTGCACCAATGTGTAGGAGGAAACACTGCTCAACTGACGACCGAAGTCAGCCTGCAGGCGCCCGGTCCACAAGGAGTCGCTAGAACGCGATGAGCCAAGTAAAGTTCCCCCGGCCAAAACCTCCCCTAACCCAGAAGACGCTGGGCCAATTGTGCCCCGCCCTATGCGACTCCCGGTCACAGCCGGTAGTGGCGCCGCAACACTGCAATGCAGTGCCTTAGACCGCTGCACCACTCGGGAGGCCTGTTTTGAAGGGTCTGAGTTCCTTTGGAGTGTTCAAGCTGTACAAAAAGTAAAGCAAACCACACGTTCACAAAAATTGTCTGAAAGGGACCAAGTGTGAGAACACCATAAGGATGTTTAGGGACAAGTTTAAAGCTGATAGACAATGTCTCTCTTCCTCTCTCTCACACACTCGCTGTAATAAAAGTCAAACATATATATATATATATATATATATATATATATATATATATATATATATATATATATATATATATATATATATATATATACACATCTTTCATTTTTATTTTATTTCTTACATATCAACCATTTTTTTAAGTTCTAGATCATCAGAAAGCCCCCAAAAAGCTGCTCAACCAGTTCACCTGGACACCAAACCTGCCTTGACACAACTAACACCACCACCTCTCCTCTCCTGTTTGCAGACACCCCCACCTGCACAGCATGGTGATCAGGAGCTACCTGTTGATCCAGCAGTACACTGAAGCCATGATGGCTCTGACCTCCTCACCTTCACTACGGGATCACATCACCCCTGAGACCCTGGCCATGGTGGAGGATCTGATCAGTGCCCCGGGCCGGGAGGGGACCAAGGGCCAGGGCCACATGCTGCTGGTCCGGGTGCCCTCTCTGCAGCTGGCCATGCTGGCCCGGGAGCGCCTGGAGGACGTCAGGGACAAGCTGGGTCTTCAATTCTGCTTCGCTGTGCTGCTGGGAAGCCCTGCCGCCGAGCTCAGCCTTCCACGACACTTCGCTAACCGACTCAGGGTGAGACGTGAGGTCAGGAGGGAGGGCAGGGTGGCCAATTTGGATTTGCCTATTCTTACATCTTAAAGGCCCAGTGCAGTCAAAAATGCGATTTCCAGTGTTTTATAATATATTTCCACACTATGAGGTTGGAATAATACTGTGAAATTGTGAAAATTATGATAATGTCCTTTTAGTGAAAGAGCTGTTTGACTATACTGCCTGAAACTTCAGCCAGTTTTGGTGGTTTGGAGTTTTAGCCTGCCTGGTGACATCAGTTAGTTAAATAGCACAATAAGAAAGAAAATTCCAAACCTCTCTGCCAATAACAGCTAGTTTTCAGTTTTCCCCTCCCTACTCCAAGCCAGTCCTAGCAAAAGTATTGCTTGAGAAATTGCTCTTTCCCAAGAAGCTATATTTAATTATTTGGGGACCATTTTAATTGAAAACAATCACAATTAAACAAGTACTTAATTGTTACCCAGAAATGATTTGATATTGAGATGACCTTGAACACCACCTCTCTCTGTGAAAGAAGTGGTTTGATGAAGATGTCATCATATCAAGGACTTTCATCAGACTGAGACATAATAACTTGGTTTTAATTTGGCTTCGAAACATTTCTAATTGTGTGTTGTGTTGTTTCGGCAGGCCTGGCGGGGCTGTGAAATTGAAGACTGGGTCCCTCACACCTATGAGGATCTGGAGGGTCTTCCCTGCATTGTCATCCTCACTGGAAAAGATCCTCTAGGAGAAACCTTTCCAAGGTAGTACTGACATGACAGCATCTACATCTACCTAGCCATAGAAGGTGCATCCTCTATTGGATTGACTTTGTAGAATCGATTAAAATCCCCCACCTCACCTTTATACTGGATCTTTCCCCCTTAGGTCCCTGAAGTACTGTGACCTGCGTCTGATCGACTCCAGCTACCTGACGCGTACGTCCCTGGAGCAGGAGGTGGGTCTGGCCTGCTCTTACGTGTCCTTGAGGGTGGTAAATGAGCCCTGCAGGTTCATGGCCCCCATAGACCCAGAGACAGACAAGACCAGTGGCCCTCAGGACCCAGACCTAGAGCTGCACATGGACCTGGAGAGGCCCCAAAGCAATGGCAGCGCTACTACCAGAGGCCCCGGTAGGTCGCTGGACAAAAGAGACCCAACATGTTTAGGAAATGGGGATGAGATGATTGTTCTAAGGGTTTAGGATACTGTGTAGTGATGGGGTTACAGTTGTGTTTATGAAATAATTTTCAAATACTGTTCTATGAGTCTGAACTCTCTCTCTCACCGTCCCATGCCTCTCTGGCAGAGAACAAGGTCAGCTCCTCTGACATCCCTGACTCCTCCCAGAAGCCCTCCACCTCCTCCTGTCCCCCCGGAGGCAAGGCGGGCAGCATCATGATGGAAGACGGGACGGGCACGACCTCATCATCCCCCCGCCGGGTCAAACAGGAGTGTGACTCCCTGGGCGGTGCCACCTCCCGCCCCTCCAACGCCCCTCCCTCTTTCTGCTCCTCCTCCTCCTCTTCATCCTCCCCCTCCTCCTCTTCGACCCAGCACCCCAGCCAGTCTACGCAATGCGGCTGGGGCAGCAAGTCGCCTCGGGTCTCCGCCCGGACTGTCATCCTGTCGCGCGCGGCCTACAACCTCCTGGCTGGAGAATCAGGGAGCCAGCTGAGCTCCTTCTCCCTGCTGCCTCACGCCGATGTGGGCTGGAGCAGCCCGCTGAGGCCCCTCTTCACCCCTAACTTACAAGGGTCAGAGCAGAGCCTCTTCTACAGACAGTGGACCGTAGCCAGGCAACATCATGCCGACCACGAGGCCCCCCCAGGGCCACACCCACGACGCCTGCTGCTCAGCGGGCCCCCACAGGTTAGAGACCATACAGATATGAACATATCACCTCTTGTCTATATCAATGACAGCTTCTCTCCTGTACAAGTCATGCATCGTGTTCTAGAGCTGCATGCTGATATTAATTTTCCTCACTTATCCCTCTTCAACCAAGAGAATATCGACCTAGTTGTATGGAGTCCTAAGAGGCGAATGTGTAGAATGACGGTATTCGAATGGATACCGCAGATTGAGTGGTAATGGCTGCATGCAATGAGTGTCAGTGGTAAAAACCAGTTAGGTTGTAATCGGTTGAACAACTCTGTTTTGTCTCTCTGATAGGTGGGGAAGACGGGTGCCTACCTGCAGTTTCTACGCATCCTCTTTCGTATGTTGATTAGACTGCTTGAGGTGGATGTGTATGATGAAGAGGAGCTGGAGGAAGGTGAGGAGAGCAGGATCCCCTAGTTAATCTTTTCTTTGTCTGTCTGTTCCTCTCTCTCTCTCTCTCTTCCTCTTTCTCTTTCATTTTCTCTCATACTGTCTTAGTCTAGAAACTGAGGCTGATGTCAATGTATGTTGTATCGTTCTCTTCTAGTGATGACGGATATGTCCGAGGCCACACCCCCAGCCAGCACCCAGTGGCCAGACATTGAGGAGATCCGCAAACTGCCCTTCGACCTCTTCCCCAGAGACCCTAAGTTCAGGAGGGCCAGCGCTGTTTACACTGACAAGATGCCAAAGTGCTTGAAAGGTCAGCAGAAATAAACTCGTATTCCCATCCCTGTCATTGTAGGAGGAAGCTGCCCTTGTTTCACTGATTCAGGGTCAGATATTGCTGCGGCTTCTACCTCGACTTCTACCTCAGGCATCACTGTCTACGTATATTGTGTATGCAGCTTTGTCCCATAGCATGTGGGTATAACTCTAATGTTTGTCCACGCAGATCCTAAACTGGAAGGAGAAAACAAAATGCCTGTGAAGAGGGAAACGGTGTCGATACGGCTGAGTATGTTCGCAGCCCACAATGCATTTCACCATTGTGATCAGTGTCACCATTACTGTGAAGCCAGCCCAGCCACACAGGTGAGTGAACAGGGAGGTAAAAGAGCCATGTACAGTATTTAGATATTAATAAATGGCTCTGGGAAGGAAAGGGTAGCTAGTTTGTCATTGTGAAGAGATAATTTGTCTCAAGGGAGAACTTGATTTATTGGCTTAACTAACAGATCACCTGTGTCGCCTATTGCTGCGTTGTTTTGTCTCAAGCCCCTTTCACCCCCCTTTCTAAATCTATCGAAAAACTACTGTCCAACTTGTAGAACGACTGGTGTGCTGAGACGTGTGCTGACTGGTGCAGCTCTGTCTGTACTGGAAGTGTACATGTGTGTAATGTATGTGCAACAATGTGTGTGTTTGTGTTCAGCTTTCGGAGTGCACCTTCCACGCCTTCACGTTCTGCTCGTCCATGCTGGGAGAGGAGGTGCAGCTCCACTTCATCATCCCCAAGGCCAAGGAGCAGCACTTTGTCTTCAGCCAGCAGGGCAGTCACCTGGAGAGCATGAGGCTGCCCCTCATCTCTGCTAAGGTAAAGGGTGATGGGGGAAATCAGTGGGGATTGGGGAAAGCTTTGAGACTGCCCTCGAGTTCTAAGAATGTTGTGCCCAAGATGAATGTTATCAATAGTGACAAGGAATGTTCTCATCCTTCAGCTTCTGTAATCAGTAGTGCATTCTATGTGCTTAAATTAAATTGTGCCATAAGCAACACAGGCACGCACACACATCGTCATGTTACAAGGAGTTGCCACATTTCACACACAGCGCAAACTATGCACCTATGTGTTTCTCGTTCACTCACTTTAGTTGTTTGATGCTACTGTGGCCCTGGGCCCTAGCCTAGTGGAACCAGCCTGATCTCGCCATAGCTCAGCGGTCAGTCTGCTTGATCAGGCTACCTGCACCGTAGCCTGCTGCACTATGCATCTTTAACTACAGCTCTCCTTCTCCCATCCCAGGACCTCAGTCTGTTGAAAAGCCCCATCTTCACCCCGACCACGGGGCGCCAGGAGCACGGCCTTCTCAACATCTTCCACGCCATGGAAGGAACCGCCCACCTCCACATCCTGGTGGTCAAGCAGTACGAGATGCACCACTACAGGAAATACTGGCCCAACCACATCCTGCTGGTGCTTCCCGCCATGTTCAACAGTGCAGGAGTTGGTGAGTGTTTGGGCCCCTGGGTAAAGTTTCCCCTAGGTACATATCTAGGATCAGCTTCTCCTCCCTCAATCCTAACTGTAACCATTAGTGGGGAAAATACGAAACTGACCCAAAATCAGCGTCTAGGGGAAACTTTGCCCTACTCCGAGTGTCTGGCAATCAGTCATTTAGATAGGTTAACTCATTTTATTGGTTTATTATCCTCAACCCCGCTTGGAGAGTAGCAGTACTACAGGTTTTTGTCCCAGCATAGTGCTCAGTAAGGTGTTTCCCTGCTGAGCGGTAGCATTGAGGCCCATAGTAATTTGTGATAAAACACTCAACAAAGAAACCATAGAGTTGCCTTGCGATGTATAAACTATATTTAGGCATTTGTTTATTTATACACGAATGTATTTTACATTCTTAGTTTGCCCAGTAGCTCTGATGATAATGACGCATCTACATCAGTCTGTGTGAAATTCAAGAGATATACTGTGTCTATATTGCCATCTGTTGAGTAAAGCATGTTTGGACACATAACTATAGTAGGTACTTGAGATTTGAATATGACAGGAACCAAAAGGGAAGGGCCTGGCCATTGAGAACACCAGCAAGCCAGTAGTGTGATATATGGATCCAGCATTTAGGTGTGTAGTCTTTATGGATGGATCAATAGTGTTGCAGTACTACAAGCACATGCCAGGTGCAGTAATAGGGGCATTGGGTAAAGGCTGAAAGGACATGACAATTTCGCAGGTGAGAGAACCAACAAAGTAATAATTGGAATTCAGGTCAAAGTTCAGACTGTCATGTGAGTTGGAGCTTTAGAGTTGGAGGTGAAACTCTGTGGGAGAGTTCTTTGGGTCGGTGGTTGGCTAATGTTTTTCTACTGTGACCAAACAAGCTGTAACTATGGCCCACATAAAGCTGTTGGAATTAACTAGACACCAGACTTTTTCCTGGTCAGGTCATGTGGCCAGGCAAATAAATGAAATATCAGTGGGTCTCCACCAGCATATGTACTGTATCATTATGGTTATTATGGGGCTGCATCCCATTAGGGAACTTGTGTGTCCCAAATGGCACCCTATTCTTTGTATAGTGCACTACTTTTGACCAGAGCAACCACTGTCTGGGATGAAACCACTGTCAGTAACATAGCAGTAACATTACTGTTGTTTCTGTCCCAGGGGCGGCTCGGTTCATGATCAAGGAGCTGTCGTACCACAATCTGGAGCTGGAGAGGAACCGTCTGGAGGAGCAGGGGGTCAAGAGACAGGACGTCTGGCCCTTTATAGTCATGATGGATGACTCCTGTGTGCTCTGGAACTCACACCAACCCCAGGACAGCAGCAGGTATGGGTTACAACAGACCCAGCAAACCAAAATGGGTTCTGTGAACATTCTCAGAACATTTATTAGGTTTCCCCAAAAGTTCTAATAACCCCAAAATTGTCCAGTTGTGCTGATTAATATATAATATTTACATAAAACATTCACCTGATGTTGCAAGAATGTTCCCAGAACATATATTTTTTAATATATATATTTCAATGTTTTTGGGATGTTATCAACCTAATGTAAGATAAAACCCTAACTAGAACTTAATGGGAATGTTCCCGGTTTGCTGGGGAAACTAGCACATGCACTCACACAAAAACACCCCAGAACAGTCCGATTATTGGTCCATGGCTATCTATCAGTAATGAATTCTCAGAAAGAACCGTAATATAGCTGGACTCCTCTATCAACAACAATACTAATATCTGTCTCCCCGCTCTTCCCTGTCTCCCTCAGTGATATGGCAGACACCGGGCCCAGTCTGACCAACGTGTCTTTAAAGACGGTGCTGCAGCACATGGAGGCAACTCCTAAGATCTCCCTGTATGCTGTGTGCGGGGCCCGCAAGTGGAGCAGTGCCCTGGCCCGCCGCCTGCCAGCCCTGCCCTTCTCCCGATGCCACCTTCACGACTTTGTCATGCTCAACGTTGAGCTGACGCAGAACGTCCAGTACGACCTCAACAGGTACAGTTGTGAGGAGGTGGACTTCAACCTGAGAGCCAACAGCAGTGGTCTGCTGCTCTGTCGCTTCAACCACTTCAGCTTGATGAAGAAACAAATTCTCTTTGGAGGACACAAGGACTTCCTGGTCAAACCCAAACTCATCGTGAGTGTCCTGCTTCTCTTTTTTCTATCTCACCTCCTGGTCTGAGAGATATATTGTGTGTGTGTGTGTGTGTGTGTGTGTGTGTGTGTGTGTGTGTGTGTGTGTGTGTGTGTGTGTGTGTGTGTGTGTGTGTGTGTGTGTGTGTGTGTGTGTGTGTGTGTGTGTGTGTGTGTGTGTGTGTGCGAGTATGTGTGTGTAGTCTGAAACACAGTCAGTCATCCTAACGCCTACCCTGCTCCCCCTCTAGGTGATGGAGAACCCAACCCCCATCAGCCCACCCCAGTACATCTGTGCCCCAGACAGTGAACACACCCTCCTGGCTGCCCCGGCTCAGTTCCTCCTGGAAAAGTTTCTCCAGAGCTGCAGCCACAGACTGTTCCCCAAGGCAGTACAGAACAGTAGCAACCCCGTGCTGTCCATAGACAGCTACCTCAACATAGGCCCTGAGGTAAGATCCAACCCCTAGACAGCTACCACAATATAGGTAATTAGGCAAGATACAACCCCTAGACAGCTACCTCAATATAGGTAATTAGGTAAGATCCAACCCCTAGACAGCTACCTCAATATAGGTAATTAGGTAAGATCCAACCCCTAGACAGCTACCTCAATATAGGTAATTAGGTAAGATCCAACCCCTAGACAGCTACCTCAATGTAGGCCATGAGGTAAGATCCAACCCCTAGACAGCTGATGTACCTCAACACAGGCCATGAAGTATGCAGCAACTCAGTGCTGTCCATAGACAGCTACCTCAACATAGGCTTACCATGAGGTTCGAGCTGAGCTAATCTGGTGGAGAGAATGGGAAAATCTTGAGATGCATGTGTCCAACTCATGCATTGATTTTCTGCTAAATAGATGAATGTAAAAAAAAAAGCAGCCCAGCGCAGGTTTATCGTGAGAGCAGATCCCACAAACTGTTTCCATGATTAAAAGTCCAGACTGAGATGGTGGAGACGTGACTGTGCTTTCTGCATCCCCAGGTGTCAGTGTGCTACGTCAGCTCCAGACCACACTCCACTAACCTGGACCACCAGGATCTGGTCTTCAGCGGCCTGCTGCTCTACCTGTGTGACTCCTTTGTCGTCTCTGGCCTCCTCAAAAAGTTCAGCTTCCTCAAAGGTAACTGATGCTACTTCAATGTTGTTGTTTTTTAGCCCTTGTGTGATGTTAAGTGTAACCTCATCCCGAGTTGCGAAACCAAAATAAATATTGGGAGGTTGTCAATGTACTGTATGTGAAGCCAAGGGTTATTCATCTCCAATTAAATTCACTTCATTGATGTAACTTTTCTGATTTGTTCTATATAGCAGTAAATGCATATATAGTAAGAAAACCATAGCACCTTTCTGATTGGTTACCTGACCTATGGCCTCTGACCCCTCACCCCTGACCCTGTCCATAGGTGCCACGTTGTGTGTGATCTGCCAGGACCGTAACTCTCTGCGTCAGACCATTGTACGGCTGGAGCTGGAGGACAAGTGGCAGTTTCGTCTGCGGGATGAGTTCCAGACAGCCAACTGCAGCGAAGACCGGCCCCTCTACTTTCTCACAGGACGCCATGTTTGACCCTGAGACTGCTGCCAGACCTGTCCAAATGGCCCTCCTGTCCCATCCACCCTAACCAGACAGAAGGATACACACTAACTAACCACTGATCTCAGACCAGTTAACAATCACAACAATTCCCTGTCTGTTAGGGGGATACAACCACTGTTTTCAGATCTGTTTAGCCGACCTCCTGTCACACAGACCCTGATCTTGCAGGAGTATAACATCTGTTCTCAGACCAGTTAACAATCACAATGATGTCAGGAGATCAGAGAGGAGTATTGGGGCACGTCAAGGCCAAAGAGCCCAAGAAATGGACCTGTGGCCGTCATCAATGTGGATGTGATGCCTTCTCCTCCTACAGTATAAGCTCCTCCACAACGCTACGCTATGTTTGGAACAGAAGTGGTTGGACAGTGAGTTTTAACTCAGACTTGTGTTGGGGTCTGTCCCTAATCTGAGCCTGATTCAAATTCAAAGACTTTACTGTGCAAAAATCGACATTATCAGTGAACTTCTGTATATGTTGACGTATTTCTTGCTGCAAAAAGGGACTCTCGTCATCGATAATGGGACTTATTCAAAGATTGTAAACGTGGCGACTGTGGCGAACACAGCTCTTGTTTTGGATGTCCCGTCACGGACATACGCTTTATCTCAGGGTTTTGAAGTGAGAGGCAACAACGAGTTGCCCGTCGCTAAAGGAAAACTACTGCTTTTCTCTCTCGCCTTCAGTGTCAAGTGTTGTTACTTGTTACCCATTGTAATGTTGTTGATACCCCTGATATGAGCCACAAAAGACATCCACATCTGCACCTTGCCCTTAGCCGCCTCTACTCTCCTCTCCTCTCGCAAAAATCCCACTCCGTTGTTAGATTACTAGTGTAAATATTATAGATTCTGGAGTGTATTAGAATTCTATCATCAAGGTCTAGTATATCCATTTCTATGCTGATCAGTCAGGGGAAAAGCGTCTAGTTGATATCTAAGCCACTGGGTAGTGTACCGTCCTGTCCACTTACATTTGACTGGCAAGCCACCGCAAGGGACCCTGTTGCTCTTGTGCCTTCATATTGCAACATGTTATCCCTAACTGAACTGTTCCTATGACATTGTCTTTTTGATCATCTAACTGAGCCAATCAAATGGAGCGAGGGAGAGCAGGAAGAGACCTGTTGGTCCAATCAGTTAGCTCTAAAGGCCTGATGCTCAGTTACAAAGTAGAATTCTATTTCATGTTATGCGGATGATGCATATATCCCAGTAGCTCCCACTACTAGATGAGGATGCTATAGAAAGAGCAAACCTTCACTGGCACCTCTATCTATCTTGCTATTGACTGTGCCTGTGGTCTTGTTTATGATTGTAATATTACTCAGTGATCTGTTCTCTGTGCCTGATAGTATAGATGGCTTAGGCCTCCCCCATATACCTTATTGCAGTCAAATGACTTACAGTTGCAGGGTTTTCACATGAAACTATGGATAATCAGAGAATGGGTGTGGACTGCTGTCATCATCAGATGAATACTGTAGGTCAATTCATCTACCTGAAATCAGGTAGGAATGTTTTTTATATGTTACTGCACAGGGTCATCCAAAGAATATGCCTTATTAAGTGATGTTGTTACATAGATCACTCATTTGCAGTCAAGGGTAATATTGTAATAAGTCTTACAATGGAGAGGCCAATCCAATTGAATACATTGTGAAGAAACATCTGTCCAGTTGGGGTTAAGAAGTTAAGTTGGATTTGAGGACAACTGTCTGCTGTTAAAAGCTTTGTTTACATTATTAATATATTCAATCAACCCCGTTACGACTCGCGGAGGGTTTCTGACCATTCTTTTTTTGTATTGTGTCACTTTTAGCAGTTATGTTTTGGTGTCATGATGATGGCTTTCTGTCTGCATTTTGTGTTTGCCAGCCAAGGTGCAAAGAATCTACCTAAGATTTAATCGTCTTACTGTGTTCGTTTCCCTGGCTTTACTCATGTCAGATTATTCTCATTTCTTTTTCATGAAAATCATGTCCTTTACATGAGAGATTCTTATTTATTTGAACAAGCATTTTGGACTGATAATCATATTGAAGTGTAATAATATTGATTGCATGCTGACTGAGCGAGCTAAAATCAAGAAGCGTATCCTCTTCTGAAAACCATTGACGAAGGCTTTGCACAAGACCAAGAGCTCTTGAGTCTTATCTACTGAATGTTGAGGGGTAGGAAATGTGAACTTGCACTATACAACTTGCCAGCAGCAACAACCAAAAAAGTATTGATCATTGTCATCAAAACTGTACGGGGTAAATGATGAACAAAGACACCGAGAAAATATTGATGACACTATCAGTAAAGACAGACAGTGTTGATTGATTAATCGGATTGATTGATGATCAGACCCTTCGATATTGATCATACCCTTTTGACCCATAGAATGTGTCTTGTTTGTAGATAATTAGATGAACACATACAGTAACTTATGCAATTTGCTTCTCACAATCTTCACTGAAGTATTATCTGTTGTGGGTATTTAAGTGTCTTGCTAAAGATTTGGCGACCCAACCGATGGTAGGCTTGACCACAGAGTCATCTACCTCATGTTGACCATTGCGGTTGTTCAGTATGTGGGCTGTGAACATTTGACTTTGGAAAATATGCTTTTGTTGTTGGAATTTCTGAATGTAATAAAGTGACATTACAATAAACTAGGGAGTTGTGACAATGTTTCGTTTTATATGTTGAACTGTGCTCACATTAAACAAATTCAATGAAAGGGTACTACAAAAGGTGGATCCATTCGTTTGTTATATTGCTAGATAAAAAGTACAAGTTTACTTCTTCTCTCTTGCGTAGCATTTTTGTTTTTAAAGTAATCGCCTGAAGCTACGTTTTCGAATAATCTGTTCCTTACAAAAGGCTTGTAGTTGGTAACACAGTTCTTTTGTTGTCAATCTATTCCATAACCTTTTTCAACCGTTTACAATGACCCTCTAGTGGTATTCAAAGTTTGAGAGTTGTATTTTAATTCCTAATTCTATGGTCAACCCATGTACTGTACTACGCTGTTTATAAGACATGGGAGGTAGTACTGGGACATGGGTGTTTGATTCACCTCCAACCCCAGTGTGGTGTAACACCAGGTTATATCATACCCCGTCTACACAGTAAATGTAACTTCTATGGAAATGTAACACTATTTTGGGATGTATATGCTCCCACCCCCATTTTGTGTTAAAACTACTCTGGTCATGGTGTTGATATTTTTGGACTTAAAACAACACAAGTGGACTACATATCCAACTCTCAGAGAGTTGTTTAAATTTAACTCCCAATTGCCATTTTTTTTATCCACTCCCTTGCCATTTTACACTGGATTGTTTTGAATTAACAATCGACTACAGCAGAGTCCATTTCTCTTTCATTTTACATCCTTTGAGTTATAAGGGGGGAAAGCATTATTTGATTATTTCTTAACATGTCACATTATGGTGGCTCGCAATGTGATATCCAATCTCTGTTGCACGCCAATTTACAGGAAGCTTTCCAGTACTTTAACAACACATACAACTCTGAGTAAATAAGGAAATACAGTAGCTGAAGACTACCTACACCATGTAAACTGGAACAACTATCTCACTAACGGTTGCTATAAATCCAGCCACTTACAGATTGGATTAGTTTTTAAAAATGTAAGTTTCTTTTCTTATGCTACTTTGTGTAGCATAAGATCAAAAACAATCAGTACATGCGAAAATACAGATATTGAAACAAACTATTTTAAAAATCAACCTGCAACGGAGCATGCTGGGAAATATGACAATCCATCTGTGGATAACTCCATAGATTTAACCCCCTGTCTCTGGTTACCAATAATGGAGTTAAAAGTACTCTGTCCCAATGAACTCCAGTTATCAACACCAGCCCCAGGGAGCGTATCACTCTCTTGAGAGTTAAGATAACTCCTATTAGAGTGCCGCCCAAGAATATAACACTGTGATTTCAACTATTCTTGATTTACTGTGAATTTGTCTGTTTCTCCCCCCCCCTCTCTCTCTCTCTCACTCCCTGTCTCTCAGAGCACTGCTGATGCCCTAGGTGTACCATTTTGTGGGTAAGACATAATTGATCCTCCAGGAATATAAACAACATCTGTATAGTAAGTCTTTCCTGGGTTACATATACACCCCCCCCCCCCCCTTCTTCCCACATGTATAGTTGTAACAGAAATATCATCCAGGTATAGCACTCTTTGTCCACCTTTACCATTTAAATTGCATTGTTTCTACATTGCTTTGTAAAATGTCATTGTCACATTGCCCTTAACAAAGAATCCTCTCCTGAGGATTCCATCTGAAAACTATTTCCAGTCGTTCAGCCCTCAGGCTACTTTCTCTGTATCTGGCAATACTGTACTTAATCTAACCACGCACATTTTACATGATTAAAATATTAAATATCTGACATAATGAATTATGAAACAGAAGTAATTTAACCTCATTAGATAAGTGTGTGTGTGTGTGTGTGTGTGTGTGTGTGTGTGTGTGTGTGTGTGTGTGTGTGTGTGTGTGTGTGTGTGTGTGTGTGTGTGTGTGTGTGTGTGTGTGTGTGTGTGTGTGTGTGTGTACTTGTTTTCCTACATTATCAGGACCCCAATGTCCAAACAATTCACCTGAATGTCCTGAAAAGGTAGGAAAACAAGAACTTCTTGTTAAAATGTTATTTTAAGCTTAAGGGTTAGGTTTACGATTTGGGGATTAGGGTTAGGTTAAGTTGAAATTGTTTTTTTTAACGGTCAAACATGTTCCCCCTCTAAAAAGTCCTGAAAGCTGTATGTGGGGCGGCAGGGTAGCCTAGTGGTTAGAGCGTTGGACTAGTAACCGGAAGGTTGCAAGTTCAAATCCCCGAGCTGACAAGGTACAAATCTGTCGTTCTGCCCCTGAACAGGCAGTCAACCCACTGTTCCTAGGCCGTCATTGAAAATAAGAATTTGTTCTTAACTGACTTGCCTAGTTAAATAAAGGTTAAAAAAATAATACAAAAAAAAAAATTGTGTCTGGTCAATACAATATAGGTCACATAGATTCCTGATATTATGAAATTTGTCCACTGTCTACTCTAACGACTCTCCCTCCCAAGTTTTCTAGAACCATTTAGCTGAAACCAACACTGTCTGGGAGCTGTGTGTGTTCGTGCGTGTGAAGGATTATAGCCCGGTGTCAGCAGTACCATTTGAACCAAGGTCTGGTAGAAACACAACACCAGGACAGCCAATGACAGTGAGTCAACCAAATCTGGCCAACCAAAAACAGAGAGCCCGGCATAGCGTGACACATGTGTCATAACCTAATGACCTGGCTGTGTGGCACGTGATGGGTTATATGATAAGCCATGCGGCTTCTGTTCTGTGTGCTGTCGAATGTTACCTCCACAGCACCTCTGAATGTCGTAAGAGGCTGTGTGAGGTCGTCGGACCCGTGGACCAGAGCTTAGCAGAGAACCATCACCATGTGAATCAGATTACAGATGATTTGCCTGCATTCTGCAAAGATGTTAATATAAAGAGGGAAATGAAATGTATTTACATTGGAATATGTTTTCACTAAGGAGGAGTCAAAAGTAGAAACATATAGCGTCTTCATTTCATTCTAGTGGTGGAAATGGGGATGGATGATACAACATACATGATACAGCTTGTTATTATGCCACGTTCACTTAATGTCAGAAACTCAGACATTTCCGACTTGGTTGCTCGTTGTAGAAAGAGTTTCCCACTCGGGAAGTATCAGAATCAACCAATAGGAAGCTCTACGCAAATAACATTTGAACTCAGAGGTCCCAAGTTTCTGACATGACGTGAACGTGGCATTACACATCTCTTGGATGATAGCCATCCAATAGCTGATGCCATGATAGCTGATGCCAACAGTGGGGCAGTGACCAAATGACCAAACCCTTAAAAGTCAATAAAGTCAGGCAGAGTCAACTGAGGACATGCATTAACAAGCAGAGCACTTGAGAGAAGAGAGA
The DNA here is from genome assembly GCF_029448725.1 of Salvelinus fontinalis. Classification (NCBI taxonomy): domain Eukaryota; kingdom Metazoa; phylum Chordata; class Actinopteri; order Salmoniformes; family Salmonidae; genus Salvelinus; species Salvelinus fontinalis. Next base: position 35,551,910 of record NC_074690.1, read on the forward strand.
CAGCAAACAACTGCACTGTAGTAGGCTTCATTTAATAATGTGTTACATACAGCAAAATACACTTCATATTGATACATGTTTTTACTGGTACTTTTACTACATAGACAATTTAATTTGAAAATCTTATTGCTAGGCATGTTAAATAGAATAATTTTTTAAAATATAAAATGAAATATAATATCATAAATATAATGACTAACAAAATATGTCCTTTGTGCTACTGATTATGATGCGGTGTGTTCTAAGTCGTAAGGTTCAGGACGTGATGACGATGAGACACATGCTACTTAATGGCCACGGGGCAGAATAAAGAAACACACAAATTCCACAGGAATAAAGTCATAGGTGCATTTGAAATGACACCCTATTCCCTACAGAGTGCACTACATTTGACCAGGGTCCATGAGGTTCTGGCCAAAGGTAGTGCACTATATAGGGAATATGGTGCCATTTTGTATGCAGACAATGTCTGAAACGGTGCATTGGTGACAGTCCGGTTGCCAAATCTGGTGCTACTTTTGCTAACTCCTTTATGGTAAACAACTCCATTCTCATTGTTGTCTTATTAAGCAGAACTAAACTGGCAACCAGGCTGCATTGATGAAATATGCATCTGGTGCGGGATCACAGTCAACACAGAGGGTATGCATACATCCCATCTTACTGTAACACAATCCTATGTTCAAATGTACAATATATCATACACATCACTGTATCTAGCACCTTCATTCTAACATGAGGTTTCAGGTTGATATGCTCAGCAAATACCCTAGTAGGGTAAAATACAGTACTGGTCCATGAAGTAACTAAGACTTGGCTGTGTCTTTAACATCTGGACAACAATAACATCCCTGTGGTATTTGTATATTAATTTATTAGGCCTTTTGGGTATGGTTACTTACATATTAAAAATAATTTAAATCAAGTGTATTTGCATGAAGGAATTAGAGGCATGGTTCGTTCAAACTAAAATAGTGCAATTTCCCATTCCTTATCATTAATAATGAGTTACATTGTTAGAGCTATTTGGTGTGTGCACAGGTAGAATGTGTGAATAAAAGTGCATGCAGAAATATTCAAGAGAACATAAATACTGTGATCTGTTCGGGTAAGGTAAAGTTATCATCTCGAACCAAGTATCACGCTACTATAGCAGCTAGCTGTCTGTCATGAAAGATTAGATATGGGTTTTAAAAAAAAATTTTTTTTTAAGGAATTAACGATCTTAAACATAAAACATTCACATTCATAACAAAGACAGACAGACAGAGACAGACTATGTAAAAAATAAATACAATCCCAGAGGACTAAAATCCTACTGATACACAAGTTTCTGTTGAGAACACTGACGGACAGGGAAAGACAGCTGAAAATATTAATGTCATACAGTACTTCTGTTAACTTAAAAAAGTATTTCCACCACACAATCATTTAGCTAGCACAGCTAATGTGAACATACTCATCTTTTCACAATCGACAAGAGCAATTGCAATCACTTTTTCGAATAAGCATAGTATGAATTCATGGGGACATACATTGATTTAATTCATGTATGAAGGAATACATGAGTGGACGGACAAATGTTGTATTGTGACAGGGTGTTCACTTCAAAAGAAAATGTTTTTTGCTTGTAGGGAGGGATGGAGAAAGGGAGGGATGGAGGAGAGAGAGTGATGGAGATGAGGAAGTAAGGAGAGAAGGACTGACGGAAGGAGAAAAGGAATGAAGGAAAGGAGAGGGAGAAAAGGAAGGTGTGAAGGAACGACAGAGGGAAGGAAAAAGAGAAGAACTGGTCCTACTAGCTGGAAAGGTCATTGAGGTCACCACCCTGTTCTATGACGGCCTTGGCAAACTGCTTGAACACGCGGTCCATGTAGGTGCTCCGTCGGGGCCACAGGCCCTCCAGGAAACCAATATGGCCCCCGTGGCAGGTGATGAGGAGGGCTAGGTTAGGGTTCTGCTTCACTGCCTCCACTGGAATGGCTGAGGAGGAGAAGAGACAAAACATATTGTTAATAATCTAGCAGTCAAGCAATGGATACATATACCAAGCACTATACAGTATATTGTCGATTTAACTTCCAAAACCCCTCAGAAATACTGTATGCACGTACACATTAAGGCATTGCAAGAAATGTACAGATAGATATAAAATAATACTATTTTTTTATATTTTTATATTACTAACAGATTAAACTAATTTTGGCCAAGGGTCCGTGGAATAAGTTTAGAGGGTGTAATACAATACAATGCAATGTTATTAATCTGCAATTGATGTTCTTAGCCCTGGGCAACATGGGCCTGGGAGGCTCACAGGGATATTGGTATCCATCAAAGAAATATAATGAAAAAAAGAGAAACCTTTTATTCAATTTTTATTATATTCACAGTACTCCACCAATTGACCATTCGTTAAGCTCCACCCCCGAATTTTGGGCAACCAATCGCTGCGCTCCAATGGATCGCAACTGTAGTCGAGTCCACCACCTCCGACAAGCTCACGATTCAACGCAATGAAAGCCGGAAAGGGCTTCAAAAAAACAGTTTTCTCCAAAACATTTATGTAATTATTATTAAATAAGTGAACAGTGCACCAGGAGTAATTGCTACTGTGATTCCTGCTATGCAGAGCCTGTGAACGCGAGATAGCTAGGCAGCCACTTAATATAACTTGTTTTCTCAAAATGTAAGTTAGGTAGCTAAGTTAGCAATGTTATGAATACTTAGCTCCCATCTGCTGTCAACATCAGGATACGATTTGAGAGCACTAGTTAGCTCCAAAAGTGGTTATAGCTTAGACTGCATTCTGACAGTGAATTCAGAGGCTAGCTACACTCCAAACATAATTTTTACCAGGTTCCTGTAAAGCAATTGTAATGACAGTCCACCACAACATACCCAAGAGTTTCCTGATTAGCAACGGGTAATCTGTGTTTAATTTGATTGTGTACTGGAAACATAGTTTGAGATCATTGTGAGGTGATTTCACCAGTGGTTGAATTGGGAATTGGACTTCCCGGGAAAATGTTGTCTGAGGTTGCAACAGTAACTAAGGGGGACGTGGCTTAACTAAGGGTCAATTATCAATTTTAGTTCAATAATTCTTGTATTGTTTACAAAAACAAACAAAAAATACAGTGCCTTCAGAAAGTATTCACACTCCTTGATTTATTCCACATTTTGTTGTGTTACAGCCTGAATTCGAAATGGATTACATTTATATTTTCCCTCACCCATCTACACACAATACCCCATAATGACAAAGTGAAAACATGTTTTGAAATACAGAAATATCTAATTTACATAAGTATTCACACCCCTGAGTCAACACATGTTAGAATCGCCTTTGGCAGTGATTACAGTTGTGAGTCTTTCTGGGTAAGTCTCTAAGAGCTTTGCACACCTGGTTTGTGCAATATTTGCACATTATTCTTTTTTAAATTCTTCAAGCTCTGTGAAGTTGTTTGTTGATCATTGTTAGACAGCCATTTTCAAGTCTTGCCATATATTTTCAAACCGATTTATGTCAAAACTGTAACTAGGCCACTCAGGAACATTCAATGTTGTCTTGGTAAGCAACTCCAGTGTACATTTTGTGTTTTAGGTTATTGTCCTGCTGAAAGGTGAATTTGTCTTCCAGTGTCTGTTGGAAAGCAGACGGAACCAGGTTTTCCTCTAGGATTTTGCCTGTGCTTAGCTCTATTCCGTTTCTTTTTATTTAAAAAAAACATCCTAGTCCTTGCCGATGACAAGCATACCCATAACATGATGCAGCCACCACCATGCTTGAACATATGAAGAGTGGTACTCAGCAGTGTATTTGCTTTGTATTCAGGACGTAAAGTTAATTTCTTTGCCACATTTCTTGCAGTTTTACTTTAGTGCCTTATTGCAAACATGATGCATGTTTTGGAATAGTTTTTATTCTGTACAGGCTTCCTTCTTGAGTTACTACAATGTTTTTGATCAATCAGTTTTTTCCTATCACAGCCATTAAACTCTGTAACTGTTTCAATGTCACCATTGGACTCAGCGGTTTCCTTCCCCCCCCCCCAGCAACTGAGTTAGGAAGAACGCCTGTATCTTTGTAGTGACTGGGTGTATTGATACACCATCAAAAGTGTAATTAATAACTTCACCATACTCAAAGGGATATTCAATGTCTGTTTTTTTACACATCTACCAATAGGTGCCCTTCTTTGCGAGGCATTGGAAAACCTGCCTTGTCTTTGTGGTTGAATCGGTGTTTGAAATTCACAGCTCAACTGATTGTGACTTATTATGTGACTTGTTAGGCACATTTTTACTCCTGAACTTATTTAGGCTTGCATAACAAAGGGGTTGAAAACTTATTGAAATTCTACAAACATAATTCTACTCTAACATTATAGGGTATTGTGTGTAGACCATTGAAACAAAATCTCAATTAAATACATTTTAAATTCAGGCTGTAACACAACAAAATGTGGAAAAAGTCAACGGGTGTGAATACTTTCTGAAGGCACTGTTAATGGACTGCAATGTAATCTTTAAAATTGCAAAGTTCTCTCTGCCTCATGGCAAAACGTGTGCCAAAATGTGCCTTCCCAGGGCACGAGACGTGGTTCATCCAGCCAAGCACTGCCAAAGTCATAGCAGAACTCCTTGTATGATATTTTCTTGTGCTCTGATTTAAAGGTGGTCCCTGATGAATTTGTTATCACAAAAGGGGTCCCCAACCCCAAAACGTTTGAGAACCACTGTTCTATATTAACACTCATTGTGTATTTGCCTGCATTGTCTTTCCGAAAAGGCCTTGCTCATCGGCTAAGCAACCAACATGGAGGGCCAGGGGTGGGGTGTGATTGTGGATTCACCATGACAGGGGGAGAAGACGTCGTCTGCAGCGTTTAGACACAACATGGGCACCTGCACAGACTTGAGCTTGTGGATGGGACTGGCATCGTGGTAGTAGTCATCGTTGGTGGGGTAGCCAAACATTATAGACGTGAACCTCTCATCAAACTCACGGATGGTCTTGGCCTGCATTGGGGTTGGGATAAACAACATTTGGCAGCAGTCCAAGAGGGCCATAAGGACGAGACTAGAACGTGACTAGAATATATTGTTTTCTTTGACTTTGATTGGATTTACAGGAGGTCATTAAAAAGGAAGTGCATTTTACCTTCATCACATGATCAATGTCGTAATTCTTCTCAAGGACAGATTTGTGTCTAGAGGAGAGAAAAACATGAGGAAGCAGGAAGTAGGTTTGCTTCACTGGGGAAGTAGGTTTGCTTCAATGGGGATCATGGGGAAGCATGGGGGTTTGCTTTAATATCCAGTGACAATGTTTATGAAATGATTGGGGCCTGAGAGTAAAGTACAGAGTATAAAATATGTCCAGGATCCCCAGAGAGAGATAGCAAAGAGAGAGAGCGAGAGGGAGGGGAGTGAGAGCGAGAGAGAGGGATAGAAAGAAGCGAAAGAGAGGGAAAGAAAGAGAGGCTTGTGGCCAAGCTAGTTCACACCCTCCACAAACCTCAGGGGTCAGGTGCTAACCGCTAAAAGGAAAACAATGTAGCTCAGTGCAACTAACAGCTAAACTAGGCTAATCCCCCAGCCCAGGCTCCAGCTTCCTCTGGCCCCCACCCACCTGTCCACACCTGCCTGCAGGCAGCTAGTGAGGTAAGAGTTGAAGAGGAAGCGGTCCAGAGGCTTCTCCAGTGACGCTGTACACGCAAACACATCCCAACCTGCCGAGAACACCACCACACCCTTCAGACACGTCTCCCTGCCCTTCTTCCCCAGGTAGTTTGCCAGCATCATCCTGGGGTTCAAAAGAGGGGGAGAGGGTTGTGGGAAGAAGGGAGGGGGGAGAGCAGAGAAGGATTGTGAAATGTTACATTTTTCATCAATCTGCACTTAGCTTGGAGATTATAGCTTGAATACCTCTTTTGACATGATGTAAGTACTACTGAGAGGCTGAGCTCTCTGAATCAAATGCAAAGTGTTGTTTCTGACAGGGGGAAAGCATGAGGCTGCAAACTTTCAAAATACATAACCAACCCATGACATAATTTCTGCTGGTGAGCGTTGACCTTTTTTGAATATAGTTAAAAACCTAAGGATGACCAAGTGCGCTCTCGAGGCTCTACGTAAACCGTACTCGCTTCAGACTGACTCCCACAGTTCAGTGAAGTAATACTGTAGTATAGTATTGCTCTAGACAGATCCCGTTGACGTCAATAAGCTACAATAATACACAATTTATGCAGAAGTCTGAGTAGTGCATGTGCTTGGGATTTGGCCCAGTGAATAGTGTCTGTCCATTGAAGTGAGGATGCATGAAGAGGCACCTACCCGCCCATGGAGACCCCAGCAGCCATGAGAGGGGCGTCCTCATTTGCCCTCTGGATGTGTTCGATGACAGCCTCCAGGTCCTCTGTGTTGGCAGCGCAGTACGTTCTGGGGGTCTGGGTGACACACAAAGATAAGAAGAGTTCACCATGTGTGCTTTTGCAGAGTGTGTGTACTGTGCACCATTTCCCTGCACGTGCACACACTGTTAGGGTATCGATAGTCAGGCGTGCACATACGGTACATGAATTACACTCAAGCCTTCATACCTTCTCTCACACGTGCACAAACACTGCTTGTGATTTAGAGGCCAAACAATCACCATGACGCTATGTAGTTTTCATGGTGCTCTATTGATGAGTGGTAGAAAAAGAAGGTCTGGCTTTACAAATGGCTGATTCAGGCTATTTGGAGTTAGCGCAGTAGCAACCACAAGAGCAGTTATAACACCATTAAAGAGCAGTCAGAGCTGTGTAGCATGCAGCCTGCATCTGGATAGCCTTTGGACTGTAGCATCATCTGTCCATCACTATCAATTAATGCAAGAAATTCTTGTTAAACATTAAGCAAATGACCCGCTTAGTCAAATGAGACCACCGACATGGAGAACAATAATGGGCCACTAAGGTTTGAGAAAAGAAAATAAAACTCAATTTATTTTATATTTAACCTTTATTGAACTAGGCAAGTCAATTAAGAACAAATTATTATTTACAATGACGGCCTACCCCGGCCAAACCCTGACGACTTTGGGCCAATTGTGCGCCGCCCTATGGGACTCCCAATCACGGCCGGTTGTGATGCAGCCTGTAATCAAACCAGGGTCTGTAGTGACGCATCTAGCACTGAGATGCAGTGCCTTAGACCGCTGCGCCACTTGGGACATTCAATGACGAAACGAAATGAAACATAACAGGGTTTTAAAAGGTGACAATGAATTCAAATACTAGTACAATCTAAAATGGGACAGGCTACAGCTTTACAACTGTTCTATGTTGTACCTAAAACCCACTAAAGTACTAATAACTGACAACACATGGATTTAAAATAACCTTAAAGAAGCAGGTTTTATAACTTTATACTCCCTGACATCATCACTTCAGCGTTTCAAGTCCATTTAACGTAACCTATTTCTCAGTCAGACATGTTGTCTATCTCTGTGGCTGCATACCAGTACCTTTCCTCATCAATATTAATGCGCAAAGCTCAGCCAAAGTGGAAGCTGTTTTTTCACAGCAGCCATATCCACTTGCTGTGTCGTCGTAGAAAACGTTTTTGAGTAGACGACTTGAGAGGAGTAGGAACTGTACTGGTACGGTTACAACGATAATATCCACAATAAAAACAGTGTGAACCAATTTCCCTTTTGATGATACAGTATTAAAGTTAACTACAATACAACACAGTTCAATGTCCAATAACCATCCATTGTATTGTAGTACTGGTAAATATTACTATGATATGTGATGCGACTCAAATGTACCAACTAAGTGTAACAGAGGCCGTTCGAAACCTGAAGAACTGAATTAGCTCCGAGAGGGAACCTCTCACAGAGCAGGACATTCATTCTAATACTGTGCCCTATTTAAACAATGGACGCCATTTACACTAAACTGGCCACAAAGAAAACAGTCAAAGGCTTATGAATGCGTAGGCAGTTGCATTAAAACCTCAAAGCTAGTGGAAGAAGGGTCATTCCTTTCCTACCACCACGTTGTGTAGTGCAATAGTTATACTCTGAGATCATAGTACTGTTATATATACATACCTGTACATACAAAATACTGGAAATATTTATTTAACTAGGCATAATTAGAGTACTTCTGTCACGCCCTGGCCTTAGTATTCTTTGTTTTCTTTATGTTTTTTAGTTAGGTCAGGGTGTGACATGGGGAATGTATGTGTTTTTGTAGTGTCTAGGGGTGTTGTATGTGTATGGGGCAGTGTCTAGTGTAGTTGTCTAATTATGTCTATGGCTGCCTAGATTGGTTCTCAATTAGAGGCAGCTGTGGTTCATTGTCTCTGATTGAGAGCCATATTTAAGGCAGTCATGGGCATTGGGGTTTTGTGGGTAATTGTCTTGTTGAACGTTTGTTGCTTGTCTATGCACTTATGTCATTTAGCTTCACTGTTGTTTTGTTTAGTTTGTATTCAGTGTTCGTTTCATGTTTTTCCTTCTCTCAATAAAAGAGAAATGCATTTTGCACACGCTGCGCCTTGGTCCTCTCTCTCACCCATAGACGATCGTGACAACTTCCTACCTCATCATGCAGACAACACGTGAAGTTTGTTTGATTTTTTTCACATGTGCACTCATAGAGATCCTATTCAATTACTTGAACTCTAATTCCTACTTATCTGTGTGCACTACAGTATTGGCCCAGTTTGGCAACAGAGAATAGCCCTTTCAGATGAAACCCTGGCCTGGGTTACAAGATAACAGTAACTGGTGTGTGTGTGTGTGTGTGTGTGTGTGTGTGTGTGTGTGTGTGTGTGTGTGTGTGTGTGTGTGTGTGTGTGTGTGTGTGTGTGTGTGTGTGTGTGTGTGTGTGTGTGTGTGTGTGAGTGGGTGTGTGTGTGTGTGTGTGTGTGTGTGTGTGTGTGTGTGTGTGTGTGTGTGTGTGTGTGTGTGTGTGTGTGTGTGTGTTCTTGCTTGAGTGCATGTGTGTCTGTCTTTGTGACTGTGCATGTGAATACAACAACGACAAGACACAAAACAACCCATTTATTTATTCTGAGAGCACGGATCTCAAAAAGGACATTGTGGCCACAAACTATGGCACGATACAAGGTTCCATTTGTCGATTGGCTGAGCTGTTTGGGTGACACCGATACCTAATATAATTTATGCACATTAGCATCTCTTGAATAGCATCATAGCACTTCCTCACTTCAATGGAGATTGACAACCTAATCGTTGGCTAAATAGATCTGGAACGGGTGTAGATTCATAGATAAAGTTTGAGCTACAGTTGGTGTCAGAATAGCATGTGCTTGGTGAAGACAGGACAGGGCAAGGTCATTCTGCTCTATGGTCCAGTGTTAGAATACACTATCCACCTGTAACTTCAATCCCTGCTATGTAACAACATAGTCTGTCTGCACCCTGTCTGGACTAGGCTCCCTATGGGTAACCCAATACACTATGGGTTACACACTATGGGTTACACATGACCCAGACATGTTATGGGCTGCTCGGTGACATAGTGAAGGGGGTGTCACACTGATAAATAGCACCAATGACAATGCAGGGGAAAGCCTGCACAGGCATGTGGAGCACCACTAGGATGTAGGGCCTATGTCTTTGTCATGTTGTGAGTGTTTGCATAGCCGTGTAGATGAAGATACCTTTTCATTGTACAGAGTAAAATAGTAGTTTCAAACTGTTGTGCTTTTGAATGCATGTCTGAATTTAAAACAAAAAAGGTACACATGCACAAATCCTTTTGAAACTGTACTTTGTATGAATATTAGATTCTTACCAAGAGAGTTTCGCCAGACACCCCTCTGTTGTTGAATACCGCACACCTGAAACACAAAAACATGCACTTTAGCCTTTGAATTCCATTCATTCCATTTCTTTCCTTGCATTCCTTGAGAAATTACAAGACTAATGCTAATATGATTACGTTCCTAAATGTAAGCGAGTGCCAGCGTGATAACTATGTTCTAACTTCCAGGTGCACTGCATGACTCAAAATAACACGCTGCCCCCAATCTGTTTTTCTATTAGTGCTGAACAGCAGTATCATACATTTCTCTACTCATCTGTTATCTGAGAGACTCAACCTTGCTGTTTCTATCTGTAAAACTCAGCAGCAGGGTGGGGCCATACTGTAGATTGGGGGGGGTGGACACAGCAAGGAGTGGTGACGTACATTTGCTTCCTGCTGCAAAGCTTGTACCAGTAAGCTGTAATTCACTAAGCTAGCAGGACAGGGGTGAGGGCCGGGGTGAAAGATGCTGACTTTGCCTGCTTGCCCCCCCCTCCCTTCCCTGCTCCGTTTGCTTGCCTATCCCCCCCCAGGAACCTTCTCTAAACTACTCCCTCGGTTTTAAAGAACGAGTACAGAGAACACAAGGGGCTTTTTGGAGGAGAGAAAACTGCCTCCCTCGGCATCTCTTAGGGCTTGTGCAACGTTCAGCTCTTTCTCTCCAAAGCAGCTCTGCTCTGCCTACTGAGAGATTGGCTAGCCTCTCTATTGTTGCAGCTGCCTACCTCAAGTAACCCTAATCCATTCATACACAGTTGTTATAACACAATGTACAAATGCGTTTGAAAGTACTGTCAACTCCTGATATAGAGTATGTTCACTGCAAAGAAAATGTATTTGAATTTGGACTACTGAACTGCAATGCACTGAAACAGATGAGTGTGTCATCAAGAGTGGACTGTACACAGTGTTTAAAATAGTCCTACAGGCTAAAATATAGGCCTAATCCACAGTATTGAATGGAGCAATAGTTTGAATTAATGAAAACGGTGCAGTACTGTCTAGTACTTCTAGCCAAGAACACACACCTATATCCCAGCTCCCTGCTCTGCTGGACCATGTGGAGGATGTAGGACTCTCTGCTGGTGCCGGTCAGGCCTGGAAGCAGCAGGACGGTGGGGCGTGTGGCCGAGTTGGGGTGGGAGGCGCTGTCATCGTTGTCGAACCAATCCAGAGAGATCTGCCCTCCATCTGCTGCTCTGATGAGCTCACTGCAGAGAGGAGAAGGTCAGACATAACAGTCAGAAGAGAAGCGGGACAGGCCGGGTAGAAAAAGACAGCACTAAATTACAGACACACAAACTAGGGATTATCATGGGTAACCGGGATCCCGGGACTGTCCTGAGAACACTTCACGTTTCCCGAAAAGAAAAATGATGGCTCATTTCTTCCCCAATGTCTGCACTAATACAATTCTACAGCATCAGGTTAGCAAGAAATGTAGTAGCACATTATCCAAACAGCTTGTAGCATGGAAGCCTAGTTTATTTACTTCATACAAAGTGGCCATAAATTCAAAGCGCACGCAAAATTGACACTGCCGGTCTTGCCGGACTGCATTCGCTACCTGAATTCAGTTAATAAACCCTAAAGGAAACCCCATACAGTGTAGTCTATTAAAGAACGTGTGTCTCTTTGAGCTGTCATTGTAAGTCTTCAGACAGTTACACATTTGATAGGCCTATGCACAATTCACTACATAGGCATCTTTGTCATGAAGTCTGTTAACAATTCAGCGAGACATGAGGGATAATGCTATCCTCTTGTCCAAGAGCCTAGGCTATTTTCCTGTCAAGTCCCAATCCCACTGAAAACCAAAATCGTGACTACTTTATTCTGTAATCCATAGGTTGGATTATCAAAAAGCACGTCTCTTGGTTATGCATGTCAAAATGCCGTTATAACATTTCTCCTGCTTCTCTGCGCATTCTCGTACATGCTGCCCAAATGAGAACTTCGGTAGAGAATGTGTGAATAGGGAGGAGGTACTAAGATAACATATGGAATTCTTTTAAGATGGTCATACCATGGATCATTTAGCTATTTGATTTAGAGTTTTCTTATCCCTTTAGGTATATATATATTTTATTTATTTATTTGGCCTTTACTACTATAGCTCATAGAAACTATTTGAATAACATATTCCTAAATGGCAAAAAAATACATTCCTTTTGATAGATTTTTTTACTAAGGTTTTGAAGTGTCTGTCCTATATCTAGGAGATACACTACATGACCAAAAGTATGTGGACACCTACTGATGTTTTGGGCAATTAGGCCTGGCTCGCAGTCAATGTTCCAATTCATCCCAAAGGTGTTAGATGGGGTTGAGGTCTGGGTTGTGTGCAGGCCTGTCAAGTTCTTCCACACTGATCTCGACAAACCATTAATGTATGGACCTCACTTTGTGCACGGGGGCATTGTCATACTGAAACAGGAAAGGGCCTTCCCCAAACTCTTGCCACAAAGTTGGAAGCACAGAACTGTCAAGAATGCCATTGTATGCTGTAGCGATAAGATTTCCCTTCACTGGAACTAAGGAGCCTGAACCATGAAAAAAAAACTTCAGACCATTATTCCTCCTCCACCAAACTTTACAGTTGGCACTCTGCAACTGCCAAACCCAGATTCGCCCATCGGTCTGCCAGATGGTGAAGCGTGATCCATCACTCTAGAGAACGCGTTTCCAAAGCCCAATGGGGGTGAGTTTTACACCACTTCAGCCAACGCTTGGCATTGCGCATGGTGATCTTAGGCTTACGTGCGGCTGCTCGGCCATGGAAATCCATTTCATGAAGCTCCCGACGAACAGTTACTGTGCTGATGTTGTTTCCAGAAACAGTTTGGAACTCGGTATTGAGTGTTGCAGCCGAGGACAGACAATTTTTACATGCTTCGCGTTTCAGCACTTGGTGGTCCCATTCTGTGAGCTTGTGTGGCCTACCACTTCGCGGCCGAGTAGTTATTGCTCCTAGAAGTTTCCACTTCACAATAATAGCACTTACAATTGACCGGGGCAGCTCAAGCAGGGAAGAAATTTTACGAACGGAGTTGTTGGCAAGGTTCCATCCTATGACGGTGCCACGTTGAAAGTCACTAAGCTCTTCAGTAAGGCCATTCTACTGCCAATGTTTGTCTATGAAGATTGCATGGCTGTGTGCTCGATTTTATACACCTGTCAGCAACGTGTGTGGCTGAAATGGCCGAATCCACTAATTGGAAGGGGTGTCAACATACGTTTGTATATACTGTATAGTGTATATCTATATCTATATGTACACTGAAGAAAATATCAACAGAACATGTAAAGTGTTGGTCCCATGTTTCATAAGCTGAAATAAAAGATCCATGAAATGTTCCATGTGCACAAAAAGCTTATTTCTCTCAGATGTTGTGCACACATTTGTCTACATCCCTGTTAGTGAGCCGTTCTCCTTTGTCAAGATAATCCATCCACCTGACAGGTTTTGCATATCAAGAAGCTGATTAAACAGCATGATCATTAAAAAAGGCGTACCTTGTGCTGGGGACAATAAAAGGCCAATGTGCAGTTTTGTCACACATCACAATGCCACAGATGTCTCAAGTTGAGGGAGCGTGCAATTGGCATGCAGAGCTGTTGCCAGAGAATTTAATGTACATTTTTCTACCGTAAGCCGCCTTCAACGTCGTTTTAGAGAATTTGGCAGTACGTGCGTGGCGTCATGTGGGCAAGCAATTTGCTGATGTCAACATTGTGAACAGAGTGCCCCATGAAGGTGGTGGGGTTATGGTATGGGCAGGCATAAGCTACGGACAACGAACACAATTGCATTTTATCGATGCCAATTTGAATGTACAGAAATACCGTGACGAGATCCTGAGGCTCATTGTGAGGCCCTTTTTTAAAAAGGTTTCTGTGAACAACAGATACATATCTGTATTCCCGGTCATGTAAAATCCATAGATTAGGTCCAAATGAATTTATTTCAATTGACTGACTTCCGCATATGAACTGTAACTGTAACTCAGTAAAATCTTTGAAATTGTTGCATGTTTTATTTATTTATATATATATAGAGAGAGAGAGAGAGAGAGAGAGAGAGAGAGAGAGAGAGAGAGAGAGAGAGAGAGAGAGAGAGAGAGAGAGAGAGAGAGAGAGAGAGAGAGAGAGAGAGAGAGAGATCTGATATCGAATACTTTAAGGTATAGAATTATTAACAACTGTAATTGTCACTCCCTGATCTGTTTTACCTGTTCTTGTGATTGTTTCCACCTCCTCCAGGTGTGACTTATTTTCCCCAGTGTATTTATCCCTGTGTTTCCTGTCTCTCTGTACCAGTTCGTCTTGTATGTTTTCAAGTCAACCAGCGTGTTTTCCCATGTGCCTGTTTTCTATTATCTCTTTCCTAGTCTTCCCTGTTTTGACCTTTGCAGGTTTTTTTCTGGACTCCGTACCCGCCTGCCTGACCCTTCTGCCTGCCCTGACATCGAGCCTGTCTGCCACTCTTTTCACCTCTTGGACTCAGAATCTGGTTTTGACCTTTTGCCTGTCCACGACCATTCTCTTGCCTTCTCCTTTTGGATTATAAATAAACTACCAAGACTCTAACCATCTGCCTTGTGCCCTTAGAGTAATATTTATTTTCTTGTTGGAACCTATATGGATCTATATTTCCACTTGAGAAATACTGCACCAAACATCTTACTTAGATGTAAAATTGTGCGACCAGACCTCCTCGGCAAAAACGCCAAAATTAATTACCGATTTATCTTAGATTCATTATAACTATTTTGAGGAATTGTATAATGACTATGTTGTTGCTATGGTGTCTCAAGAGGGACAAAGTAATACTGCGTTTTTTAAGCGAAGGGTCTTGTATGAGAGTATGCGAGGCACGGACGTTCCCTTCCCCTAGCTGAGTTCTGCTAGGAGCAAACTGAACCTAGTATGCAGATCATTTTTGCCACCTAATTGGTATTTTGACCAATCAGATCAGATCTTTTGCCTCTAATTGGGAAAAGATCAGAATTGGGCTGCCTGTACAATTGCAGCCGTGCAGTCCCACCTGCACCATTTTCTTGACAACCACTTTATTTCACTAGTGATCAGCCTCACAAGCTGCATTTATACAGGCAGCCCAATTCATATCTTTTGCCAATGATTTAGAATATCTGATACTTATCTGATCTTTTCCCTAGTGTAAACAGAAAAAAAAAAATCTGATTTGACTTCCAATTTAAATCACATCCATATGTGGATCTCAATCCTGATACAATTCTGATGCTCCATTTGCGACCTCCGTCTGGGCGCTCAGATCAGATTTTTTTGCTCTGAAGAGATTTTGTTCTCTGCAGCTGCAGTGGATTCTTATGGAGAATAAATGTATAGTTTCCCCGAGCCTACCCCGTTAGCTGGGGTCAATGAGTCCCAGTGCAATCCATCTCACGCCAACCAACCAACCGAGCGACCAGACGACAACATTGGTTGCAAATGCCTGTATGACTGGAAGAGGAATGAAATTACAGAACCACACCAGCATTAAATATGCACTTAAAGGCGAGACTAGAGCAGCCACTGGTGTCGTGGGCCGTGCACCAATCTGGAGCCAGCTGGTTGGGCCGTGTACCAATCGAGAGCGAGCACGACCCATAAGCAGAAACAGGAGGACACCTTTTTTATAGACATGCTAATCTCAGATGCGGATGAGTGGAGTGAGAGAGAGAGAGAAAAATGTCACTCCGACAGCCAGCGATAGTCGAGAAAATCATGATCAGCTTTCAAGGATCTCTGTCCCATTCAGTTCAACATTCCATGGTGGGTCAAATAGTCAAATTGCCATGGTCTGAGGCACTTTTCCAATTCTAATAATGCAATTTCTATGCTCTGTCCTTGTGTAGATTTGACTATGGTTAGTAGAGGTCTTCTCTTCCCTCATGACTAATAACCTCCAGCAAATATCATTGGCTAAACACACACACACACACACACACACACACACACACACACACACACACACACACACACACACACACACACACACACACACACACACACACACACAGGCTTTGATCTGAGACAGGTGGTGGGTGAGACCACAATGGTGCATTGTGGGAAGTGGGAAACATGTAGCTGCTTGATTGGACAATTGTCAAACAAAGGCCAAGAGAAGTGGAATGCCCTTGACACTAGGGCATCCTTCTGAGTCACTGTATCAGATTAGGGCAAGTCTGTCTGACTGCTATCAAGGCCAGGACAATAGTAATAGATGACCTATAGTCCCATTCTGTGGTTAGTTACCTATAGTGCCACTTTCAGCAATAGTAGTAAAGATTTCAGAAGGTCTACTCTATCTTGATTGGCTATTAAAGTTGATGATGATATTGCTCCTTAGTGGACAACCTACATAAACACAGTAACTAATGACAACGATCAAATAATTTGGTATTTTCGGTCAGTAAATCAGATCAAATCCCTATTTTGATTCTAGCTCTGTGGAATATACTATACTATATATATTACATACAGAGCCTTCGGAAAGTATTCAGACCCCTTGACTTTTTCCACATTTTGTTAGGTTACAGCTTTATTCAAAAATGTATAAAATAAAATAAAAATGTGTCAATCAATCTGCACACAACACCCCATAATGACAAAGCAAAAACAGGTTTTAAGAAAAGTATTCTAATTTACAAAATATATATATATATATAAAACATTTACATAAGTATTCAGACCATTTACTCAGTACTTTGTTGAAGCACCTTTGGCAGCGATTACAGCCTCGACTCTTCATGGGCATGATGCTACAAGCTTGGCACACCTGTAGTTGGGGAGTATCTCCCATTCTTCTCTGCAGACCCTCTCAAGCTCTGTCAGGTTGGATGGGGAGCGTTGCTGAACAGCTATTTTCAGGTCTCTCCAGATATGTTCGATCGGGTTCAAGTCCGGGCTTGGCTGGGCCACTCAAGGACATTCAGAGACTTGTCCCGAAGCCACTCCTGCGTTGTCTTGGCTGTGTGATTAGGGTCTTTGTCCTGTTGGAAGGTGAACCTTCGCCCCAGTCTGAGGTCCTGAGCACTCTGGAGCAGGTTTTCATTAAGGATCTCTCTGTACTTTGCTCTGTTCTTCCTCGATCCTGACTAGTCTCCCAGTCCCTGCTGCTGATAAACATCCATCGTAGGGATGGTGCCAGGTTTCCTCCAGAAGTGATGCTTGGCATTCAGACCAAAGAGTTCAATCTTGGGTTCATCAGACCAGAGAATCTTGTTTCTCATTGTCTGAGAGTCTTTAGGTGCCTTTTGGCAAACTCCAAGCGGGCTGTCATGTGCCTTTTAACGAGGAGTGGCTTCCATCAGGCCATTGTACCATAAAGTTATGATTGATGGAGTGCTGCAGAGATGGTTGTCCTTCTGGAAGGTTCTCCCATCTCCACAGGGGAACTCTAGAGCTCTATCAGAGTGACCATTGGGTTCTTGGTCACCTCCCTGACCAAGACCCTTCTCCCCCGATTGCTCAGTTTGGCCGGGCGGTTCTAGGAAGAGTCTTGGTGGTTCCAAACTTCTTCCAGTTAAGAATGATGGAGGCCATTGTGTTCTTGGGGACCTTCAATGATGCAGAATTTTTTATTTATTATATGCAACAATTTCTAAAAACCTGTTTTTGCATCATCATTATGGGGTATTGTGTGTAGATTGCTAAGGCTTGATTTTTTAAAATTTATTTTAGAATAAGGCTGTAACGTAACAAAATGTGGAAAAAGTCAAGGGGTCTGAGTACTTTCCGAAGGCACTGTATATACAGTACCAGTCAAAAGTTTGGATACACCTACTCATTCCAGGGTTTTCCTTTATTTTTACTATTTTCTACATTGTATATCAAAACGATGAAATAACACATATGTAATCATGTAGTAACCAAAAAAAGTGTTAAACAAATCAAACTATATTATGTTTGAGATTCTTCAAAGTAGGCACCCTTTGCCTTGATGACAGCTTTGCACACTTGGCATTCTCTCAACCAGCTTCACCTGGAATGCTTTTCCAACAGTCTTAAAGGAGTTCCCACATATGCCACACACACACACATTATATATATATATATATATATATATATATATATATATATATATATATATATATATATATATATATATATATATATATACACACTAACTACCCCCAACTCCATTGAATTCATTTCAACCCACCTAATAAATGCAGGAGTCCTTGGACACCCTGACCATTAATCTCTAACAGAATGCATTAAAGTGGCAGCGGTTGCCTGAGCCAATACCATCACACAAAAGATTCCTTTCACGTTTCTGCTGATAAGTCTTGACGAAGGGCAAGAGGTGCAACCCACTGGGCACAGACGTCAATTCAACGTTCATTCTACCTGTTCACTAGACCAAGTGACCCTTGAACTTTGACACTTATTTAAGAGAATTGGCAATAAATCACAATCTGTATTGTAAAGACTATTCTAGTAATAGTTTTTACATGCCCCCCCAAAAGTTCTGTCCATGTCTAACAGTATAACTTTAGTCCGTCCCTTCGCCCCGACCCGGGCGCAAACCAGGGACCCTCTGCACATATCAACAACAGTCACCCACGAAGCATCGTTACCCATCGCTCCACGAAGGCCGCGGCTCTTGCAGAGCAAGGGGAACCACTACTTCAAGGTCTCAAAGCGAGTGATGTAACCGACTGAAACGCTATTAGCGAACACCACCGCTAACTAGCTAGCCATTTCACATCCGTTACAATCACCCCCCTTTCGACCTCCTCCTTTTCCGCAGCAACCAGTGATCCGGGTCAACAGCATCAATCTAACAGTATTAACTTTACGTCCGTCCCCTCGCCCATACCCGGGCGCGAACCAGGGACCCTCTGCACACATCAACAACAGTCACACACGAAGCATCGTTACCCATCGCTCCATAAAAGCCGCGGCTCTTGCAGGGCAAGGGGAACCACTACTTCAAGGTCTCAAAGCGGGTGACGTAACCGATTGAAACGCTATTAGCGCGCACCACCGCTAACTAGCTAGCCATTTCACATCCGTTACACATGTCCCTGCATACAGGTGTATTTTTAAACTAACACCATGCAACAGGCTTCTCTCTTATGAGACATGAGCTCCATGAGTTTAAACCAATTTCTCCAATTGAATTCCTGTTCACCCAGTTCCATTTCACCATCAGACCAGGGAAACCCCTTCCCTTCACATGCTAAAGATCCTCTTGCAATATGTTCATTTTGAGATAGTTCTTTCAACAATAACACCACTACCATCACTTTTGATCCTATAAAAGTCTTACTTTCTGTAGCTGACCCCCGGTTTAGCCGTGACGAAGGGCCTAAGCACCGTCTGGATCCGGCTCTCCCAGCACCAGAAGGTGGGGTAGTAGGTCTCTGACACCACGGGACATTGGTCCCGCAGGAACTGGTAGAACTTCTTACCACCAGAAATCAGTTGGGGCTTCTGCAATACAAGACATGAAGTGTGTGAGTGATGTGGCTTTCACGTTATTGAGGGGAAGTGGAGGAGAAATGTCTGACCATGCAAGTCGAAGATACATTGTTGTACCTTTCCTACATTGAATTTACGCAATGTATACTACAGACGACAGACAATCTCCTGAATACAGTTCATTATACTTCATCATTCACAATCTACACCACTACTCCCTTACAATACCCTTAAAAACATTGTGAAGCCTCTTCACTGAAATCACACGATTTTGAATATTGATTCCAAAGGAAGGATCTCAACAACTATAGTGTAATTGTAATGCAATATCAAGAATGGAATCTCAATATTTTATATTGCTCTAAATTTGGTCTAGAGGACTGTATAATAAGTGTCAGAAAATATTAAATGTTTTGGTGAGTTTTAGGGACATTCTGCAGTCACTAGATGAGATGAAAGAGACTGGTAATGAGAATACAGTGACAGTAGGCAGTGTTGTAAATGGGATTATATGAGGTCACCACAATATCAAACACATCTGTCCTATCAGAGCATATAGGTCCTTATACATGTGCAGCACATCTCTGAACATGTAAAACAAAAAACGTAATGCACGGCCGTTATTGTGTGTTTTATTATTATCAAACATTCGCCTGGTGTTATATAGGCCTATGCTTTCCATTATTGGGAAAATCGAATATTGGAAAACCCATTAATTCCTGAATATCCAGTAGACCTACAGTAGGTAAGGAACAATCATTGCATGAACATTTCTGACAGCTTGCATGACAATAGCCTAAACCGAGCCTACATGATCGACATTTCAGATTACAAAACCAACAAACGACTCACGATCAAATATATGCGGCCTAAATAGCAATTCAACTTTTGTAAATATGTAGCCTTGGCCTAATTGTACAAATTTTAAATTTTCACATTTAGTCCGGAGAAAAATCATACGATAGCATTTTATTGAGAGATTAAATCGCATGTGCAGTACCGCAGATGCTCGTACGCTACAGTAATAAATCAGCCCCCTCAGCAAACCATGCAGCAGCTGAGCCGGTTTGATGCGCAAAAGCGCGAGCAATATCCCTCATAATAACCGTTATGCCACATTCTAATAATTAAAATACAAGTTGCAGGTTACAATGTATCCCAAATAATTATTCTTCAAAGCAGCCTCTGTGACCTCCCTACCTTCGCGACAGAGATCAAGTAATAGTAGGCATAAGCTGCGCTGAAGCCAAGCACCAGTGACAATACACCAGATCCAAAAAGTCCAACTTTCACTTGATTTTCCAGATAAAGTGACAGGTCCCTTGTCAAAACATTCAAATTGAAGTCCAGTGAGATCATTGCCAGGTCCCTGTTATCTCGCGCTTTCAGGTATAGCGGCCAGGTTCGAATGAAACCTCTGCTCCTCTGGATGCACGCACTAATGTGAAGGGGAGAGTCAAGGGGAGCGATATATATAGAGGCAGACGATGGCGCTATTTGACCGGACTGCGCTGAGCCGTAGCAGGCGCAATATTAGGCTATATAACACCTGCAGTGGAAGCAGCCAACATTGCATCCGGGACAGCGCACATTTTGTCCGATTTATCTTTTTCGTAGCAGGTTACGCAGCAGGTTAGGATAATTAAAGTAGCGTGTTAGGATAATTAGATTAAGGTTAGGAAAAGGGTGAAGGTTAGGGTTAGCTAAAATACAACAATAACATTTTTATTTTGAAATAAATGTCACAAAAGTTGTACCTTTCTAGCCATGACCCAGAGTCTGGGGACAATCAAGGCTGTGTTACATCACCACGACTGGAATTACGCAAGGGCCGTGTTGCATGTGCCCAGTGGTGGAAAAAATACCCAATTGTCATACTTGAGTAAAAGTATAGATACCTTAATAGAAAGTTACTCAAGTAAAAGTTAGTCACCCAGTAAAATACTACTTGAGTAAAAGTCTAAAAGTATTTGGTTCTAAATATACTTAAGTATCATAAGTAAAACTGTAAATAATGTCAAATTCCTTACATTAAGCAAAGACAGCACCATTTTCTTGTTTTAAAAATGTACAGACATCATTTATAAAATATGTGTATGTGTTTAGTAAGTCTGACAAATCAGAGGGCAGTAGGGATGACCAGGGATGTTCTCTTGATAAGTATTTGAATTGGACCATTTTCCTGTCCTGCTAAGCATTCGAAATGTAATGAGTACTTTTGGGTGTCATGGAAAATGTATAGAGTAAAATGTACACAATTTTCTTGAGGAATGTAGTGAAGTAAAAGTAAAAGTTGCCAAAAAATATAGTACAGACACCCCAAAAAACGACTTAACTAGTACTTTAAAGTATTTTTACTTAAGTACTTTATACCACTGCATGTGCCATCTATTGGCCTGAACAGACCTGTGTCTGTTGTCATAATGGTCTGTCACTTGGACGATTCTTTGGAATCCATTCAAATCTTTAAGTCCAGTGCTTTTTAACAGTCAACGAATTAGATATAATCAGTGTACCCTTAGCCTGCCTAATGCACTTTTACATCCAGTCTAAATCACTGATCTTATCACAACAAATTAGATCAGAGATATCTTCAAGAGAGAAAGAAAGGAAGGATACATTACATAAAAGCCACAGCCCCTCAATGAAAACCAGTGACTGGGTTTACGGAATAGGTGGTAAATACATTGTTCCAGGGAAGCAAATACTGTATATTCAAATGTATAATATAGGCTACAGGTCACTGGAATAGGTCGTTTTCAATAAAACGCCACAATACGTTCGATTCGGCTGCTGGGTTGGCAAGGAGACCCCCAGCTCTGCTAAAACCATTGACAACTACGTGCCATTTTCAAGGGATGGTTAAGCGTTATAACTATTTGGTTTTAATATCATCACCTATTGAGCATAGTCAGAACTACACATTTCCGATTATGCAAAACAATTGCGCACATTGAGAGTTATATATGTATTAATTTGTGGATGTCCTTCACCCATTACATATGATATTGTAATGACCCGGCTGGGTCATTAAAGAGAAAAGAGACGGACTCTAGGTGTACAGGTTAGAACACAGGTTTATTCCTAAACTGGGCTATTGTTCAGGCCACAGCCCACGCCGCTAAATGCCGAACGTACACAATTATACATGTCGAGTTAAGGTCACTCTCATAGGAACAGATCAAGGCCCGAACAGAAGAGAGAGATATGAGACACTCATCCCTCTTTATGCATTTCCAAATCCCGCGGGATTACCCATCATACCCCCCCAACCTTTCCATCTGTCCTGACATATTTAACCCCTGCTAGTAGCCATGAGACCCATAACACACCCACAAACACAGAACACCATACCGGGTCGTTACAATATGTTACGAATTAAAAATCGTATTATATATCATGAATTTGCAATACGTGCAATATGTTACTAATTTGCTTAACATGTTAGGTCACGAATTTGCAAAAAGTACAACATGTTACAAATTTGCAAAACGTATGATATGTTACGAATTCAAGCTAGGTGGATAACGTTAGCTAACTCGCTAATGTTAGCTAGGCTAGAGGTTAGGGTTAAGTTTAGGAGTTAGGTTAAAGGGTTAAGGTTAGGGGAAGGGTTAGCCAAAAAGGTTAATGTTAGGGTTAGGAGAAGGGTAAGCTAAAAGGGTTAGGGTTAGGGTTAGGGGAAGGGTTAGCTAACATGCTAAGTAGTTGCAAAGTAGCTAAAAAAGTAGTAAGTAGTTGAAAAGTTGCTATTGCCAAAGTTGTCTATGAGGAGATTCGAGTTTGCAACCTTTGGGTTTCTAGACGTTCGCGTTACACACCCACCCATCCAATCTACTTTCCTTTTTGCCTTAAGTAACCAACTGTCTTACACACATGTATACATACATATATATAAAAGTATGAGTACAACCTTTCAAATTAGTAGATTCGGCTATTTCAACCACACCCGCTACTGACACGTGTAAAAAAAAAAAACCCAAAGCCATGCAATCTCGATAGACAAACATTGGCAGTAGAATGGCCTTACTGAAGAGCTCAGTGACTTTCAAAGTGGCACTGTCATAGGATAACACCTTTCAAACAAGTCAGTTCTTAAAATTTCTGCACTGCTAGAGCTTCCCCAGTCAACTGTAAGTCCTGTTATTTCTGTCCTCCGTTGCAACCCTCACAACCGAGTTCCAAACTGCCTCTGGAAGCAACGTCAGCGCAAGAACTGTTCGTCAGGAGCTTCATGAAATGGGTTTCCATGGCCGAGCAGCCGCACACAAGCCTAAGATCCCCATGCACAGTGCCAAGCGTTGGCTGGAGTGGTGTAAAACTCACCTCCATTGGACTCTGGAGTAGTGGAAACACGTTCTCTGGAGTGATGAATCACGCTTCACCATCTGGCAGTCCGAGGGAAGAATCTGGGTTTGGCGGATGGCAGGAGAATGCAAAGTGCCAACTTTACCGTTTGGTAGAGGAGGAATAATGGTCTCTGGCTGTTTTTCATTGTTCGGGCTAGGCTCCTTGATTTCAGTGAAGGGAAATCTTAACGCTACAGAATACGGTGGCAATCTAGACGATTCTGTGCTTTCAACTTTGTTGCAAAAGTTTGGGGAATGCCCTTTCCTGTTTCAGCATGACAATGTCCCCGTGCACAAAGTGAGGTCCATACAGAAATGGTTTGTCAAGATCGGCAGGGAAGAACTTGACTGGCTTGCACAGAGCCCTGACCTCAACCCCATCGAACACCTTTGGAACGCTGACTGCGAGCCAGGCCTAATCGCTTAACATCAGTGCCGACCTCACTAATGCTCTTGTGGCTGAATGGAAGCAAGTCCCTGCAGCAATGTTCCAAAATCTAGTGGAAAGCCTTCCCAGAAGAGTGGAGGCTGTTGTAGCAGCAAACGGGGGACCAACTCCATATTAATGCCCATGATTTTGTAATGTGATGTTCTATGAGCAGGTGTCCACATACACTACATAACCAAAAATATGTAACCATACCAAACGTAACATATCATACTTAATGGAGATTATTGGGCTACTGTATTTACATGTGCACATTTTAGGCTATAGTCCATAGGCCTAAGATGTGCAGATGCAAATAGCCCTTGATGATTTGGGATTTGCATATAGTGAGCTTGGAGCAGATTGGCAAGACACTATTCCAGGGAAGCAAATATATTTGAATTATCATGCAGGTCATTCGAGTAGAATATTATAGAAACATAATAGATACACTGAGTGTACAAAACATTAGGAGCACCTGCTCTTTCCATGACAGACTGACCAGGTGAATCCAGGTGAAAGCTATGATCCCTTATTGATGTCACCTGTTAAATCCAGTTCAATCAGTGTAGATGACAGCGAGGAGACAGGTTAAAGAAGGACTTTTAAGCCTTGACACAATTGAGACATGGATTGTGTGTGTACCATTCAGAGGCTGTATGTGCAAGACAAAATATTTAAGTGCCTTTGAACGTGGTATGGTAGTAGGTGCCAGGTGCAATGGTTTGAGTGTGTCAAGAATTGCAACGCTGTTGGGTTTTTCCCGCTCAACAGTTTCCGAGTGTGTAAATCATTGTCCACCACCCAAAGGACATCCAGCCAACTGACACAACTGTGGGAAGCATTGGAGTCAACATGGGCCAGCATCTCTGTGGAATGCTTTCGAATGCCCGATGAATTGAGGCTGTTCTGATGGCAAAAAGGGTTGCAACTCAATAGTAGGAAGGTGTTCCTAATGTTTTGTACACTCAGTGTATATTTATACTGAACAAAAATATAAACGCAAAATGTAAAGTGTTGGTCCCATGTTTAATAACCAGAAATTGTCCATTAGCACAAAACGCTTATTTCTCTCAAATTTTGTGCACAAATTTGCTTACATCCCTGTTGGTGAGCATTTCTCCTTTGTTCAGATAATCCATTCACCTGACAGGTGTGGCATATCAATAAGCTGATTAAACAGCATGATCATTACACAGATGCACCTTGTGATGGGGACAATTAAAGGCCACTCTAAAATGTGAAGTTGTTAGACAACACAATGCCACCGATGTCTCAGGTTGAGGGAGAGTGCAATTGGCATGCTGACTACAGGACTGTCCACCAGAACTGTTGCCAGAGAATTGAATGTTAATTTGTCTACTATAAGTCGACTCCAACGTCGTTTTAGAAAATTTGTCAGTACATTCAACCGGCCTCACAACCGCAGACCACACGTAACCACGCCACCCCAGGACCTCCACACCCAGCTTCTTCACCTGCAGGATTGTCTGAAGGGGTGCTGAGGAGCATTTCTGTCTGTAATAAAGCCCTTTTGAGGGGAAAAACTCATTCTGATTGACGCAGCCATGGGTGGGCCTGGGAGGACATTGGCCTTCCCCCCGGGGAGCCAGGCACATCCATGGCTGCGCCCCTGCCCAGTCATGTGAACTCTATAGATTAGTGCCTAATTAATTAATATATTTTGACTGATTTCCTTATATGAACTTTAACTCAGTAAAATCTTCGAAGTTGTTGCATTTATATTTTTGTTCAGTGTAGTTATGTACTGGTACAATACTTGACCTTGTGAACTCTTAACCCAGAACCCTGTAGGCCATTCTATTCATTTGTGAAAATGGGTGTTTCAAGCCCATGTCACCTGTGCAGTCTATTGGCCACAACTTTCATTGTGGTCCATTGTAGCTCAGTTGGTAGAGCATGGCGTTTGCAACACCAGGGTAGTGGGTCGGATTCCCGGAACCACCCATATGTGAAATGTGGATAAAAGCGTCTGCTAAATGGCAGTGCACAAAACATTAAGAACAGCGAACACCTTCCTAATATTGAGTTGCACCCCACCTTTTGCCCTCAAAACAGCCTCCATTCCTCAGGGCACAGACTCTACAAGGAGTTGAAAGCATTCCACAGGGATGCTGGCCTATGTTGACTCCAATGTTTCCCACAGTTGTGTTAAGTTGGCTGGATGTCCCGTTCAAAGGCACTTAAATATTTTGTGTTGCCCATTTACCCTATGTCTCAATTGTCTAAAGGCTTAAACATCCTTCTTTAACGTGTCTCCTACCATTCAACTTCTACACTGATTGAAGTGGATTTAACAAGTAACATCAATAAGGGATCGTAGCTTTCACCTGGTCAGTCTCCGTCATGAAAAGAGCAGGTGTTCCTAATGTTTTGTATATATACAGTTGAAGTCGGAAGTTTACATACACCTTAGATGAATACATTTAAACTCTGTTTTTCTCAATTCCTGACATTTAATCCGAGTAAAAACTCCCTGTTTTAGGTCTGTTAGGATCACCCCTTTATATTAAGAATGTGAAATGTCAGAAAATTAGTAGAGAGAATATTTTATTTCAGCTTTGATTTCTTTCATCACATTCCCAGTGGGAATGAGTACATTCACTCAATAAGTATTTGGTAGCATTGCCTTTCAATTGTTTAACTTGGGTCAAACGTTTTGTGTAGCCTTCCACAAGCTTCCCACAATAAGTTGGGGGACTTTTGGCCCATTCCTCCTGACAGAGCTGATGTAACTGAGTCAGGTTTGTAGGCCTCCTTGCTCGCACATGTTTTTTTCAGTTCTGCCCACAAATGTTCTATGGGATTGAGGTCAGGGCTTTGTGATGGCCACTCCAATACCTTGACTTTGTTATCCTTAAGCCATTTTAACACAACTTTGGAAGTATGCTTGGGGTCATTGTCCATTTGGAAGTCCCATTTGCGACCAAGCTTTAACTTCCTGACTGATGTCTTGAGATGTTGCTTCAATATATCCACATCATTTTCCTGCCTCATGATGTCATCTATTTTGTGACATGCACCGGTCCCTCCTGCAGCAACGCACCCCACAACACGATGCTGCCATCCCGTGCTTCACGGTTGGGATGAGGTTCTTTGGCTTTCAAGCATCCCCTTTACCCTCCAAACATAATGATGGTCACTATGGCCAAACAGTCCTATTTTTGTTTCATCAGACCAGAGGACATTTCTCCAAAAAGTACGATCTTTGTCCCCATGTGCAGTTGCAAACCGCAGTCTGGCTTTTTTATGGCGGTTTTGGAGCTTCTTCCTTGCTGAGCAGTCTTTCAGGTTATGTTGATATAGGACTCGTTTTACTGTGGATATAGATACTTTTGTACCTGTTTCCTTCAGCATCTTCACAAGATCCTTTGCTGTTGTTCTGGGATTGATTTGCACCAAGTACATTCATCTCCAGGAGACAAAACGCGTCTCCTTCCTGAGCGGTATGACGGCTGCGTGGTCCCATGGAGTTTATACTTGCGTACTATTGTTTGTACAGATGAACGCGGTATCTTCAGGCGTTTGGAAATTTCTCCCAAGGATGAACCAGACTTGTGGAGGTCTACAATTATTTTTTTGAGGTCTTGGCTGATTTCTTTTGATTTTCCCATGATGTCAAGCAAAGAGGCACTGACTGAGTTTGAAGGTAGGCCTTGAAATACATACACAGGTACACCTCCATTTTGACTCAAATGATGTCAATTAGCCTATCAAAAGCTTCTAAAGCCATGACATCATTTTCTGGAATTTTCCAAGCTGTTTAAGGCACAGTTAACTTAGTGTATGTAAACTTCTGACCCACTGGAATTGTGATACAGTGAATTATAAGTGAAATAATCTGTCTGTAAACAATTGTTGGAAAAATTGCTTGTGTCATGCACAAAGTAGATGTCCTAACCGACTTGTCAAAACTATAGTTTGTTAACAAGAAATGTGTGGAGTGGTTGAAAAACAAGTTTTAATGACTCCAACCTAAGTGTATGTAAAATTCCAATTTCAACTGTACATACTACCGTTCAAAGCTTTGGGGTCACTTAGAAATGTCCTTGTTTCTGAAAGAAAAGCAATTTTTTTGTCCTTGAAAATAACATTAAATTGATCAGAAATACAGTGTAGACAATGTTAATGCTGTAAATAAATATTGTAGCTGGAAACGTCTGATTTTTAATGGAATATCAACAGTGAAGAGGCGACCCCGGGATGCTGGCATTCTAGGCAGTTCCTCTGTCCAGTGTCTGTGTTCTTTTTCCCATCTTAATCTTTTCATTGGCCAGTCTGAAATATGGCTTTTTCTTTGCAAATCTATCTAGAAGTCCAGTCGCCTCATAACTGTTGACGTTGAGACTGGTGTTTTGCGGGTACTATTTAATGAAACTGCCAGTTGATGACTTGTGAGGTATCTGTTTCTCAAACTAGACACTCTAATGTACTTGTCCTCTTGCTCAGTTGTGCACCGGGGCCTCCCACTCATCTTTCTATTCTGGTTAGAGACAGTTTGCGCTTCTATGAAGGAGGTAGTACATAGCGGTGTACGAGATCTTCAGTTTCTTGGCAATTTCTTGCATGGAAGAGCCTTCATTTCTCAGAACAAGAATAGACTGACGAGTTTCAGAAGAAAGTTATTTGTTCCTAGCCATTTTGAACCTGTAATCGAACCCACAATTGCTGATGCTCCAAATACTCAACTAGTCTAAGGAAGGCCTGTTTTATTGCTTCTTTAATCAGAACAACAGTTTTCAGCTGTGCTAACATAATTGCCAAAGGGTTTTCTAATGATCAATTAGCTTTTTAAAATTATAAACTTGGATTAGCTAACACAATGTGCCATTTGAACACAGGAGTGATGGTTGCTGATAATTGGCCTCTGTGTGCCTATGTAGATATTCCATTAAAAATCAGCCATTTACAGCTACAATAGTCATTTTCAACATTAACAATGTCTACACTGTAGTTCTGATGAATTTGATGTTATTTTAATGGAGAGAAAAAAACAAGGACATTTCTAAGTGACCCCAAACTTTTGAACAGAGTGTTTAAAATACACTGCTCAAAAATATAAAGGGAACACTTTATTTTATTTATTTATTTTACCGTTATTTTACCAGGTAAGTTGACTGAGAACACGTTCTCATTTGCAGCAACGACCTGGGGAATAGTTACAGGGGAGAGGAGGGGGATGAATGAGCCAATTGTAAACTGGGGATTATTAGGTGACCATGATGGTTTGAGGGCCAGATTGGGAATTTAGCCAGGACACCAGGGTTAACACCCCTACTCTTATGATAAGTGCCATGGGATCTTTAATGACCTCAGAGAGTCAGGACACCCGTTTAACGTCCCATCCGAAAGACGGCACCCTATACAGGACAGTGTCCCCAATCACTGCCCTGGGGCATTGGGATATTTTTTAGACCAGAGGAAAGAGTGCCTCCTACTGGCCCTCCAACACCACTTCCAGCAGCATCTGGTCTCCCATCCAGGGACTGACCAGGACCAACCCTGCTTAGCTTCAGAAGCAAGCCAGCAGTGGTATGCAGGGTGGAATGCTGCTGGCACTTAAACAACACAATGTAACTCCAAGTCAATCACACTTCTGTGAAATCAAACTGTCCACTTAGGAAGCAACACTGATTGACAATAAATTTCACATGCTGTTGTGCAAATGGAATAGACAACAGGTGGAAATTATAGGTAATTAGCAAGACACCTCCAATAAAGTAGTGGTTCTGCAAGTGGTGACCACAGACCACTTCTCAGTTCCTATGCTTCCTGGCTGATGTTTTGGTCACTTTTGAATGCTGGCGGTGCTTTCACTCTAGTGGTAGCATGAGACAGAGTCTACAACCCACACAAGTGGCTCAGGTAGTGCAGCTCATCCAGGATGGCACATCAATGCGAGCTGTGGCAAGAAGGTTTGCTGTGTCTGTCAGCGTAGTGTCCAGAGCATGGAGGCGCTACCAGGAGACAGGCCAGTACATCAGGAGACGTGGAGGAGGCCGTAGGAGGGCAACAACCCAGCAGCAGGACCGCTACCTCCGCCTTTGTGCAAGGAGGAGCAGGAGGAGCACTGCCAGAGCCCTGCAAAATGACCTCCAGCAGGCCACAAATGTGCATGTGTCTGCTCAAACGGTCAGAAACAGACTCCATGAGGGTGGTATGAGGGCCCGGCGTCCACAGGTGGGGGTTGTGCTTACAGCCCAACACCGTGCAGGACGTTTGGCATTTGCCAGAGAACACCAAGATTGGCAAATTCGCCACTGGCGCCCTGTGCTCTTCACAGATGAAAGCAGGTTCACACTGAGCACGTGACAGAGTCTGGAGAAGCCGGGGAGAACGTTCTGCTGCCTGCAACATCCTCCAGCATGACCCGTTTGGCGGTGGGTCAGTCATGGTGTGGGGTGGCATTTCTTTGGGGGGCTGCACAGCCCTCCATGTGCTCGCCAGAGGTAGCCTGACTGCCATTAGGTACTGAAATGAGATCCTCAGACCCCATGTGAGACCATATGCTGGTGCGGTTGGCCCTGGGTTCCTCCTAATGCAAGACAATGCTAGACCTCATGTGGCTGGAGTGTGTCAGCAGTTCCTGCAAGAGGAAGGCATTGGTGCTATGGCATGGCCCGCCCGTTCCCCAGACCTGGGACATCATGTCTCACTCCATCCACCAACGCCACTTTGCACCACAGACTGTCCAGGAGTTGGCGGATGCTTTAGTCTAGGTCTGGGAGGAGATCCCTCAGGAGACCATCCGCCACCTCATCAGGAGCATGCCCAGGCGTTGTAGGGAGGTCATACAGGCACGTGGAGGCCACACACACTACTGAGCCTCATTTTGACTTGTTTTAAGGACACTACATCAAAGTTGGATCAGCCTGTAGTGTGGTTTTCCACTTTAATTTTGAGTGTGACTCCAAATCCAGACCTCCATGGGTTGATAAATTTGATTTCCATTGATAATTTTTGTGTGATTTTGCTGTCAGCACATTCAACTATGTAAAGAAAAAAGTATTTAATAAGAATATTTCATTCATTCAGATCTAGGATGTGTTATTTTAGTGTTCCCTTTATTTTATTGAGCAGTGTATATATATATATATATATATATATACACACACACACACAGTGCCTTCAGAAAGTATTCAGACCCCTTGAGGATCTCAAAGGGGTCTGAATAACAAAGGATCTCTTTGTACATTGCTTTGTTCATTTTTCCTCGATCCTGACTAGTCTCCCAGTCATTGCCGCTGAAAAAAATATCCACAGCATGATGTGGCTTTGCACGTCAAGGCAAAGGGTGGCTACTGAAGAATCTCAAATATAAAATATATTTTGATTTGTTTAGCACTTTTTTGGTTACAACATGATTTTATATATATATACATACATACACACACACACACAGCTGTTTTCACCAACAGAACTGCCGCTCACTGGATGTTTTTTGTTTGTAGCACCATTCTCGGTAAACACTAGACACTGTCGTGCGTGAGATACTGGAACTGGCGTGCCTGGCACCTATGATCATACCATGATCAAAGTCGCCTTGGTCACTCTTTTTGCCCATTCTTTTTATTTATTTATTTTAAAATTTGACTCCCTTTTCTCCCCAATTTTCGTGGTATCCAATCGCTAGAAATTACTATGTTGTCTCATCGCTACAACTCCTGTACGGGCTCGGGAGAGACGAAGGTCGAAAGTCATGCGTCCTCCGAAGAACAACCCAACCAAGCCGCACTGCTTCTTAACACAGCGCGCCTCCAACCCGGAAGCCAGCCGCACCAATGTGTCGGAGGAAACACTGTGCACCCGCCCCCCTTGGTTAGCGCGCACTGCGCCCGGCCCGCCACAGGAGTCGCTGGAGCGCGATGAGACAAGGATATCCCTACCGGCCAAACCCTCCCTAACCCGGACGACGCTAGGCCAATTGTGCATCGCCCCACGGACCTCCCGGTCGCGGCCGGCTGCGACAGAGCCTGGGCGCGAACCCAGAGACTCTGGTGGCACAGCTAGCGCTGCGATGCAGTCCCCTAGACCACTGCGCCACCCGGGAGGCCCTTTTTTTGCCCATTCTAATGTTCAATCAAACAGTAACTGAATGCCTCAATGCCTGTCTGCCTGATTTATATAGCAAGCCACGGCCACGTGACTCACTGTCTGTAGGAGCATACTATTTTCGTGAACAGGGTGGTTTACCTGATATACTGGGCAGTGTATATCATATATATCATGTCATGTATATCATAGGCTGCTTCATTATCATAGTCCTACAAAGAGTGCAACTACATCAGGCTAAAAAAGAGGAAATGCATTTAGGAAGAAATTGGAGGAATGCATTCAATAAAATAAGTAATAAAACCCCTCGTTTTGCATTTTGAGAACATTTGCATGTTGCATTTTCGACAAAACAAATTGCCCCACCTTGCGCTTTGTCAAATTACCCCTTGAGCTTGTCTATTGCTGGGTTCATGTGCTAGTCGAAACTAGACAACGCAGAAACATCAGACTTGATATTTTTGTAGTTATACACGTGCCGTGTACAACGAATCGGCAAGTCGGATATTTCCGAGTTTCCTTGTTCCTACTAGTGTTTGAACGCGGCAAAACCCTCGCTTTCCAAACCAAACATCTTCGTCGTCAACCCAAAGATTTTTACAACTAAACCAAGATACACATACGCCTGTCGTTTCCAATGGAAACAAATGAGTCATAGTGTGCAGAACAAGCCTGGAGGTGGGCAGAGCCAAGCACGAGCTAGCGAGATCATATTGGCGTGTTCTAGCTCTATCTGCATATTTCCGTTAGGGAACGCCTACTCTGAAGTGTTTGTGTGCAGTAACTGAATTCGCCTTTGCACTCCTTCTAAACAGCGACTTTTTCCAATGGCAAAGTCTACAAAACTTAGTCCACTCTTCATAACAGATTGTAATTTTGGGAACAGAAAACTGTACTGAGATCAAAGGTTTCATGATGATAAAATGTGCAGAATGTCGGCCAAAAGCCATATCGTTCCATGTTCTCCCACTGCACGCCAGTGGGCTTCCTCCAGTGGGCTTCCTTCCTCAGTTTTCTCTCACTACCAAATATGGTAGTGAGAGAAAACACAAAGCGGATGCTTCACATTTATACATCCAGTGAAATATCTGTTTCGTTGTTTATCTGTGGTAAACCTCCGTCTGCTTGGTGATTGCCAATAATGGCGACGCGCTTATACTGAGTTTACTTCTGCGAGCCATTTGACAAAATAAATACATTTGAGATATAAATCCAATACATAGGCTAAACGTACCTACGAATGAAATAATTTATCCAACAAAAAGGACGAATCTACGCTAGTGGTCTAACGTTAAGTTGTGGAGGTGGCATTCTTGCAGAGGTACAGGCTAGCTAACTAAATAGCTAGCTAGCTAGCTAGCTAATAACGGTATACCATTTCGTGACGATGTGGCTACTTTACACGCTCTTGGGGTGACAATGTCTTGTGCTCTTGGGACGAAAAGCACATGAAAGGGGATACTGAGACATACCAGTTATTTCCATAACATTGCAGACGAACAGCTTGTGGAGTGGAAAGTGCGTGCCATTCAACAGCTTACTTTGGTAGCTAATGTTTGGCAGTAGCTAGTTGGCAAAGCTAGCTAGCTAACAGTTAATGTTAGTGAGTTAGCTTGGCTTTGATTTTCAAGTACAACGCGTTGTTTTAACAAGCAAGCTAACTAAACGTTTGTTACATTCACATCACACTACGACACATTTGACTAGCAATGTATATCTGCCTTTGCAACTAACTGTTAGCTTGTGTCTGCTATATTGTTTTGGAACTTTACCGCAAGCAGGCTAGCCTAGTTAACGTAACGTGCAAGCTAACAAGACATTGCTAAATTGTGTTTTTCTGGACAACAGAACAGTTTTGCTTCTCAAAATTATCCTGCCAAACACAGGTAATTAGCTAGTTAGCATATCCTGCTAGTTGGCAATATATTTTTTGTGTTACGTTATTTGCGAGACCTTTTCGTAAATGACTACTGGCAGGAATAACCGTGTGATGATGGAAGGAGTTGGTGCGAGAGTGATCCGTGGACCCGATTGGAAATGGGGAAAACAGGATGGTGGAGAGGGACATGTCGGCACCGTCAGGAGTTTCGAAAGTCCGGAAGAAGTGGTTGTTGTCTGGGATAACGGGACTGCGGCCAACTACCGGTGCTCTGGTGCATACGACGTGAGGATATTTGACAGTGCTCCCACAGGTAATGTTGCCCTGCTGATTCTGTGATCGCTAAACATGTCGTATGTCCTGTTTTTGTTAATAATTTGTTTCAATTAGTCTATGCATTTGGGTGTTGATGTGTACACGGTTGTTTGGCATAACGCCACGTTACAAGTTATTGCAATGCATCAAGCGTGCTACATGGAGCACGTTGAGTTTGATTGACATCTAGAGTTAGACGTGAGGAGGACTACTTAAGATATCTTCATCAAAGCAAGCTTTGTGAATAACTTCTCCCTCTGAGTGTTTAGACCTAGTGTATTGTATGCTTACTTTTATTTGTTTTGATGAACGATGGTACAGCATGAAGATGGCAATTCAACAAGCCCCAGAGCTGCGGGCAGAGGCATCATTGCTTCACACTTGACACCTCCAACATTTACATTTGAGTAATTTAGCAGACACACAGGCTGTAGTGATGCCGCAAACACTGCGACGCAGTGCCTTAGACACCTGCGGCACTTGCTAGGCAATCTGCTGCCCAGCAAAAATGTTCCTGACTGCCTTGTTACTACTCCCTCTCAGGTATCAAGCATGACGGTACCATGTGTGACACCTGCCGTCAGCAGCCTATCATCGGTATCCGCTGGAAGTGTGCGGAGTGCACCAACTATGACCTCTGTACCACCTGTTACCACGGAGACAAGCACCACCTGCGACACCGCTTCTACAGGATCACCACCCCTGGTAGCGAGAGGTGAGTACTGTCAGCTGCCCTGTGAAGCTAATGATTACGTTCCAGGTCATCTTCAATGCAGTCATGTTACTCAGTGTGAGATCTGATTATCTATGCGGTGTGGCCGCAATAAAGACAACGTGGAACCAATGTGTAGGGATGCTTTGTCAACTCAGCCCCACGTCTATGACAAACTCTATGGTTTAGTGATGATTTAAATTATAACAATTCTAATCTACATCCTTTGGTTGATTATATTGAGGGACCCACCCATTTTATTCTCTGTTTTGTGGCTTTCTGTTTCACCCTGGCTGTCTGTCTCTCTGACATTTGAGAAGTGGTGCCTGAGCCCAGCCTTGTAGGCAGACTCAACATGTGGCCACCGATCATGGCTCTCTGTTGCCAGGCGACTGCTCAGACTCTATTTCAGAAGCAGCTATGTTGTTGGGGCCTCAGCCAATCCCATGTTACTGG
This sequence comes from Salvelinus fontinalis, assembly GCF_029448725.1. Taxonomy (NCBI): domain Eukaryota; kingdom Metazoa; phylum Chordata; class Actinopteri; order Salmoniformes; family Salmonidae; genus Salvelinus; species Salvelinus fontinalis. The sequence continues at coordinate 35,587,407 of NC_074690.1, forward strand.
CCATGTCTGTCTTTATATGCTTCCATAGAAGATTTACAAATGGAAGACAAAGCACAATTGCATAAAATGCCAAATCATAACAACAAACATGTCTTGAGAATGTTATGGTCAAGGGGCCAGGATTCCGGTCAAGGAGCACGGTTTCGACTGCTTCGACAGTTCTGCTCCATAGATGGCTACATAGAGAAGTCAGATTTGAAAATTACTAATTAGACACTTTAGTCATCACCTTTGTGCGCAAAACATCAATGGAATTAGTGAAATAGTTGTTGCTGAGGCCAATTTTTTCCCCATCGCTCACAGCCGAAGATATTCATATTTTATATTTATATTCATCTAATGTCTGCCTTGTTTTTGGATGACGTTATGAAGTCGTGCTAGTACGCATGTGATGTTGGTCCGTATAAACCGGACCAACCACAGTATGAATCGTCGAATGAGAAGATGAGTAGATTACCTTGAAAACATTGGTCTGACATCTTGGACTCAGTCTCCAGTTCTTATTGTACCTCAATAGTTATTATAGGACAGAAATGGAAAAGTCTGAAGTATTTTTTAATTTTACATTTATTTAACTAGGCAAGTCAGTTAAGAACAAATTCTTATTTACAATGACGGCCTAGGAACAGTGGGATAACTGTCTTGTTCAGTGGCAGAACGACAGATTTTTAACTTGTCAGCTCTGGGATTCCATCTAGCAACCTTTCGGTTACTGGCCCACTAGGCTACCTGCCGCCCCCAATAACAAAAGGAGCTGAAAAGTTAGTTTATGAAAACAACAATTGGTGTATTTCTGTGGTTTTCAAAATGAACTGACTGAAACATAATGTGCAGAGAATGCAACCAGGACATGTTATTGCATTATTACATACAGTGGAGATATTTTCTTGCTAGAGCCATCCCTCCAACTGCTTCAAGCCCTTTATTAGATCCAAAGGGACAAACCAAACGCATGGCGAGACCGCTGGCACCCTTTCAACGACCTGTGACTTCAGTTCCCCTGAGACTGTTAATTGTCCCCATCCCCCCCACAGACACTGCTCTAAACTGAAGGCATGATGGACTTTTTTGTTATGCCACATTAAATTCTTTCACTGTTGGCAGTCTGTGGCTATTTATGAGTCTGTGGGTTCTCTCTTGACCAATTACCATTTAAAGTGGAACTGACAGCATTTTGTCAACATGAACATTTATAAAAATCTGTTCATATACACCCCAAGGAAGAAAGACACTTATAGTTAAATTATTATTTTTTTTTAAACATTTTCTGACAAGCAGCACTTAGATAAGGCAATTTTCATGAATTCATAGAACGTTTGGGAATAACATGGTAAGGCATTTATAACAATTCTATAGCAATATAGAGTGGGAAAGCGGCCGTGCGATTGGACAATTAATAGACACTGCAGCAAATAATACCTAATAAAAAAGTTTGTCTTGTTCAGGACCGGAGCCTACGCAGACTGGGGCGCCACAGCCAACCAGGGCTACAGTAGGCCTATATGCAAATAAGCCATTTGCCACACGGGTCTGCCATCATTCACTTTGAACTTGCCTGTGTCTTTACAGGCAGTAGCAATAGTGTGACTTTACATCATCAAATTTTGTTGGTCACATACACGTGTTTAGCATATGTTATTGCAGGTGTAGTGAAATGCTTGTGTTTCTAGCTCCAACAGTGCAGTAAGATCTAACAAGTAATATCTAACAATTTCACAACAATACACACATCTAAAGGAAGGGAATAAAGAATAAATAAATATTTGGACGAACAATGTCAGAGTGGCATAGACTAAGATACAGTAGAATAGAATACAGTATATACTTATGAGATGAGTAATGCAAAATATGTAAACATTAGTGACACGTTTTCCATATTTAAAGTGGCCAGTGATTTCAAGTCTATGTATATAGGCAGCAGCCTCTGTGCTAGTGATGGCTATTTAACAGTCTGATAGCCTTGAGGTAGAAGCTGTTTTTCAGTCACTCTGTCCCAGCTTTGATGCACCTTTACTGACTTTGCCTTCTGGATGATGGCTGAGTTAACAGGCAGTGGCTTGGGTGGTTGTTGTCCTTAATGATCTTTTTGGCTTTCCTGTGACATCGGGTGCTGTAGGACAGGGCAGGTAGTTTGCCCCCGGTAATGCAGACCGAAAACACAAGTTTCTGAGGGTTTTAGGTGCCAAGTCAAATTTCTTCAGCCTCCTGAGGTTGAAGAGCCGCTGTTGCACCGCCATCACCACACTGTCTATGTGGGTGAACCATTTCAGTTTGTCAGTGATGTGTACACTGAGGAACTTGAAGCTTTCCACCTTCTCCACTGCAGTCCCGTTGATGTGGATAAGGGGTGCTCCCTCTGCTGTTTCCTGAAGTTCACGATCAGCTCCTTTGTTTTGTGGATGTTGAGTGAGAGGTTGTTTTCCTGGCACCACACTTCCAGGCCCTCACCTACTCCCTGTAGGATGTCTTGTCATTGTTGGTAATCAGGCCTACTACTGTTGTGTCGTCTGCAAACTTGATGATTGAGTCGTGGGTGAACAGGCAGTACAGGAGGGGGCTGAGCACACACACCCTTGTGGGGCCCCAGTGTTGAGGGTCAGCGAAGTGAAGGTGTTGTTTCACTCCTTCACCACCTGGGGGCGGCCTGTCAGGAAGTCCAGGACCCAGTTGCACAGGGCGGGATTCAGACCCAGGGCCTCAAGCTTAATGATGCCCTTGGAGGGTACTATGGGGTTTAAGGCTGAGCTATAGTCAATGAACAGCATTCTGACATAGGTATTCCTCTTGTCCAGATGGGATAGGGCAGTGTGCAGTGTGATGGCGATTGCATTGTCTGTTTATCAATTGAAGTGGGTCTAGCGTATTAAGTAAGGTAGATATGATCCTTAACTAGCCTCTCAAAGTACGTCATGATGACAGAGGTGAGTGCTACGGGGCGATAGTCATTTAGTTTTGTTACCTTTGCTTTCTTGGGTACAGGAACAATGGTAGACACCTTGAAGCAAGTGGGGACAGCAGACCCGCAACAGCATTAAGATCGACAACTAATTTGAGCCAGAGGGAGATGAGCTAAAATCTATCAAGGGAACATTAGATAAACCCTTTCAGCTATTTGACCGTCACAATTGAACTAATAAACGTTGGGGAGTAGTAGCCTGCTCATCCTTCTGCCGCTTGCTAATGCATGCTTGTCTAAACCTACGTTTTGACAACTGAATGTTTACTTCCCTGCCCACCCATTTTATCAATGCCAAATGCATTTGATTGACATCTAAGAGAGACGCTAACTGTGGATAAGTCGTTCACCATAGCTAGCTAGCATAGCAAACCAAATGACACCTGCATCTCTAGCTGTAGCCCCCAAAAAAACGATATGAGTGAAAAAGTTGGTCACTCAACAACTCCAATTTCATGACATCCTCCCAGCAGCTAGCGGGCCATATTGGAAAAAAAACAACTAACTTGCGGGCCAAATATAGCCTTTTTGATTTGACAATAAACGTGCTACTTTATAGTGTGTACTAATGTACATATGGATGCTGTATATAGCATTTTAACATATTAAAACAAAAGGGATAAATACTTTTTGTCAAGCCAAAAACTTTTTGTTTTTGCTGCTATGCTTGCAGGTGTGCATAATATGCCGCAACCTTAATAACTCCAAAGAACAAAAACGAAGCAATATGTTGTAACTTAAACCATGTTTTTCATTTTTTTGCACTACATGGATCACCGGTGCAGTTGAATGCAGTACCTGTATGGTGCACTCAAAATGTCTTGTAGTTGAGTTGCCAGCCTAGGCTACTGCTCAAATGTTAATGTATTAGGCCTACAATTTTCTCCTTTGGATGGTTTGCAGGTTTTGTTTTTTGGGTACTCATTGTTTAAGCTTTAAAAACCGAAGCCAGACTGCAGCAGTTTAGTAGCCTAGTTAGGACACTTTCCCACCGCTACGCGCTGTAAACGGGACACACAAAAGCAGCGCAATTAAACTTCAATTCACAGATGCAAGTGCATCAGGCTGTAATTTCATAAGTAGATGACTCAACTGTTGACTCATTTATACTCGCTTTTGTGTCCTATTTTCCCCGTGGGCCTTGTTTGACATGTGCGCTAGCCTATTTGCCACGTTATGACGGACTTATCATCATTGCCCTACTAGATTGATTGTGTTGACAGCCTTAGTTACAGTTGTCAGTTTTTATTTTACATTTTTATATTGAGTATTTGAAACTTACACAGTGCATCCCGAATGGGTGGAGGCAGCAAACAATGTACCAGGCCAGCTGTGATTTACAACTTGATAGCTACCAAGAAATGTATTGGTGAATTATATGAGTCATGCATTGAACTGCATCCATCTATTCTGCCAAAATCGCCTTACAGTAAGTCATGGAATTTTGAGTAAAATATAATCTATTATAAAGTTGGTTTTGAAGCATAAACTGGATGCGTGCCTCATCGGTCAAGTAATAACAATGCTACGGAGCAGACAATATCATGATGCATTCTATACTTTTCCAAATATACACCTGCGTAAAGTATTCACACCCCTTGACTTTTTCCACGTTTTGTTACTTTACAGCCTTATTCTAAATAGTTTAAAATTGTTGTTTTTTTGTCATCAATCTACACACAATGCCCCAAAAGTTTGCTAATTTATTGATAATAAAAAAAACTGAAATAAAACATTTACATAAGTATTCAGACCCTTTACTCAGTACTTTGTTGAAGCACCTTTGGCAGCGATTACAGCATTGAGTCTTCTTGGTTATGTCGCTCCAAGCTTGGCACACCTGTATTTATGGAGTTTCTCCCATTTTTCTCTACAGATCCTCTCAAGCTCTATCAGGTTAGATGGGGAGTGTTCTTCACAGTTATTTTCAGGTCTCTCCAGAGATGTTTGATCGGGTTCAAGTCTGGGTTTGGCTTTGCCACTCAAGGATATTCAGAGGCTTGTCCTGAAGCCAATCCTGCATTGTCTTGGCTGTGTGATTAGGGTCTTTGTCCTGTTGGAAGGTGAACCTTCGCCCCAGTCTGAGGTCCTGAGCACTCTGGAGCAGGTTTTCATCAAGGATCTCTCTGTACTTTGCTCTGTTCGACTTTGCCTCGATCCTGACTAGTCTCCCAGTCCCTGCCGCTGAAAAACATACCCACAGCATAATGCTGCCACCACCATGCTTCACCGTAGGGATGGAGCCAGGTTTCCTCCAGACGTGATGCTTGACATTCAGGCCAAAGAGTTCAATCTTGGTTTCAGCAGACCAGAGAATCTCATCTGGCCACTCTACCATAAAAGCCTGATTGGAAGAGTGCTGCAGAGATGGTTGTCCTTCTGGAAGGTTCTACCATCTCCAAAGAGGAACTCTAATCAGGTTCTTGGTCACCTCCCTGACCAAGGCCCTTCTTCCCTGATTGCTCAGTTAGGCTGGGCGGCTAGCTCTAGGAAGAGTCTTGGTGATTCCAAACTTCTTCCATTTAAGAATGATGGAGGCCACTGTGTTCTTGGGGAACTTCAATGCTGCAGAAATCTTTTGGTATCCTTGCCCAGGTCTGTGCCTCAACACAGTCCTGACACGGTGCTCTACAGACAATTCCTTCAACCTCATGGCTTGGTTTTTACTCGACGTGCATTGTCAACTGTGGGACATTATCTAGACAAGCATATGCCTTTCCAAATCATGTCCAACCAATTGAATTTACCAGAGGTGGACTACAATCAATTTGTAGAAACATCTCAAGGATGATCAATGGAAACAGGATGCACCTGAGATAAATTGAGTCTCATACCAATGGGTCTGAATACTTATGTAAATAAGGTATTAATGTTTTTTTATATACATTTGAAAACATTTCTAAAAACCTGTTTTCACTTTGTCATTATGGGGTATTGTGTGTAGATTGCTGAGGATTTGCTTTTATTTAATTTTAGAGTAATGCTGGAACATAACAAAATGTGGACAAAGTCAAGGTGTCTGAATAATTTCCGAAGGCACTGTTATAGGCTGTTCATTGTGTTTGTTTACTCTCAATAGACAGTGTGCAAGGGTTAACCCAGGATGACCCAGAGTCTGAAAGATGCATGCCAGCAACTAGTAAATAAAACAAGCCAAATCCTATTTGTTATTTTGAAGCGCTGGAATATCCAGGTCAAAGACGACAAGACAAGGTTTCTTGAAATGTGATTATCTGCTGATACCCAAATAGAGGGTTGACACAAGTAATTGTGCAATTTCTTTTAACCAGGTGCCCTCAATCTTTTTAACATGTCATTAGACACTATGGATGAGGCTACTTTGGGGTAGCCTAATCCATTGTTGTGCTGGCAATGGGCTGTAGAGTTAGTTTAACGACTGCCATAGTGAAACATTAAGTGTATAGCCTAGATATGTTGGAAGTGTTGCTCTGACGATCAGACGGGCCCACCTGGCAAGCCTACTGCTCTGCTCACTGTTGTGGTAATGGTTCAGTCTGTTTTCATGGTTAGCTAAGCATGGCTTTTCATCCCCATAATCAAAACTGGGACCGTTTTTTAGTACACTGTGCAGTTAAACATCCTTGATTAGTTCCCTCTCAAATCCAGTTAGCAGCTCTAAGTCTTCAGCAAAAGAGATGGAGTTGGAGTCTTCATGCTCAGTTCTTGAAAAGGTCTAAATTGGCATATCAACAAAATGTGTTTTTGGCTAATAACATTGAATGAACATTGTAAAAACTGATATAGCTATTAGACCTAAATCATAGATGGACTACTACATCAACTGCATGATGTGCCCAATAATAGGTCTTTCAATTCCACCATAAATAAATGTCCAGCTTTATCCAACATTGGTTGAATATTTCCATCAACACCCATCAAATGACAGCTATTGTTATTCACCCACCCACTGTCAGTAAAATAAACATACATTTTCTTGTTTATTTTGACAGAGTCCTGTTGGAGTCTCGCCGCAAGTCGAAGAAGATCACAGCCCGAGGCATCTACACAGGTGGCCGGGTGGTGAGGGGAGTGGACTGGCAGTGGGAGGATCAGGACGGAGGCAACGGCAGGAGAGGAAAGGTACTCATTCTGTTGCAAAAAATGTACCATGAAAAAATGTCTTGCTACGGTGTGATTTTCTCATTAGGTCCCAGAAGGTGATAGGAGTTTAATGGATTTGGGGACCAGCCTTGTTCCTTTGGACTGACTGCTTCCATCCCAGTCAGTCCTCTACATTAGTATAATTGTGAAAAGACATGCATACTTCATCACCACAGAATACACTTCAAGAGGTTGCATTTGTTTAAAAATGGATTCTGCAGTAGGGGAAACGGTACCACTTTTTGCCACACGGCTGCTGTTATTGCTTTTGTTTTGTTGACGGAGCAGAGCTGGGGAGTGTCGTGGATCGTGGCATAAAACAATACAGTACATATGATGCTGTTGTATTGCCCGTGCAATGATGTCAGAGGGATAAAAAGTGTTGGTTGTTTGCCTTAAATTTGTTGTAATATTGCAAACGGCCATGGCAGTTTCACCATTCCAGCTTCAACATTCACCGTGTAGATATATGAAGAGAACAGCTCCAAAGAGCTCTAGAAGTTTGACTCCGGTCCAGGGCTGGCGTTCTGGGTGGTACGGTAGGTACGGTAGGCCGACCTCAACCCCCTATTTGCCTGTCCAAATAAAATACCTAAATATCGGTCATTTATTTGACCAAGATGTGCGCCGACAGAAAGACTCGTCAATCTCAGAATAAGCATCCAAGTGAGCGAAACAGCGCCCCTCTGACTCAGTATGTGTTGCCAATGTATTTGAAAGCTGTCTGGCCAAAAAGAGTATGGCCATGTCATGTCAATTTGTTTTGTTGCCAGATCGAATCAGATATATGGGCTACTTATAGTAAGACAGAGGGGTGCTGTTTCACTTGCTCCGGTACGGGGCATATAATTTACTTTTTGGCCCACCAGCCACTGTGGCAGAAAGATTTAAAAATCTACCAGCAACTCAGATTTTTTTTTTACCAACCAAAATATTTATTTGCCTCTAAAATTAAAAACGGATGAGCATACTTTAATATTTCTTCAACAAATGTATTACTAATAAGAATAATATAATTCGTTTCACAATTCCAGTGGGTCAGAAGTTTACATACACTAAGTTGACTGTGCCTTTAACCTCTCTGGGATATGTGGGATTCTAGGGTCCCGCATGGCCAACATCCAGTGAAAATGCAGAGTGCCAAATTCAAAATAATTTTACTATAAAAATTCAACTTTCATGAAATCACACATGCAATACACCAAATTAAAGCTACACTTGTTGTGAATCCAGCCAACGTGTCAGATTTCATAAAGGCTTTACAGCGAAAGCACACCAAATTATTATGTTAGGTCAGTACATAGCCACAGAAAAACACAGCCATTTTTCCAGCCAAAGAGGAGTCACAAAAAGCATAAATAGAGAAAATTAATCACTAACCTCATATGACACTCATAGGACGTCATGTTACACAATATATATATATGTTTTGTTCGATAACGTTCATATTTATATCCAAAAATCTCAGTTTACATTGGTGCGTTACGTTCAGTAATGTTTTGCTTCCAAAACATCCAGTGATTTTGCAGAGCCACATCAATTTACAGAAATACTCATTATAAATGTTGATGAAAATACATGTGTTATGCATGGACCTTTAGATAAACTTCTCCTTAATGCAACCGCAGTGTCAGATTTCAAAAAAAGCTTTACCGAAAAAGCACACCATGCAATAATCTGAGTACAGTGCTCAGAGCCCAAACAAGCCAAAGAGATCCACCATGTTGTGGAGTCAACAGTCAGAAATAGCATTATAAATATTCACTTACCTTTGATGATCTTCATCAGAATGCACTCCCAGGAATCCCAGTTCCACAATAAATGTTTGATTTGTTCGATAAAGTCCATAATTTATGTCCAAACACCTCATTTTGTTCACACGTTTAGTACACAATCCAAACTGACGATGCGCTGGCAGGTCCAGGTGAAAGTTCAGACGAAAAGTTATATTACAGTTCGTAGAAACATGTCAAACTAAGTATAGAATCAATCTTTAGGATGTTTTTATCATTAATCTTCAATAATGTTCCAACCGGAGAATTCCTTTGTCTTCAGAAATGCAATGGAACGCAAGCTGCCTCATGTGAATGCGTGTGACCAGCTCGTGGCTCTCTGCCAGACCGCTGACTCAATCCCCTCTCATTCCCCCCCTCCTTTATAATAGAAGCATCAAACAAGGTTCTAAAGACTGTTGACATCTAGTGGAAGCCTTAGGAAGTGCAATATGACCCCATTTCCACTGTATCTTGGATAGGCAAAGAGTTAAAACACTACAAACCTCAGATTTCCCACTTCCTGGTTGGATTTTTTCTCAGGTTTTTGCCTGCCATATGAGTTCTGTTATACTCACAGACATCATTCAAACAGTTTTAGAAACGTCAGAGTGTTTTCTATTAAAATCTACGAATAATATGCATATCTTAGCTTCTGGGCCTGAGTAGGAGGCAGTTTACTCTGGGCACGCTTTTCATCCGAACGTGAAAATAGCGCCCCAGCCATAAGAAGTTAACAATACCACTGAAAATATAAAAAAGTAGGTCCATGCGTCTTCGACAGAGGTGTTCAAGCTGATTCTACACGAATTTACAGAGGCCAGGTCATGAAGGAAGGCTTGCTCATTAATGTTTTTTAGCACTCGTCTAATGCATCAGGACAGCTCGTTTCACTGAGCAGCCATTACGAACCCAGGCTGTAAAATAGTGATCACTAAGGTAATTACTGAAATCACCAGACTTAACATCGAGGAGAGAGGCCTTTTCTGGATGTTTGGAGTCTTCTTGTGGGATTGGTAATAATCTGAGAGATTCAGGGAGTTCCATTGCTTTAGGACTTGGTCAGGTTGTTTAAGCATGTCCCAGTTTAGGTCACCTAGCTGGACAAATTCAGACTTAGTGTAAGGGGCCAGGAGAGAGCTTAGGGCATTTAAGGTACAGGCTGATGCTGATGGTGGCCGATAACACCCAGCAACAGTCAACAGAGTTATTTGAAAGTTGACTGCGTGAAACCAACAAATAGAATTGTATGGGGACAGACTTGGTGGAGACAAGCGAGCACTGAAGGTGTTCATTGGTAAAGATTGCCACTTCACCACCTTTGGAAGATCTATCTTGCCGAAAAAGTTATATCTAGAAAGTTTAACATGAGTGTTAATAACACTCTTTCTTAACCACGTCTCAGTAATGACCGACATGTCTGGATTGGAGCTGTGAACCCACACTTTCAATTGATTGATTTTAGATGATATACTTCTAGTGTTAACATGCAGTTAAACCAGGCTTTTACGAGAGCAGAAATCAGTACTTTGTTGAAGCATCTTTTGCAACGATTACAACCTTGAGTCTTCTTTGATATGATGCTACCAGCTTGGCACACCTGTATGTGGGAGTTTCTCCCATTCTTCTCTGCAGATCCTCTCAAGCTCTGTCAGGTTGGATCGGGAAGCGTCACGGCACAGCTATTTACAGGTATCTCCAGAGATCAGACCTGCCAACTGCGCAATTCTCTGTCCATGTACGCAGGTACGAGATCTGAGTTAAAGGTATGCAGAAATGAATAAGGCCTGATTTAAAAAAAAATAATAATAATAAATAAATAAATTTGTATAAACTTTTTAAAACCTTTTTAATAAACAATTAATCCACTGAGTAAATCTAACATCCCGATTCTCGAGCTGCAACACACAGACATGTACGGAGTTTGTGTCAACGGACATGGAGATGAATGCATTATTATTGGACGTAGCTACCCCGTGTCAGCCCCTCCTGTTTGTTGTGATGCTGAGTTTGCCGACTGTCAGCTGTACGTGTAAACATCCCTTTTAGACTCTGTTTTGTGGAAAGGTAAACACTAATTGTTTCAAGCTAACGTTAGCAAACATAAGATTGACTTTCAGTGGGCTCTAAAGTGCCAGCAGTTTACTCGCATTTGCTAGTGAAAGAATTGAAATGCAAATAACTGGTTGCATTTGTGCGAGTGTAATATACATTCCCATTAGTTGTCCCAGTAGTTGTATTTTCCATGTAACTTTACGAGGATCACGCAACCTGATTGACTAAGTGTAATTATGATCCTTGTTACAAAAAGCATTACCAAAGTATAATCAAAAATAAATATAAACATCTTGGCATTAAATGGAGTCTGGAGATTAGAAGACTGCGCGATGAAGATTTAATGAGTGTCCGGTTTTAGCTATAGAGGCAATACTTCTAAAATGCCTTTGCACTCGATTTGAGATTTTATAAATTTAGAAAATCTGAAATCAGACTCAAAACAGCGCGCAATCCCAATTTGGCGCGTTCAACGCGCCCGAGTTGAATCTCATATTTGCAGCGCGCGTCTGGTACTCTAAAAGGTTGGACAGCGTTGGCAGGTCTGAGATGTTCGATTGGGTTCAAGTCTGGGCTCTGGCTGGGCCACTCAAGGACATTCAGTGACTTGTCTTGACTGTGCCACTCATGCCTTGTCTTGACTGTGTGCTTAGGGTTGTTGTCCTGTTGGAAGGTGAACCTTCCCCCTAGTCTGAGGTCCTGATCGCTCTGGAGCAGGTTTTCAATAAGAATCTCTGTACCTTGCTCAGTTCATCTTTCTCCCAAACCTGACTAGTCTCCCAGTGCCTGTTGCTGAAAAACATCCCCACAGTATAATGCTGCCACCACCATGTTTCACCTTAGGGATGGTGTCAGGTTTCCTTCAGATGTGATGCTTGACATTCAGGCCAAAGAGTTATATCTTGGTTTCATCAGACCAGAGAATCTTGTTTCTCATGGTCTGAGAGTCTTTAGTTGCCTTTTGGAAAATTCCAAGCGGTCTGTCATGTGCCTTTTACTGAGGAGTGGCTTCTGTCTGGCCACTCTACCATAAAGGCCTGATTGGTGTAGTGCTTCAAAGATGGTAGTCCTTCCGGAATGTTCTCCCATCTCCACAGAGGAACTCTGGAGCTCTGTCAGAGGTACTTGGTCACTTCCCTGACCAAGGCCCTTCTCCCCCGATTGCTCAGAATGGTCTGGTGGCCAGCTCTAGGAAGAGTCTTGGTGGTTCCAAACTTCTTCCATTTAAGAATGATGGAGGCCACTGTGTTCTTGGGGACCTTCAATGCTGCAGACATTTTTTCCTACCATTCCCCAGATCTGTGCCTCGACACAATTCTGTCTCGGAGCTCTACGGACAATTCCTTTGACCTCAGGCTTGGATTTTGCTATGACATGCACTGTCAACTGTGGGACCTTTATATAGACAGGTCTGTGCCTTTCCAAATCATGTCCAATCAATTCAATTTACCACAGGTGGACTCCAATCAAGTTGTAGAAAAGTCTCAAGGATGATCAATGGAAACAGGATGCACCTGAGCTCAATTTCAAGTCTCATAGCAAAAGTTCTGAACACTTACGCGGAACCCCAACCGGTCGGGCGCGTGCGCCATCGTGCAAAAATGTATTTGGTCTCCCTACACCAAACGCGATCACGACAGGCAGGTTAAAATATCAAAACAAACTCTGAACCAATGACATTAATTTGGGGACAGGTCGAAAAGCATTAAACATGTGTGGCAATTTAGCTTGTTACCTTGCACTTGCTAGCTAATTTGTCCTATTTAGCTAGCTTGCTGTTGTTGGCTAACTTGTCCTGGTATATAAACATTGAGTTGTTATTTTACCTGAAATGCACAAGGTCCTTTACTCCGACAATTAATCCACACATAAAACGGCCAACCGAATCGTTTCTATTCCTCTCCTCCTTCCCGGCTTTTTCATCTTTGAACTTATATGGTGATTGGCATCTACACTTTCATAGTATTACCACGACAACCGGCAAAACATTTAGTCTTTCAATCACCCACGTGGGTATAACCAATGAGGAGATGGCACGTGGGTACCTGCTTCTGTAAACTAATGAGGAGATGGGAGAGGCAGGACTTGCAGCGCGATCTGCGTCAGAAATAGGAATGACTTCTATTTTAGCCCGTGGCAACGCAGCCGCTCGTGAGCAGTGGGTGTAATAATTGAATAACATGGATTTCTACATTTATTTTGCGACGCTTGCGCACCCGAAGTGTCTGGTCAGCATGTTATGTCAATTTCGTATTTCAGTTTTTTTTTTATACTATGTTTTCCAAAATTTCTAAACTTGTTTTCACTCATTCATTGTGGGGTATTGAGTGTTGGTGGATGAGGAAAAAGTCAATTTAATCCATTTTAGAATAACGCTGTAACGTAGAAAAAGGAGGAAAAAGTCAAGTGGTCTGAATACTTCCCGAATGCACTGTCTATACCTACTCCATCCTTTCTACTCTTTAGGCTTTTTCTGTTTGAGGTTCCATGTTTAATGATATATTATGATATATATTTGTGCCATTATTTGTTTATTTGCCCAAATGCACAGAATACATTTGACATATCCAACAGAGTGTATGAAAACCCAAGGCATGCCTTTAGCATGATTCTTAGATGGGAATGTCTTTGCTAGTTCCTTACTCTTTTCAGATTTCCCTCTCTCATTCTTCCTCCCCAGGTGACAGAGATCCAGGACTGGAGTGCAGCCAGCCCCCACAGTGCAGCCTACGTACTCTGGGACAACGGGGCCAAGAACCTCTACAGAGTGGGCTTCGAGGGGATGGTGAGTAAAGCACCACACACTCACTCACAAAAGATCAGCTGTCAGTTGGTCTTTGTGTTTGACCACAGAGCCTGGGGTCTTTCTTGTGCTGCCAAGCCTTTGTGGTGGAGAGCCAGCCAGGGCCCCATTGTGAAAGGCAGCTGGAAGGAGGGAGGGGATCTACATGAGAAAGGCAATCTGTTCCCTTCTTTCTTTATGAGGAAGAGAGCAAACATGGAGGTCAGCTTCAGTGGGTGGAGAGAAAAGGAGGAGGGGTCCCACACGAGCCACAAATGACAGGCAGCGTGCTGATTGGTGCGGAACACTCCTGCTTTTTATGAACACAGCCAATCAGAGCGCTGGGTTGCGTAACAGATTTGTCTTTTGTTATTCTCATAGTTCTGGTAGGTTTGAGGGGCTAGGGTATACGGCATCTGATTGAATAAAGCAAGGGTTCTTAAGCTTTTTCATTCTGGGACCCAAATGATAAATTCTATGTTTTCCTGAGATTGAAGCTCATGAAAACATGCCCCCTTTTAGGTATTTGGTTGGGAGCCCCCCCCCCCCCCCCCCCCCCCACCTTGCAGGCAGAACATTTTAGTGCCCTCCCAATCCCCTTGACGGCGGAGCGAAATGTACGTTTTTTTCCCCCAGCAATTTTTTCCTAAATAATAAAATCAATGTGAGCCCCCTGGAGGTTAGGGCGCCTGGGCACGTGCCCTGCAAGCCCGGCTAATTCAGTGACTCTCAGTGGCTGACATGACAAAATAAAACATTTCAAATAATAAAACATTTTCAACATTTCAAAGTTGCACCTTGTGTATTCTACTATTCTAAGTCTCAACAGTAAGCTGAAACAGACTCCTAAAAAATAAGAAAAAACATTATTTAATTGTTTTACTCTGACTGGGTCTCAACCCAGAATTTAAGAAAGGCTGCACTAAAGCACGGATTATATATGCTGCTCCCCCCCAAAAAATAGATATGATTTGATGTCGTGGTCATTGGTCAACCTTGCTGTTTGTGTTTAAATGATCTGTTACTTTAACACTTTTTGTAACACGCTTTGACGTTATTGGTAGTAAGACTGAAAAAGAGCACTGTTCACAAGGTCAAATAAACTGCATTTTGGTGCGCACAATCAATGTATTTTCACTTTTATTGACAAAGTAGTTTCTTTCAAAAAGCCAGTCTGGTTTCTTGGCTTCACACATTGACCAAAGACTGCATTTCCTCAACGTGCTTTCCTTACCCTTATCTTTTTACACATTTGTTTTGTGTAAAAGGTCATCAAAAAGAGTCATGTTGGTTGATATCACACATCTATGAACATGGCTAGCATCCCAAACGGCACCCTATTCCCTTATAGTGCACTGACTTAGACCAAAAGGGGTCAAAAGTGGTGCACTATATAGGGACTAGGGTGCTATTTGGGATAGAACTGTTAGTGAACCCTGCTGTGTTCCTTCATCTCTGGATAGATGTCTGCACTGCCTTGTAATCAGCACGGCTGCCCTCTAACTATGTCACAGTAGATGCACATCCACATTTGAGTCATCACAAATGACATGATGCAGTGGCTTCTTTGCCCTGCCGAGCTTTGTAATGTAATGTTTCCATATCCTTCAGAGCCCTGAGGGTAATGCTGTTGTTGCCACGCTACCCTGCAGTAACTTTAACAGAATGTCGCTGCAGTATTAAGGCAGTGTGATTTTACTCTAGTCGCATTTTTCTGCTGCAGTTCTAATAGATTGAATCAAGTCGATAATTAGCTGACACTTTGTTCCCCCGTCTCCTTTTCAGTCGGATTTGAAATGTGTCCAGGATGCCAAAGGAGGCTCTTTCTACAGAGACCACTGCCCTGTTCTAGGTGAGTACTGTATTAGTAATCCGTTGCACTACACCTACCGTCAATATTGCACCAATTTCTCCCCAGCACAGTGTTCTGCAGTGGAGTCCAAGGGCATCAGGAGCACATCCATGCCAGGCTGCAGTTACTGGTAGCGTCCACTAGGTGGCAGCACCACACAGATACAGACAGGACCAGGCTGCATGGAGACAGCCTGGGTGCAGTCACAGGTCACACTGGCACAGCATTCCCACAATCCCAGCTCCTTGGCTGGGAAAATGATTCTCTTCTCTCAGAATTTTCTGTCCAGGGATACCTGGGTTATGTTAGGCACCCGATGCAACACTGCAGAAACCAAATGAAATAATCACACAAGGCTCTCCAGGATCTGATTTGTCCACCTTATTTTATCTTAATGAGACTAGCCTAGATAAATAAAGGTTACATAGCGTAAGGAATGTACCCCCCCCCCCCCCCCCCCCCCCCCCTTACTGTGTAACCAGTATGTATTCCCCCTGCACTCTCTCCACAGGCGAACAGAATGGCAACAGGAACCCAGGAGGTCTGCAGATTGGAGACCTGGTCAACATCGACCTGGACCTGGAGATAGTCCAGTCCCTGCAGCACGGCCACGGAGGCTGGACAGACGGCATGTTCGAGACCCTCACCACCACCGGTACCGTGTGTGGCATCGACGAGGACCACGACATTGTGGTGCAGTACCCCAGCGGGAACAGGTGAGCTCTACCAGTTCATGATTCAGACCAGTGCACAAGTATAGGGGTGTCAGGTCAATCCAGTCATAACACAAGCAGCATCCTCTGTGTCATAACAAGAGTATGACATGGACTTGAAACCTATTTGGCCTAACGAAAAATATTTACGACACTAATTTCCATGTCACATCTGAAATAAAGCGTTACCAACGTGTGTTACAGGTGGACGTTCAACCCTGCGGTGCTGACCAAAGCCAACGTGGTGCGTAGTGGGGAAGGTGTTGCGGCGGGGGCAGAGGGCGGCAGCTCCCAGTTCCTGGTGGGAGACCTGGTCCAGATCTGCTACGACATCGACCGCATTAAACTGCTGCAGAGAGGACACGGGGAGTGGGCCGAGGCAATGCTGCCTGTAAGACCGACACACACACACCCTTAAACCTCACAACTAGAGGGCCTATGCCATGGTGCCTGTAACAGACAAACACCTGTAAAACCCTTCAACTGACATCTTGTGTTTTCTGACTAGGATTTTGTATAAGCAATAAAAGCCAGAACTCGCAGCATCAGTGGTCAAAAGGAAGTGTTTCCTTCGTCAGCATAAAGGCATTTTTCTTTCTTCTCACCTCCCACGTAACAATGACAGTATCGCTGGGGTGTAACGTTATGTGATGACTATGGCAGGAACTAGGCTATTGTGATTTTAGCCTAAAAGTCTGTAAACTGGCATAATCGTGGATAGTCATTGCTTCATCTCATCAAACTGTATGTTACATCACACTACAATCGTCCAACACTCCACTAAAACCAACACCCTCGGCAGCTAACGAGCTTTAAAACCCAGTGATAGGTACTTACTTTGATCACTACCCACTGATAGTGCTGCTCTCTGCCTGCCTGCTACAGCCCCCTATAGACGGGTTAGCCGTCACAAAAACGATGCACGCTCTTCAAAGGGGCAGAAGGCTGTGTGTTATGGTTCTGGATGGGCAGAGAGCTAGCAACAATGACAAGAAACGACTATGTGGGGAATCGTAAGTAGCTCGTTGGATCTTGTTCTTGATTACCATGTTTTGTCTGTCACTCCAATGCTAAATGGCAAACATTTGCTTGCTAGCTAACCAACCACTGTAACGATGTATTTGAGAGACAAGCGCTCATTGTGCAACTTTATGTTTTCAGTAAACATTGGAGACAAAATATAGTTGACAAGTTGTCAACAATCTAAGCCAGCCCCGTTTGTTTTGCCTCATAGTTGCGAACGCAATCGCGTTGTTTCGAATATAACTATTATTTTGTTCCGTTCCAGCAAAATAAAGTTCTGAACCGGTTCAAACCCCAAAAAGTACTGGTTGATATTGTTCCTTTTGATACATCTGAAATCGTTTTCTTTTTTCCTTTTGCTCAACATTAAATGACTTCACCAATCAAGTGCAATAGTTGTTCACATGCATTGAACAGACAAGTGTAGGGCGACTGAAATGTTGCGTGTGGGGAGAGAGCAAGAGAGGGTGGAGGAGAGAAGGCTTGGCTTGAAGCGCAGTGCATCTTATGTGATTTACATTATCTGAATTAGGCCCACAGAATTACACCAACGGAGAGGCGGCTTCTATGGAGGAACTTTGAATGTCTTTGAACTTCCGAGAGTTGGCTTACCGTTGGACCAGCATTTGCTAACAAGCTTGTGTGTGCGGAGCGGCACCATAATTAAAATATAAACATTTCACAAATCCCATGTGAAACGTGATATCTATAGTATCCTCAACTGTCATTGAAAAAGTGAATCCGTTCTTCTCGAATAAAAAAAATCTGTCTCCATAATTTCTGAATCACGCATAACGTCAGTGGGCTACAGTAGCCTATACTTTGGAAAGGGAGGGGCAGGTAGCCTACACGTGTACACACTGGCAAATATTTTAAACTGGCAGGCTGACACTGGAATTAGTTTCTGAGTGACATTGAGAATTTTGCATAGGTACTTTGTTAAGTATTTTTGTTGTACTGAAAAACAAATGCCCAGAACCTAAAAGAACAAGTTGTTTTTCTACTCAATTGTCAGGTGTTGGTGATCGCTTCTTGTTTTTAGCCGGTGTGGTCGTCAGCTGCAATAGCTAATCCGTGACCACGACTGACGAGTTCCGAGATGACGTTCTCTACACCACTGTTGTATTGCGCTGTTATTTGACTCTTTGTGGGTCGCCTATTAGCTTGCATGACTCTTGCCATTCTCCTTCGACCTCTCATCAACGAGATATTTTGGCCCACAGGACTGCTGCTGACTGGCTGTTTTTTTTGTCTGTCGCACCATTCTCGGTAAACCGTAGACGCTGTCTGAAAAGACCAGGAGGCCGGCCGTTTCTGAGATACTGGAACCGGCACACCTGGCACCGGCGATCATACCATGCTCAAAGTTGCTACGTCACTCGTTTTGCACATCCTAACTTTCAATTGAACTGTAACTAAATGCCTCGATGGCCGTCTGCCTGCTATACATAGCATGCCACGGCCACGGGACTCACCATCTGTGGGCGCGAACCATTTTCGTGAACGGGTTGGTGTACTTAATAAACTGGCCACCGAGTGCATATTGCAACGTAGTGTTTGTCTGTTTTAATATTGACATTAGCATACTATGTAGAAAGAATGCATGCCCGACACACTGCGTTTATCTAGTATGCTGAAGACTGTGGATATTGGAACGAACCGGCGAGACAGCCAGCAAATGCCTTTCATTACTCAACTTGTACGGCGTTTCAGTGGAACTATTTTCTGGTATGTGTCCCTTGATGGACATCAACAAGGTCCCAGGTAATTGGCTATATAGATGAGAAATAAGTCTGGCGTTCGCTCAGCTGTTCAACTGCCCTTCCCTTTGAATGAATAATCAGAACAGTGCTTTTAGTCATCTGTGATTATTCTTTCCTGACATGATTTTGGAAAGGAAGAGCCAAGTCTTTCTTCCTGAAAGCGGAAAGAAGGGTTTTGTAGAAATTCGATGCACAGACACACGGCATCTCTTTTTTTGGTTGTGACATTTTTTGGGGGGGATTTTGCTTTTGTTTTCTATATCTTTGTTATGTCTTAGATCATTTACCCTCCCTGTGGTAGACACCAGAATGCTCAAAGGAGTTTCCGAATTCACTTCAATACTCTTCAGTACTTATTTATGAGAGCTCCTTCATCGCAGCACTGGTTTGTCTTCAAAGACAAACTAACAATGTATCTCTAACAATACGATGTGTTTATGCTCTTTTGTGATTGTAATGAAACGCTGTAGCAATGTAATAATGTATTGTTTCCGTCAGACCCTGGGCAAGGTGGGCCGCGTGCAGCAGATCTACTCAGACAGCGACCTGAAGGTGGAGGTGTGCGGAACGTCATGGACCTACAACCCTGCTGCCGTCACCAAAGTGGCCCCCGCTGGCTCCGCTGTCACCAATGCATCCGGAGGTAGGCAGGACACACAGTCAGAACAGACACATAGTGGATGTGCGTGCACACAGAGATACACAGACCATAAACAAATATTTTTTCCGTGTCTGCTTCTAGCCCGTTTATAAGTGGGCATGCACGTACACTGACCACTCGTACACACCGCACACATTCTTCACTCCTTGGAGTCTAGAGGATGAACTTAGAATGTTTTTTCTCCATCTGTGTGTGTGTGTGTAGAGCGTCTGTCTCAGCTGCTGAAGAAGCTGTTTGAGACCCAAGAGTCTGGTGACATCAACGAGGAGCTGGTTAAAGCAGCAGCCAATGGCGACCTGGCCAAGGTGGAGGACATCCTCAAGAGACCTGACGTGGACGTAAGTGATCCCTGCATTCAACACAGCTTCAGGGTTTCATTTTGTCCCCTTTTTTTCTCCTTAAGATCTATTCATTGCAAATTGAGATTGCAAAATAATGCTATAAAGAAAGACATTTCTCCATGGCACAGGTAAACATTCTGATGTGCCTTCTATACAGCACCATTTACTGCAGTCAGTCACAGCCATTTACTTCACACCTCATCTTAAAAACATTCCGCTCCAGCCCAGTGCAAGCATCCAGGTCATTGGCGTGCACTGCAGTGCGTGCTTCGTTCACCGTCTCGACATGGTGAACATACTCGCTATGTTATGGTCTAGGGCCAATTTTACACCTTACTAGGACAACTCTGGAGCCTGGTTATACGCTATAGTTGGGGCACAGAGTTTTTCCTTGTCAGGGGGCAGTCAGGAAAAACTCCTGTCCCTTTTTGTGATGCTTTCTTACATCAACCAGGCCAACAACCTTCCCCTAAGGAGAGCTGTCTGCACTCTCCTATTTCCTATTGCCTTTCGAGAGCTGCTTAGAGTAGATCATCTTAGCGTTGTGCAGCGTTCTGCAGCAGTCTCAGCGGCTGTGTGTGTCAGTGCTGTGAGGGCTGGCCAGGTGCCCCGGTGCCTTTCAGTGAAATTATTGCTTAAAGCTCGGTGAGCTGTGCCAAGCGATCTGCCCGCCAGGACAAGACACGTTCTGTGACTCCCAAAGGAGCCTGCATTAATATTTATTCCCCAAGTATTGCAGTACCGCAGTTGGCAATGAAATACACACGCATATTTGTCTTTTGTTTGCAAGTGACGAGGCAGTGCACCGGATAAACTTAAAATACAAAAACGCACAAACAGTGTTATATTGTGTGTTTTGTAGGTGAACGGGCAGTGTGCTGGACACACAGCCATGCAGGCGGCCAGTCAGAACGGTCACGTGGACGTCCTCAAGCTGCTGCTGAAACACAACGTGGACCTGGAGGCCGAGGTTTGTACATCCAACTATAGTCCCCTCTCAATACTCATATATTTAAACTCTCCTCAATACCAAAATGAACAGAGAAACCACTTTTAGAGAAACCAAAACCAATCTACCTATACAGGTCTCGCGTCGTACTCTAAAAAGCTAACCTGGTCAGTCATAGTTAGACAGTGATGTAAACAGTGGAGACATCGGGTCAGTGTGTCAGTCTGTGTATATTCCTCCCAGGACAAGGATGGAGACCGGGCGGTGCACCACGCGTCCTTCGGGGACGAGGGCTCTGTGATCGAGGTGCTGCAGAGAGGCGGGGCCGACCTGAACGCCAGGAACAAGCGTAGACAGACCCCCCTGCACATCGCTGTCAACAAGGGCCATCTGCAGGTGGTCAAGACCCTGCTGGACTTTGGCTGCCACCCCAGCCTCCAGGTAACCGCTCAGAACACACACACACACACACACACACACACACACACACACACACACACACACACACACACACACACACACACACACACACACACACACACACACACACACACAGATGAGTGAGTACATGTATACGTGAGCAGACAGTGTTTTGAGTCTTCAGCTGTAAACCGTGTACTCAGAAGTGAATTTCATGCTGGTGTAGTGGTGGCAGGTACGTTTTCATAGATTTTGATTCACCCATAAATTGTACTGCTTGTTTTCTTTTGGTCTGTGATATTTTATGCTTGACCCTAAGATGATAAATGCTCTGTAGGGCATTGTATATTTCAACGCAAATTGTCCCCGATTTTTAGGAGTGAGTCAGTCTGTCTGTCGCTTCAGTGAATGTACAAACATTCAGGAGATGGGAGTTTGCAGATACCTGCTTTGGAGCGCTGTCATGTATCCAACCGCTAACCAAATATTTGAGTGGATCTCGCAGTACTCAAGGGTTTAGGTGAACTCTATATGGGTGTTGTTAGTGATAATGGGTGTGGTGCAGGTGGTCAAAGTGACGTTGGTATAATGTCGCCCCCTACAGGACTCAGAGGGAGACACCCCCCTACATGATGCCATCAGTAAGAAGAGGGATGACATGCTGTCTGTGCTGCTGGAGGCGGGTGCAGATGTCACCATCACCAACAACAACGGTTTCAACGCCCTGCACCACGCTGCCCTCCGAGGGAACCCCAGGTACGACCCTGATACTTACCTGGCCCTAACCGCCAAACCAGGGCTGGTTTGATGAAAAAGGTCCATGTGGAAATCTGCCTTTGGCTTCACAGGAAACCAAGTGAATGGGAGGCCCTGGCGTCTATACAGTTGAGTTTGTGGCTTGCCAAGTTGAAGTGTTTCGAACGCGTTTTACTTTTATTGATTGCAAATGAACAAATTGAATGGTACTGCTAGAAAATGGCTTATGACCACACTGAACCGCAAATGACTTTTTGAGGTAAATGTGTTTTGTTTCTGACTGTTAGACTAGGCAAGTCTACGGCCTCTGTCAGTAGCCTCCTCGTCCTTGACGTCTATTTCTAGCTCCACCTGGTTGCTTCTGCTCCACTCTGTAGCTATATGCTATTCTCATGCATGAGACACACATTAAGGCAGGTAGCTAAGAGAGACTACAATATACCGGTCAGCTTGAGAATCCTGGGGTTTTGGACATAAACATGTTCTCTCTAGACTGGTGGAGAGTGCGCACACACACACTAGCCGCTGCCCTTGTGGCTTGGCTGTAGGTCTAGCTCGTGGTGTCTGGTCAGGGCTAGCTAGGGGACATTATCATTCCCCTTAGCTGACACACATTCCATTGGCACGAGGACAGAGGGAATTGGGGTCAGAGGGCTCTGGCGCACCTGCTATTTCAGCCCTGCCTGACATAGTCTGGTATGGTGCAGTCCACTGGGAGTGGCACAGACAGCAGTAGCACACTGGAATACAGTGAGCCCCTCTGAGTCCTCCTATGGCACTGCCTGCCACTGATAGATAGCCAGTTAAAACAATCTGGATTGCAATCGGCGTGCCTCGCTGTGCCGGCCGGCCTGCCTATTACTGTACAAGCCTTGTGGCCTTAGTCAGGCGCATTGAAGTCATTTGTCATAATGTGGTGATTTAACTAGTCAATGGCATCAAAAGATGGGAGACAAATGTTTCTGCTTTTCTTTTTTTTTCTGTTTCATATGAATCCTGAACTCTGAGTGTGTTTCAGTCCAGGCAACTGGACTGAGAGGACTCCCATTGTACTGTACATTATTGCTCTGCACACTGCATTCCCTCCAGGACCTAAGATTGACTTTTTTGTTGTTGTTATTGCCATAATTACATAAACGACACCCCAAACAAACATGACCATGCTTTGTAATGTTTCTAAAACCAGTAATAGCACCATTTTCAGTTCTTTAACCAACATTTTATCAGATGAGAAAATGTTCAGCTGCCCCTTTAAGAGCGGGTGGTTACCGTGGTAACGGGGCCACTTGAGTTGTGTGTGATTTTGGATCTGACTAGTAGTAGACGGCGACTCTTTTCTTTCAATTGAAGCAGCAGATTCAAACCAACATCGAAAAGCAACCGAGCTTGTGAACAAAATAATGTAGTAGCCAAGAAACACGGGGACCAAGTCTCACTTCTTTTGACTTTAGAGTAAATTAGACCAACTGTTATGCCTGTGCGCAGTGCCTCCAAAAGTGAATCTATCAGCATTCAGAAGGGTGCAATTGCGGCCCGGTACACAGCAGGAGGGAGGCGGTGTCAAACTAGCTAGTACACAGCAGGCTGGGGCGACACCTTGTGCTAACTAGCAAGCTAGTTGGGGCGGTTCATGAAGGAACCAATGGGATGCTCGAGGGGGGGTGGGGCAGATGCAGGAACTCACACATGCAAGAACGCCCCGATTTGCAGGCTGTAGTTGCACGCTATTGTCAGCACTTAACTTTGTGCGCAAAGCTCCCCAGCCAGGTATTGTTACTGTGTGAGGTGGGATACAGGATTCGTATTTCTTTGTTCGATTAGCAGCTATGAAACGAATCGATTAGCAGCTATGAAACGAAACGATTAGCAGCTATGAAACAAAATGACAGAAATTAGCACCTGCTCATACTTGACTTTTGACTGTTATTTGCAAATGTGAATGTAATGCTCGCGCTGTAGAGTCCTGCAAATTGACCACCCGCCTACGTGGCTGGTGAAATAGACATTCCTACATGTCAATATCTTAATCTACTCGCATTTGGCGGGTGTTCATTTTATACCCTGATTCCCTCCAGTGTGTAACAGTGGGAGTTGTCAGTCTTATATCAACTGTACAGTAAAGGTGAAAAGTGCTGGAGTCAGTATTTGTTACTGGCCAGGGCACATGTTGTTGTCGTGACGTGCTGCCTTGCTTTCCACCCAACCTGTCCCCCTCGCCTTCAGAGAAACCAAGATGTGTATGTCGTTTACTTTGATTTCACACTCAAGCTCCTCCACAATATTGCAGAGAGAGAAAAATGGCCATCTGGACTCGAGCACGTCTTAAACCCCTTGAAAAGGACGTCTCCCTTGGTTGAAATTAATGTATTTTTTTTTTAGCAGTGCATTAGTGCCATGGCGTTTGAGTCCTGATGGAGTGCTTGGGTCTGGGAGTAGGTTTTGACTGCAGTAGTAGTGTTGTGTTCTTCAAAAGCAGGAGAGGTGGTTGTCAGAAAGACAGAGTTTAGTGGCCGTCAGTGGTGATGCCAAACCCTTGAAAATAGGTCGGGAAATGAAATCCTTTACCTCTAAATATCTGTCGGGTGGTGTTTGTTCAGTTGAAATGATTATTGTTCAGTGGTACATGACTCAAGCTTCTGTTCAGGCTATTTATGTTCAGTTATGGATGAATACTTCCTGCCACGGGAGGTTCTTGTATTGATTGTACTTATAATCCAAGTTGCATGTCTTGTGCATCATCTGGGACCAGAGAAACAAATCTGACAATCCCTCCATGTACACTAAATAGGCCACCCATCAGCCATATGTTCAAACATCAGACAGTAATGGCGGGCAGCCAATGTGCGTGTGTGGTAGTGCCCTCCAGGTGTGGGTAAATGTTGTTGAGGATGAAGGGGGGGGGGGGGGGACACAGGAGGAGTTGAGGTGACAGAGGAGTCTGGCATCTGACAGTGTGTGTGGAGTGGAGGCCCAAACGCGGAGACAAATTAACTCTACCAGCAGGGACGCCTGCTAATGCGGGAGCTGAACTATATATCACCGCTGTCATTACTCACACATACCGCGTCACGTTTTGTATGTGCTTGTCTGAGAGATGGAGAGAGGGAGGAAGACGGATGAATAGAGAGGGAGAGAGATTGAAAGCAGATTGAAATGGTCGTGTTTTCATATAAAGCAACAGGTTCTGTGAGTCAGTTATTGTGTCTTTTACAATTAGTGTGTAATTTAGTCTACTTGGTAAATAGGAGGAGTTGAGGTGACACCTTTTTAAATTGGGTATGAAGGGTTAAGCTTGCATGTGCGTGTGTATGTACTGTGTGAGTGTGTTGTGTATGCCTACGTGTGTGTGTGTGTTTACTGCTGCTTCTGCCCCTGACGGGGGGGACTGGTTCCTCTCAGCAGCTCTGGCTCTGTCTGGCTGGAAGGTGCTAGCTTCTACAGCACTGTAAACAATATGATTAATAGTCCGTGAGTCATAAACGGTACGGGGCTCCAAACAGAGCAGGCCCTGCAGTGGCAGACCAGACCGCTCCGCCACCTTTTTACATGCCTCTCACCCTTTTTTAATACAGCTCTCAACATCCCCTTTAACGCTACAGTCTGGGATCTGGGAATCTGTTAAATGGTCGAGTAGACGGGACACTTTTTTCCCCTTCAAGTTGCATAATGTAGCTTTAACGCACCAACAAACGGAAAGGACACCCCGTATAGTACTAATTACCTGACCTGCTGGGTTACCAGGCGCACGCACCGGTTCACTCTGCCAGAACTAATGGAGACTAGAGAGAGGAGATCGCTTCTACTGTTGGTCGTTGTGACGGGTCATAATTACATCAAAAATATATTTTACAGATGCCTGTAGTGAAGACTGCTGTGAAATGGTTGTGTTGGATGTTTGTTTGGTTTCTGGGATCGTTGCTGCTGCTGCAGGGCAGACATTTCTGGAATGACAATGAGGGTTTTACCACCTGAAGTAGGTACTTTGAGATTAGTTTATCTGACTGGGAGAGAATTGGGATTGAGACTGTTATGCTATTATTACCAGGCTAGGTTCACCTCCAGGGCTGTTTTTTTTATCGAATGGGGGCTTAGGTGGTGCGCGTGGTCGGCCTGTCGGCGCGCCTAACTTTAGAACATTTTATAGGCCCCTGTCTTGGCGGTGTTAGATTAAGTTAGCATTTTTGAGATTATTTCCTGCAATTCAAAGCAATTCTCCATGGAGCTGAGACATTTTTGCTGTTTTTAAAGCTAATTTACTGCAATTCTACATTAGAGCTGAGCGAGAATGTTGCTGTTTTAAAACTAGTTTCCTGCAATTATAATGCTGCGTTCTTTTGCTCAAACATAATAACAAAATGAATACTGCTTACATAAAGCCACAACGAATAATAAATTGCAGCCTGCAGGTAGAAAATATCCTGATTAATTATTATTTTCTTTTTTTAATCCTATAAATCACATTGGCTACATAAGTCCTGTCTACAATGAACTTGAAACATTGTATCAACTATTAAGTTGAGTCCAGACCTGAAGCTTGTGTTAGCAAACTTGCAACATTGTACAAAATATTCTGTGCCTTCACTTACCCTGCAGTGAGCATTTGCGTCAAGGATAAGAAGCAGTGCTTGACTTGCGCAGGAGCTCACCGGAGCCGAGTACCGGCACCTCAAATGTTCTACTGCTTGAGCTCCTGTTCCTCTTATAGAATATGAGCTCAAAATTATTGTGGAGTTCCTGCACCTAAATATAAACAGTACCAGCATCCAAAATGAGTATCGGAACCTATTTCAGTCCAAGTCGACCACTGATAAGAAGTTATTAGGTTGGCCTATTTTATGACCTTTCTACTGGATCAGAGCATGACATGTCGTTATTGAAAGGAAGAGGCCTACTTCTATGTGTACGCGTCCTTACTCAACATTGACAGGAGCACTCCAAACAAAAGACAATGACTAAATTGAATGAAATTAACCAAAACTTGTTTCTCACAAGTATAGCATAGGTTAGGCGCTCTGCAAACAATGTGTCCACTCAGACAATGAGAACGGGAAGACTGGAATAATAATATTGAATGCATTTAAATAATTACCGTAACCAAAGCAACAAACATTGTAGATTAGAAATGATAGGAATTAACAGTAAATGTACTACAGGTGATATATGTAATGGGGAATTGATATACACTAACAGTCAAACACAAACAATTCACACAATGAAGTTATGAAACAATGAATGTGCACAAATTGGCGGAAGAGAGCGCATTCTGGAGAGAGAAGGGCATTGTGCATCTGGGTGCATGGTGAATCCGACTCCTGCATTGACCATGCAGCATTTACGGTGATATGGCCTCAGCAGATGTCAAGGTCATTCATACTTCTTGCACTTCACGGAGCAATGCAGAGCTACCGTCAACCAATCATGTCAATGCGAAGCTATACAGAGCCTTCCGCGTTGTTACAAAATTTGGGAGGCACATGGCGATGCGGTAAGAAGCTTGATTTTGCTTCTGCATGTCTCAGGAGGCTCCGCAATTGCGTCACACCCTCCATTTGGAGCCTCCGACAATATTTTAGGATAAAAAATAAATAGGCTGTTAGTCTAGGCTTCCGCGATGGATTAGTTCACTACTCACTCCAGGGTTTTTCTTTATTTTTACTATTTTCTACATTGTAGAATAATAGTGAAGATATCAAAACTATGAAATAACACATATGGAATCATGTAGTAACCAAAAAAGTGTTAAACAAATCAAAATATATTTGACTTTCTAAGTAGCCACCCTTTGCCTTGATGACAGCTTTGCACACTCTTGGCAATTTCTCAACCAGCTTCATGAGGTAGACACCTGGAATGCATTTCAAGTAACAGGTGTGCCTTGTTAAAAGTTCATTTATGGAACTTCTTTCCTTAAATGCGTTTGAGCCAATCAGTTGTGTTGTGACAAGGTAGGAGTGGTATACAGAGGATAGCTCTATTTGGTAAAATACCATATTATGCCAAGAACAGCTCAAATAAGCAAAGAGAAATGACAGTCCATCATTACTTTAAGACATGAAGGTCAGTCAATCCGGAACATTTCAAGAACTTTAAAAGTTTCTTCATGTGCAGTCACAAAAACCATCAAGCACTATGATGAAACTGCCTCTCATGAGGACTGCCACAGGAAAGGATGACCCAGAGTTACGTCTGCTGCAGAGGATAAGTTTATTAGAGCTACCAGCCTCAGAAATGGCAGACCAAATACATGCTTCACAGTTCAAGTAACAGACACATCTCAACATGAACTGTTCAGAGGAGACTGCGTGAATCAGGCCTTCATGGTCGAATTGCTGCAAAGAAACCACTACTAAAGGACACCGATAAGAAGAAGAGACTTGCTTGGGCCAAGAAACACGGACAATTGACATTAGACTGGTGGAAATCTGTCCTTTGGTCTGATGAGTCCAAATTTGAGATTTTTGGTTCTATACTGCTGTTTCTTTGTGAGATGTAGAGTAGGTGAATTGATGATCTCTGCATATGTGGTTCCCACCGTGAAGCATGGAGGAGGAGGTGTGGGGTTACTTTGCTGGTGACGCTGTCAGGGATTTTATTTTGAATTCAAGGCACACTTAACCAGCATGGCTACCATATCATTCTGCAGCGATACGCCATCCCATCTGGTTTGCGCTTAGTGGGACTTTCATTTGTTTTTCAACAGGACAATGACCCAACACACCTCCAGGCTGTGTAAGGGCTATTTGACCAAGAAGGATAGTGATGGAGTGCTGCATCAGATTACCTGGCCTCCACAATCACCCAACCTCAACCCAATTGAGATGGTTTGGGATGAGTTGGACTGCAGAGTGAAGGAAGAGCAGCCAACAAGTGCTCAGCATATGTGGAAACTCCAAGAATGTTGGAAATGCATTCCAGGTGAAGCTGGTTGAGAATGCCAATGTCCAAAGTTTAAAGGCAAAGGGTGGCTACTTTGAAGAATCTCAAATTTAAAATACATATTTGATATGTTTAACACTTTTTTTTGTTGCTGCATGATTCCATATGTTTTATTTCACGGTTACAATGTAGAAAATTGTAAAAACAAAGACCCTGGAATGAGTAAGTGTGTCTAAACTTTTGATTAGTACTGTATGTATTTGTTACTGCTCGACCAACAGCCTAACGACCAAACAATCGACAAGTCGACTAATTGGGGTCAGCCCTAAAACATATATAGGTCCATTATCTGTTCTACGTACTTTATATCCGTTTTAGTCATTTAACTTTACACTGAATGTCTTTTTCCGTCTCTAAAATGTATTAATTTAACAATGGATTTAGGCAACCCGAAAAACACTTAGGCAGGCCGCGCAAGGATTACAATGGCAGAAAAATCCTGACTTGAAGTTGTGCAAGGCTACTTGTAGTTCAAGGATAAAGTATAACGTTTTTCTCTAAACGGTGGTCTCGGACCGTGACATGCATAAGATGATCAGAGTCATGGAGATGACCAGGTGCCCTTCAATCTTGATGACGGGGGTCTTTAACCACTGATATGTGTTGATAAACTCTTATGATGAACACTATGATTATTGCTTTAGACTGACAATGCAAAATATATCAACTTGGAACTGCGCTGGCAATCTAGCACTTTTTAACTGCGTCCATTTTATTTAATGATCTTAAGAATGGCGTGCTCATGCTGGAGTTTTATGTCTGTTTTTATGTGGTGAAGCCAAAGACAACATTTCTAATTCTAACTTTCAATTCAATACATCTTTATTGTTCTTGAGCAGCTGCAGCTGAAAACCTTTTCTTATTTTTTTTTTATACAAGCTAATCAAACATTTTAGGCTACTTTGTGGTTATAATAGTATAATGGCACAGTTGCAATAACCACTCAATTACAAGTGCAACCCTTCAGGTTCTTCATAGGCTTGTATTTTGTTTTGTTACCACCCATGTCCCTTTTTTAGATCACTATTTCAATCAGATGTTGGCCCATTTCAGTCACTTATATCCATGGGTTTAGGGAGTGTGATGTCACAGCTAGGTCAGGTCAGATTGACATTAAACACGAAAGCCAAGTGTGATGCAATTCTGTATGTGAGAGACCGAGTAACGGAAAGAGGCAGAAAGGTGGTGTTGGGGGGGTGCAGAGGAATGGTTTGATCTGCCTGCATGTGCTGCGGCTGTGTGTGTGTGTGTCAGTCTGCGAGGCGTCTGCTCCTTATGATTTGTGCGTTTAGCTCCCGTCCTCTGGAGCATCTGGCTCTTATCTCCCCCTCTTCTCGCTCACACACACACAAAGGAGGCTTCTCCAAGGAGGTGGTCCGGAGCTGGTCTACTATTCCCCACTCCCCTTCGCTCTCTATAAAATGTTCCCTTAGATCTGCACTTTCAAACCGTTTTATGTGGCCCCACTGTGCCGCGTTGGCTTGCCTCCCCACGTCTCAACACCAATTGTATGTTAATAAATCATCCTGTGGTAGTCAGTTGGAGGAGCTAGTTCTGGCGTGGCCCCTGGGCTGATGCTGCGTTCTTTACACAGCCATGTGAGTTAACTCAGCGTGGAATGCTGTACGTTTCTGAAGCGCACTGCGTACAGGTAACTGCAAAAATACAGGAAACACCAAAATAAAGTGTCTTAATAGGGCGTTGGGCCAACCCGAGCCGGCATAAATTCTACACGTGTCTGGAACTCTATTGAAGCGATGCGACACAATTCTTCCACGAGAAATGTCATAGTTTGGAGTTTTTTAAATTGTGGTGGAAAGTACCGTCTCAGGCTCCGTTCCAGCATTTCCTGTAAGTGTTCAATTGTGTTGAGATTTGGTGACTAAGACGGCCATGGCATGTGATTTACATCGTTTTCATGCTCATCAAACCATTCAGTGACCACCTGTGCCCTGTTGATGGGAATATTGCCATCCTATGGGGGCATAGCCATATTAGGCAAAATAATGCCCTGCCCAGGATTTTTATAGATGGATGTTAATTGTTTTATCCACTCAGGAATCACACCTGTGTGGAAGCACCTGCTTTCAATCTACTTTGTATACCTCTCAAGTGTTTCCATTGTTTTTGCAGTTACCTGTACGTCCCCTGCTATTTTTTCAAAAACAGCCGTTGAGTCTGGTTGGAATGCCAGTTTTGTATATGCGTTGTACGGTCGAGTCGAAGAGTAAGGGACGCTACAGCGGTTTGTTGCATCTCTGTTGGCTTATTTTTATTAGTCAAGATAGAAGAAAGGCAGACAGATTCAGCAATGAAACATGACACTTGATCAATAATCACTTAGTGAAGATGAGAGCCGCCGTGTCTAAGTCGAGGCATCTGGCTACACCTGATCATTGACGCTATCATCCAGTCAGAACATTGAAGAGAGAGGAGCTCCGGTAGGACGGTATGTAGTCATCAAAGCATAGCTACAGCTGGTTGAAGGGGACCAAATCCATTCAAGAGGTGATTTGGTTCCTTTTTACCAGCTTTAGCAAAGCATTAGGTGTTCACTGGGTCAAGGACTGGAGTGTAGGCATCCCAGATGGAACAAGCTGGAAACATGAACATACAGTTTAATACAGTACAGGGAAATGTGTAGTGTACTAATACTGCAATTAGGACATCAGCCATCAAGTATTATGTCTGTCCGCTCCATTAACTAAAATCGCTACTCTACCGCACCCCCTCTTCCCCACGCCACAGCCATATCTCCCTCACGCTCTGCTCTGCCCTCCCAGCCAGTCTATTTATCCTTGTTGCCATGTTTTAAGTTGCCAAACCAACCTCTATCTGAGAGAGGGAGGAAAAATGGTTCCCTAAGAAAAGGATAATAATCTGTCGCGGTGCACTTGAGTCAAATGTCCCGGAGTCATGTAGCAATTACAGCCTGTGACGGATAGGACCTGCTGCGTGTCTGTGTGCGCACGCCAGGTCACTGAAACCGAGGCCGACACCCATACCTCCGCAGTCAGCCTCACACACTCCTAATGCAGCGCTCAAGGGGCCATTACTTTGGCCCAGTCATTCATATCCATCGTAGACTGATTTTAAAATAGTATGTATTTAAATGATGAGCGTTCTTATGTCTTTCATGGTGGTCCTTTCAATGAATGTCATAGGCCTGCTGGTTAACTCTGCTTTTTAACTGTCATTTAGTTATTATTCCTTGTTCTTGCTCCAAATTTCGGGAACAGTTTTGATGTGAATAGGCTATTCTATGAGTACACCTAAGAGCCACTTTCTAAGAGCAGAGCAGCAGCTGAGGGACAGATCGGGAGAGCGATAGAGAGAGATCAGCACAGGGGCAGCTCAGTATGGCACAGGAGAGAGGCTATTTGCAACACACACACACTAGATGAGTCAGATGGGTGGGGGCCGGCTGCACCATTTCGTCCACTGTCCATAACAGGGCAAAAGCAAGGGGTCGACAGACCGACAGTCAGGCACTGAGCATTTGATAATGTCAGCATCTGCTGTGTGGTGTCAGTCAGACAGCAGGTTATGGCCAGAGAGAGAGACCCCGTAGACAGTTGGTAGAATAGCTGCTATGGCTTTACAGAAAGGGAGGGAGAGATTGAGGGATGGAGACATAAGCAGATGGTTATTGACAGAAGGACTGAGAAAGGTTAGATTGGGGGGGTAACTAAAGAGAAATACATTTAGTAGCCTAAATCTTTTGTCCAGATAGTCTTTTGAAATGACAGTTGAGCTTGACGTAACCATTTCACCCTACCCTCATTGGGAAGGTCTCTTATACCTTTCTCTACGTTTTCTAATTTCCGAGTTCCAAACCCCCTCCTTCAAGCAGTAACGGCTTAGCTTACCCTAACACGTAGCTGCACCCTGAGCTAGCCTACACTTCATAGAAAACGCAGGTCTGTCTCAGTCTTCAAGCATTTTAGTTTACACCACAGAGAATCTGAGTGCCTATACCACCAGTTTTATCTTCATGAATCAAATATGACTGCACTGAGGTAAAAAGAAAAACCAGAATTTATTAAGAGGGAACAAGTAGGTTACAAATTCCACCTCTCTTTCTGAAGTCTAAAAATTTGACTTTTTTTTTATTTCGTATTTTTTTCCCCCCCCTGTCTTGATGTCGCTGGAATGGCACTGGTGCACATTGTCAAAGACTGAATTAAGAATCTTGCTTCTTCCCTACCTCCTTTCACTTGCTCTCATGGAAGGCAAATGGAATACAATCCTCGCAGCGCCATCCTCAGCATGTTAATCAAACCACAACGGAGTGCCATTGTGTTGTATTTCATTAAACTAGTCCCATAGCACAAAGGTGTCACAGACGAAGCCATTGCTTGACTGCTTTGCGCTAGCATGGTCTGGTTTGCACTGTGCTGCTTTTAGCAGATTTTGTGTTAGTGCAGCGCTCAGCTCACTACAACAACATCCACAAGCTTTTGTTTTACGCTGCAGACAAAAAACGCAATGGAAACGCTTTCTTAGTTTTGTTATACCTTTTTCAGCTGCCACAGCCCTCTTCCCCCCTCCTCTCTCTCCTGTGGGCCTTTATTTGTTTGAAGCAGTGATACAATTGGAATCGTCTGACAGGGCCGTAGCTGGCCCTGATCCTGCATTGTCACTTTTCGACGGTCCTAAGCTGCACTGCCAACTGCCGTGCGGCGCAGCAAAGCATTTGGCAAGCATAGCAAACTGAACAATGAGGCTAGGAATCAGCGGAGGGGTGCAGAGGGGTTTTCAGAGGGGTCGGGGGGGTATGTTGGGAGAGACATGGCTCAGGCTATAGCTGGACTGGACACACAGTAGGGCTAACGCCACACACCATGCCTGCCGTATGATCCCGCACTGTGGCAGAGCCAGCAGCTTTTTAAACGGCAGCAACTGCCTGCCTCTTTCTCTCTGATCTGCCTCCTCAGCAACTCTCCTCTCTGCTGCGTTTTCATCCCATCGCCCCGCTTTTATTAAACAAAGATAGCAACATTTTGCCATAATTCACCTTCCTTATTTTCCTGTCCCGAGGGACCTTTGGAAAAGATTATAGTATTAATAGTGGCGCTCTGGCCTGGCTCTCTGGCATACCTATTTCTCTCTCTCTCTCCCTCCCCCTGTACTGGTTGCAAGCTAAGTTGCAGCTGGCTATGATTCAAAATGCCATAATGCAGTAAAGCCCACCAATGTTGAAAGGAGGACCTGTTCCTATGGCGATGTCACAGGGTCATTATTACTTCTGAGTTTGTCGGTGACGCAACTCACTCGTTCCTTACTTGCTCCAACCAAGTCGTTCCTTACTAGCTCCAACCAAGTCGTTCCTTACTAGCTCCAACCAAGTCGTTCCTTACTAGCTCCAACCAAGTCGTTCCTTACTAGCTCCAACCAAGTCGTTCCTTACTAGCTCCAACCAAGTCGTTCCTTACTAGCTCCAACCAAGTCGTTCCTTACTAGCTCCAACCAAGTCGTTCCTTACTAGCTCCAACCAAGTCGTTCCTTACTAGCTCCAACCAAGTCGTTCCTTACTAGCTCCAACCAAGTCGTTCCTTACTAGCTCCAACCAAGTCGTTCCTTACTAGCTCCAACCAAGTCGTTCCTTACTAGCTCCAACCAAGTCGTTCCTTACTAGCTCCAACCAAGTCGTTCCTTACTAGCTCCAACCAAGTCGTTCCTTACTAGCTCCAACCAAGTCGTTCCTTACTAGCTCCAACCAAGTCGTTCCTTACTAGCTCCAACCAAGTCGTTCCTTACTAGCTCCAACCAAGTCGTTCCTTACTAGCTCCAACCAAGTCGTTCCTTACTAGCTCCAACCAAGTCGTTCCTTACTAGCTCCAACCAAGTCGTTCCTTACTAGCTCCAACCAAGTCGTTCCTTACTAGCTCCAACCAAGTCGTTCCTTACTAGCTCCAACCAAGTCGTTCCTTACTAGCTCCAACCAAGTCGTTCCTTACTAGCTCCAACCAAGTCGTTCCTTACTAGCTCCAACCAAGTCGTTCCTTACTAGCTCCAACCAAGTCGTTCCTTACTAGCTCCAACCAAGTCGTTCCTTACTAGCTCCAACCAAGTCGTTCCTTACTAGCTCCAACCAAGTCGTTCCTTACTAGCTCCAACCAAGTCGTTCCTTACTAGCTCCAACCAAGTCGTTCCTTACTAGCTCCAACCAAGTCGTTCCTTACTAGCTCCAACCAAGTCGTTCCTTACTAGCTCCAACCAAGTCGTTCCTTACTAGCTCCAACCAAGTCGTTCCTTACTAGCTCCAACCAAGTCGTTCCTTACTAGCTCCAACCAAGTCGTTCCTTACTAGCTCCAACCAAGTCGTTCCTTACTAGCTCCAACCAAGTCGTTCCTTACTAGCTCCAACCAAGTCGTTCCTTACTAGCTCCAACCAAGTCGTTCCTTACTAGTTCCAACCAAGTCGTTCCTTACTAGTTCCAACCAAGTCGTTCCTTACTAGTTCCAACCAAGTCGTTCCTTACTAGTTCCAACCAAGTCGTTCCTTACTAGTTCCAACCAAGTCGTTCCTTACTAGTTCCAACCAAGTCGTTCCTTGCTAGTTCCAACCAAGTCGTTCCTTGCTAGTTCCAACCAAGTCGTTCCTTGCTAGTTCCAACCAAGTCGTTCCTTGCTAGTTCCAACCAAGTCGTTCCTTGCTAGTTCCAACCAAGTCGTTCCTTGCTAGTTCCAACCAAGTCGTTCCTTGCTAGTTCCAACCAAGTCGTTCCTTGCTAGTTCCAACCAAGTCGTTCCTTGCTAGTTCCAACCAAGTCGTTCCTTGCTAGTTCCAACCAAGTCGTTCCTTGCTAGTTCCAACCAAGTTGTTCCTTGCTAGTTCCAACCAAGTTGTTCCTTGCTAGTTCCAACCAAGTTGTTCCTTGCTAGTTCCAACCAAGTTGTTCCTTGCTAGTTCCAACCAAGTTGTTCCTTGCTAGTTCCAACCAAGTTGTTCCTTGCTAGTTCCAACCAAGTTGTTCCTTGCTAGTTCCAACCAAGTTGTTCCTTGCTAGTTCCAACCAAGTTGTTCCTTGCTAGTTCCAACCAAGTTGTTCCTTGCTAGTTCCAACCAAGTTGTTCCTTGCTAGTTCCAACCAAGTTGTTCCTTGCTAGTTCCAACCAAGTTGTTCCTTGCTAGTTCCAACCAAGTTGTTCCTTGCTAGTTCCAACCAAGTTGTTCCTTGCTAGTTCCAACCAAGTTGTTCCTTGCTAGTTCCAACCAAGTTGTTCCTTGCTAGTTCCAACCAAGTTGTTCCTTGCTAGTTCCAACCAAGTTGTTCCTTGCTAGTTCCAACCAAGTTGTTCCTTACTAGTTCCAACCAAGTTGTTCCTTACTAGTTCCAACCAAGTTGTTCCTTACTAGTTCCAACCAAGTTGTTCCTTACTAGTTCCAACCAAGTTGTTCCTTACTAGTTCCAACCAAGTTGTTCCTTACTAGTTCCAACCAAGTTGTTCCTTACTAGTTCCAACCAAGTCGTTCCTTACTAGTTCCAACCAAGTCGTTCCTTACTAGTTCCAACCAAGTCGTTCCTTACTAGTTCCAACCAAGTCGTTCCTTACTAGTTCCAACCAAGTCGTTCCTTACTAGTTCCAACCAAGTCGTTCCTTACTAGTTCCAACCAAGTCGTTCCTTACTAGTTCCAACCAAGTCGTTCCTTACTAGTTCCAACCAAGTCGTTCCTTACTAGTTCCAACCAAGTCGTTCCTTACTAGTTCCAACCAAGTCGTTCCTTACTAGTTCCAACCAAGTTGTTCCTTACTAGTTCCAACCAAGTTGTTCCTTACTAGTTCCAACCAAGTTGTTCCTTACTAGTTCCAACCAAGTTGTTCCTTACTAGTTCCAACCAAGTTGTTCCTTACTAGTTCCAACCAAGTTGTTCCTTACTAGTTCCAACCAAGTCGTTCCTTACTAGTTCCAACCAAGTCGTTCCTTACTAGTTCCAACCAAGTCGTTCCTTACTAGTTCCAACCAAGTCGTTCCTTACTAGTTCCAACCAAGTCGTTCCTTACTGACTGGAACTAACTGACAGAACCAATTCATTCCGCCACACAGAAGAATAATACAAGCCAAACACGTTAACCCTATATCTCCACTCTGGTAGACACATGTAGGCTAAACAATCGTTTTGGGAAATATTCTGATTTCTTGGTTAATATTGTGGATCATATTGCCAGTTAGAGAAACCAGCATTAACTGTCCCTACAGCAGTTATATTGCTGCAGTGACACTTCCCCAAAACAGTATAGCTAATGTCTTCTCCCCTCTCGCCACTCCGCCCACTATTCTAATTTACACCCCCCGAAATCGCGGTCGTGTTCACAATCATCTCCACACACAGCGATGTAGATCGTCAACAACAAAAAAACAGCGACTCATCAATCAAGAAACATTCCCCGTCGCTCCGCCAGTTGAGGGTCCACACCTCACCAAGAATACATACTTCTTTACATTCCATAGCAGTCATATATTCATATGGGTACATAAAGAAGTATGTACACCAAGTAGGCAATCACAGGGAATTCACAAGGTCGCACGGAGCAGCTAGTAGTGGCAGCATAGATTTTCTCTCTCACCGTTTTCCCCCTCCTAAGAACGCAGTGTGAGTCTGCACCGTAAGGTGACTTTGAGCGTGATTTCAGATCAACACTTGAGGCTGCTTTTCTTTAGCCACCCAGTAAAGTTGAACCAGCCCCCCCCCCCCCCCCCCCCCCCCACTACTTTCAGAAGTGTTCCAGTCCAGTCGGTGCTGTTTGTCCCAGTGATCCCATCAGTCCTCCAGAGAACTGGGACAAACCATTGGGAACAGGGAGTTTTTTTCTTTTCTTTTCTCTCGCTCTCATTTAACAGCAAGAAAAGGTTGTCCTGGTCTTCTTCCAGCAAATAAAAAAAGAAAGAGGACGAGTGTAGAGAGGTGGGTCAAAAATGTAAAAGCGGTGGAGACTAAGGGTAGTTGACTTGTTCGTTGCTGGTTATGCGTCCTTGGTAGGTGGTTAGCCTCTGTGCACCTTGTCTTGTATGAGGCTTGATCCTACTGTCCTGGAAATAGGGGAGCACTTTCAAGTTACGTAGGCTACATGGTATACTTTTACACCTCCCTGATCCTCCCCCCGCTCTCTCTCTCTCTCTCTTACTCCCACCCTCTTCCCCATATCCCTAACCAGTTATGCACCTCCCTCCATCCTCGCTCTTGTCCCATACATGTCTCTGGTGTCACTGTCTGCCCCTCGCCCCCCAGCTAGCGGTGTGTCCAGTGTCCACCCAGCTCCCTGCTGGCCCGTTGCCTCCTGCTGATGTTTGAAAACGAGGGTGGCGATCTATCCAAGTGGAACAGGAAGCTATTGTGAGCAGGATTTGGGTTTTAGGCTCATACACAGGCAGGCAGTGCAGAACAGGCAGCACAAAACAGGCAGGCCAGAGGTCACATGCATGCGCTAATACTGCTGGCCTGCCCACTCAGCACTTGTATGTTGATTGGCCGTTGGTGGCGCTGCTCTTTTTTTAATTTCCCCCCTCGCTCTTTTCTCCACCTCTTTCTCACTGTTCCTTGGTTCTGTGGGTGTTTCGCTCCCTTTCTTCTTGTCACTCTTTCTCCCTCCTCACTTGCCCGTCTCGTGTTTACGGTGGCAGCAGCTGTTCTGTTAGAGGGGGAGAATATGACAGATAGGAGGCGATAGATCAATAACGATTTGCGCGACAGCGTGAAAAGTTCAGCGAGTCTCTAATGAATCTTTAACCCAGCTCAACACATTCCACAAGTCAACACTGCCTGGTGGCAGCTTGTACTCCCAACCCCCCTCTCTAAACCACTAGCAGTCTAGCTTAGGTGCTGACTGAGGCTATGGCTGTGTGGGGGAGAGTTAGTTTACATGTTACCTCTAAACACTTATGTTTGTGAATGTGGATGACGAGTGTGGATGTGTTAATGCCATATATAGTGAAAAGTATTTGTGAGTTCTGGTTCTGGAAATAGGAATGAATGAAGAGTTGGCCATTGAGAATTGGAGGTGTCCTGTCCAGTTGTTCTCAGCTTAAAGATCGTTCAGGGCTGGCTGGGTGGGTGGGTGAGGCAGTTCTGCTGTGTTGGTGTGACGTCCCGTTTAGGAAAAGTCACAGCCACCCGAGAGAATGAGTGAGAAGGGGGGGATTCCTCCTGGAGGACTAGCTAACTAGCGACTGACTGACTGACGTAAAGGGAAGGAGTGAATGAGCGGAGTTGGTGCCTTTCTGTCTGGCATTGCCCCGGCCTGCTCTGGTGTGGTCTGAGATATACAGTAGCACTGCAGTATTGTGCCCTGCCTCCCTGCCCCTAGCAAGTGTGAGAAAGAGCGAGGGAGGGAGAGGGGAAGAGCGAGAGAAACTGGGTTACTACCACCACTGCATGGGTTCAGCCAGTGACACACATCCACTCAGTCAGCCGTAACCCCCTTCAGCCCTCCTCCCCCCTGTCCCCACCCCTCTACCTCCACATCGGTGTTAAATCACTGACCCAGTTTTGTACCGTCAATCCGGTCCATTTCATCTTCCCCTGTTCTGTTTAAAACTCAAGTCCCGTTTGTTCGCCATGGCAACCGACGCCGTTCGTTATGGCTTCGTTACGACACCTCGTCGTCATCCACACCGACGATATCATCCACATTCTGACCATCCGGCCGTCATCCTCGGGACTATCATGTCTTCAAAACGTACCCCTACGATTTAAAGAAAAAACGACGACGATGATGATGACCCCGTTCCAAAAATGAAATCTTAGGTCTTATCTTGGCTAGTGAATGAAAAGGCACGAGGGTAATCAAATACCCAGAAATGTTCTATCGCCATCAGATATCTCCTTTAGCAAGTGGATGCAAAAAAATGGATGAGTTCCCGGTCAGGTAGATAGAGGACAAAGTGTGAAGACGAAGAGCGAATGGTTCTGTCTTTGGCTGTCTCCGTCTCCACGTCAGTGCGGGTTTGAGCTAACGAGTCCGTCATTAGATATCAGAGGGGCTGCAACCGTGACACCTAATGAGCCAGGCAGAGCGGGAGCACTGATGCTGCTGCTGCTGCTGCAGCAGCATGTCCGGCCACAGCACAACCGGGTGAGTGCGGGAGGGGGAGGGAGAGAGGGAAACAACAAAAATATCCATGTGGACGTCAACTGAACAGACAGCAACTTTTCCTCCACGTTCATTTCACCTTCACCTGCTTCTTCTTTCTCTTTTTTTCGTTCCACACTCCTTCCTTCCCGGCCGGTGTTCCCTTTTTCTTCCTGTGGGTCTACCCAGGCAGCCAGCAAGAGACCCCAGAAGAGACAAGCCCCAAGGTGTTGGTTGGTCAAGTTATTTTCTGTCCTACTGGCTGGCTGCTACTGTGTGCTGCTGACTGCTGCTACTGCAGAACAGTAAATTCCACTCCCCCCTTCCGACTGACTACGCTACTCACAGCCAAGCCATGCGCTTAATAATGGATTGCGTCCCTCCCCTGAAAGAGATAGAAGAGGACGGAGGAGAGGGAAGAGACGTCAGGGGCCCGTCGGGTAAATTCCCCCTTTTGAATGAAAAAGGGGGGAGCATATGTTACCTGTCAGATCAGTTTGTTAACTGGGGCTGCTCCTCCTCTTCTCCCTCTCCTCCTCCTCCTTCTCTCTTCTTCCGTAGTGAGGAGAACCATAATGACCTAGAGAGCTTGCGCTCCAGCTGCTGCAGCCATCGTGTGCTGGGTGCATGCCTGACTCGCTGAATCAGCTCTCTGGTTGGGGGAGGGAGCGTCAGAGTCAGGGAGAGGTGGGGGGGGTGGGGGGGGCTCTCTCTCTCACACACACACACTCAAGCCATACCTTTAGGAGGGGAAAGACATCGGTCTGACATGAGGAGCTAGCTGCCGTTTGAAAAAGGTGTCGGAGGAATGAAAAACTGCAGCATTCCTCTGTACCATGTGCATTCTGAGGGAGAGACGGAAGGGAGGATTCCCTGGTCTGCAGGAGACAGGCAGAAAGTGTAGCACGTATTCTCCCTCTCCCTCCTTCCCTTTCCCTCTTTCTTCTTATTCATATGACACACATACAGCCTCTGCGCTTTCTGTGCTGGGGATTTCTAAAACGCACCACTTTTATTATTCAGTGCAACTACTTCACAAGAGAAGAGTGAGGGAGTCAGCTGAGTAGTTTTGAAAATATTTGCCATAAAAAACAGGTCTTGATAGCAATTTGCTCATGTTACAGTTAGCAAGCACAGTTAAAGGAGGAAAAGGGTAGCCTATTTTATTAACCTTTATTTAAATCTGCAATGTATAACTTTTTGGGCAATCCAACCAAATTCACATAGAAATGGGTGTTATTGATCTGTCATTCTCTTTGAAAGCAAGTTTAAGAAGTGGTAGATCTGTTCTATGTACGCTGTTTCTGTGCTTGCTGTTAAGGTTTGTTTTTGCATCTTTTACTTCTGGTTTTGTACACCAGCTTCAAACAGTTGAAAATACAATGTTTTTTTGTTATGGAAAATATATATCACAGCAGTGTAGATGGTTCATTGATTCTCTACACCAGGGGTTCACAAACTTGTTCACTCGGGGCCCCTTCCAGCACCAGTACCACGTCTATTTCTATGGGCACAAGCACTGTTTGACACAAACTGTTCACACCCCTCTTGTTGGTCTAGATAATTTTGCAGGTTTAAAGCTTATTTCCTGCAATTCTACACATTATTTCAAGTGTTGCGAGATAAAATGTTGCACATTTAAAGCAAATTTTCTCGCAATTCTATACATTTTGCCATGTGTATTCGTTTCATATTTGAGTGACACTAAAATTAAGACAAGTTATAAATAGCTCTCTTAGGTATGCAACGACTGACATGACAAGAGGAACTGATGATGCACTACCCAATTTCGATAATGCACCCTGTGAACTATTACAACTGTCAAGAGCCGGACTGAGTTCCTTTAAAAAATAAAATATATATTTTTTCGGTTTTTGTGGGGTAAAAAAAAACAAGCCTCTTGCTAGGGTGAACTGGAGCTATTATGAGGCCGTTCATAGTTCACAGCTGAAATCTTTACACTCGACGTGACACCCTCATTAGGCCAAACCAACCCAGTAGGGGTCACCTCTTCAGGGGGAGAAGGTCACGTCCTAGAGAGGGTGGTAGTGGGAGGTAGGGCAGCTAACTCACGCACACTTAAAACGCACACAGCGAATAAGACAAGCTTAACTGGTGGTGTCCCCCATAGAAATGCAATGACTAGAAAGGGCATTTCTATGAGTCTATTTCTGTTGTATCCCTAACTCACAGTACAGAAAGCAAAGCTACCGTTCGTTACTTGACTCTCTCTTTATGGCTAGCCAAGCATTTGAAACACGCATTCAGAATTGGTCCCAGGTTGCTGGGCTGCTCCGTTGTCTCTCTCTTTCCACCACCACCTCCCTGACCATATTTAGTCAAGCAGTGTGTCTCCGCGTCACTCCCCCTTCCCTTCCGTAAACCCCTTTCAGCAACTGTTGGCCACAGGCTCCGGGAAGCCTCCGTCCAGTTCCCCCGCCTATCGATTGCACCTCTCATCCATCCGTCCTGCGAGGCGAGTAGTGTCGGTTGGTTTGGCCCGGCCGTGCAGGCAAGCCCCACACTGTCTGCTGCTTCTGCCATTTGCTGCGCTATTTTTAGTACCGCCAAATAAAGCGGTCTCCCTCTTATGGATCCTCTTGTATATTCCTGAGTCTTTCTTTCCCCCTCCCCTGTTTTACTTCAACTCCCCCTCTTCTCTCCCTCCCTTTGAACCCCCCTTCACTCTCTCCCTATCCGCTTTTTAAATAGCGCTGGAGCACACTGCTTATGGTCGAGCTCGCGTCTGCTCAAGCTCTATACTTAGAAACACTGCGCATTTGAGAAAGAGAGGAGGAGGGAGGGAAAGAGATTGTGCTGGTGAGAAGTGGAAAGGGTACTGGAGAGCAGCTGATCTACTTGTGCATGTGTCAGCCTCACCTCGAAGCTTAGTGCGCGCGTGTTACCCAGAGGCTTTGTCTTTTCTCCTTTTGAGCTTTTGAAATCATTTTCAAGTGGCTTTTTCTAGCTTTGCCGAGGCACGACGAATCTGTTGGTCTCGTCACAGGGCATATCTACTGCACTGCCTGGAATGTCCTCTGTGTCCTCTTCTCTCTCTCTCTCTCTCGCTCTCGCTCTCGCTCTCTCTCTCTCTCGCTCTCTCTCTCTCTCTCTTTCGCTCGCTCTGGAGCAGCGCTTGTCTTTGCCTATTCCTGCTACCTGTAGTGACAGTGCACCAGCCCCACACCCCCTACCCTGCATTTAACTGCATCGCCTGAGGATGTGTATTTCATTATTTCTGGCCAATGTTTTTTCACACCATTTACTGTCATGTCCCCTGCAAGAAGTAATCATATGGAAATGTCTCTGAGGTATTTGTGTCATTATAAAAGAGAACGAAAACCGCTCAGAGACACAGTAGCTGAGATGGAGAGGGGCTCATGTTGTGAGGAAAGTGTGTTGTCATCAAAAAGAGTAGCCTAGTGCCTTGCGTTAGCCTAATGCTCTTCATTCCAAAGCATATCTGCTGATTTGATGTATATATCGTTGCTAACAAGCTCACTGGCAACACTTCCTCATCTCCACTATAGCAAAACTATATCCCTGGCTTTTTTATGGGGCGAGTGTAAGAAATCCTTGCATAGATTTAAGTATGCAACTCAATTAATATATTGTCAGTAAAATTTATAGCTTTTCAATTACGTTATCTTTATGGCTATTACAAGAATTGACCATTTGCCAGGTTGGAATGGATTCATTCCAGGCTAATGTGTCTGCTCAAAGCTTGACCTTACATGGCCAATGAAAGTGCAGAATTGCAACTGTATAAATGGCAGGCCTGGAACGTCCCGTCCACCTGTTATTGGGCTCTAAAAAGGAGTCCCACAGTCCGTCTCCACTTTCCTTTAGCAGATAGGCAGGGCCCTCTTTAAATCAAACCAGTCATAACTCCACTGCTAACAGACATAATTTCACTTAGTGTCAGCAGATCAGAGAGGGAGGAGGGCTGTGTTTGGTGGTGGGGGTTTGTGCTTAGTTATTGGTCTTTTTCTTCTGGTTTCGGCTCAAATCCCCGTCTCTGGAAGTCCTATGTTTATTAGGGCTATGTCCTAAATGGTACCCTATTCCCTATGTATTGCATTACTTCCGAACATAGCCCTTTTTTATTACACTGCATAACTGTATTCTTACTTGACCATCTCCACTCAACCATCGTGCTTACATCCCCCCACTCTCAGCCACCGCTACACACTCAACAGCTCTTCATTGCCGCATTCCTCCTGTCAGGCACGTGTCATTCTGCTGCGTTGTCCAGACGCTACTTTATGTATGTGTGAGTAGGACTGGGTGATATGGCCAGTATCACAGTATTAAAAAAACATTTTTTTTGAGGTCAGGGCTCTGTGCAGGCCAGTCTTCCACACTGATCTCGACAAACCATTTCTGTATGGATCTTGCTTTGTGTACGGGGGCATTGTCATGCTGAAACAGGGAAGGGCCTTCCCCAAACTGTTGCCACAAAGTTAGAAGTATTGAATCATCTAGAA
Organism: Salvelinus fontinalis; assembly: GCF_029448725.1. Classification (NCBI taxonomy): domain Eukaryota; kingdom Metazoa; phylum Chordata; class Actinopteri; order Salmoniformes; family Salmonidae; genus Salvelinus; species Salvelinus fontinalis. The sequence continues at coordinate 35,632,071 of NC_074690.1, forward strand.
TGTCATTGTATGCTGTAGCGTTATGATTTCCCTTCACTGGAACTAAGGGGCCTAGCCCGAACAATGAGAAATGGCCTCAGACCATTATTCCTCCTCCACCAAACTTTTCAGTTGGCGCTATGCATTGGGGCAGGTAGCGTTCTCCTATAGAAACCCATTTCAGGAATTTCCCGTCGAACAGTAGCGGACGTTGCTACCAGAGACAGTTTGTTACTTGGTAGTGAGTGTTGCAACTGAGGGCAGGTGATTTTTACATGCTACGCGATTCAGCACTCGATGGTCCTGAGCGCTTGCGTGGCCTACCACTTCGCGGCTGAGCCGTTGTTGCTCCTAGACGTTTTCACTTATCAATAACAGGACTTAAAGTTGACCGTGCTTCTACACATGCATTCCTTGCTGTTTGGGGTTTTAGGCTGGGTTTCTGTACAGCACTTTGACATCAGCTGATGTAAGAAGGGCTTTATAAATACATTTGATTTGATTTGACAGAGGCAGCTCTAGCAGGGCAGAAATTTGACGAACTGACTTGTTGGAAAGGTGGCATCCTATGACAGTGCCATTTTGAAAGTCACTGAGCTCTTCAGTAAGACCATTCTAGTGCCAATGTTTGTCTATGGAGATTGTGTGGCTGTTTGCTCGATTTTATACACCCGTCAGCAATGGGTGTGGCTGAAATAGCTGAATCCTCTAATTTGAAGGGGTGTCCACATCCTTTTGTGTATATATACTGTACATTCTATGAGATTTCAATGGGTCTCTCTCCACTCTGATTGTTTTATACTGTTCAATTAAACTCTGCATTTTCATCGATTTCTACATTTCCTGCACTCATTTGAGAGAATTTCCACACTGCCACGTTAGGGTGGGACGATATGGGCAAAAGATCTAGGCCTTATTTTTTAAATAAATTGTGGCTATTTGACTTGCGATTTAGATCAACACACTTGGGTGAACTGTGGAAAAATTATTAATCTAATTCTATAGTTTAAAAAATTATAGTGGGCTCACTGTTTGACATGACAACGAATAAAAATACCAGGGTAAGAAACAAAGTGTTGGTCAGTGTTTCCTAGGGGACTTAATAATCTTTGGATACGTTCAATGTTTTCTCTTAGCCACTCTATGTAGCTAACATATTCATGCTTCTACTATTTCTCTTTGATTTGAAAGATACTGTTGCACAAACAACATGCTGATTTATGTTACACCATCACTGGTATCAGGCTGCATAGCTAGCTAAATTTGCTCTGACTCGGTACATCTAGCCAGCTAACTAGCGATTAGCAATAGTGGCTAATACGACTTAGCCACAACTTGCTAAGAAAACACAAAATAGCTGTGTAATTGTGGATTTATATTAAGAAGCAAAGTGGAAACAGCATCGTCGTCATCAACAACATTGTTGCATGTGCTGCATTGACCTTGCAGACTGAACGTAAGTGTCTGGTTGTCAAGCAACAAATGCGCTGCTTGAGTGACGGGGCTGGGTCTGTGTGGAACGCAGCATGGAGCGAGCGGAGAGAACTGAAGTAGCGGAGTAAATTATAAAAATTGAAGTTACACACGGCATATCACATGTCAACAAACCAAACATTCAAATACCGTTATAGAAGGTAAAGTAAAAACCCAAACTGGTCCCGTGCATCAATGCCGGTATATCGTAAAAAACTGTACTGCCCAGCCCTATGTGTGAGGTAGGTCTACTATGCAGTAAGTAGCAGGAAAGAGGAGGCTGGCTGTCCCACTGCCCAGAAGGGAGGCTTCAAGCAGGGCTCCACCAGTCAAACTAATGGTTGCGCTCTCTGCTGATTTTAAGTTCATTTATTAGCCAGCTCCTTTCTCATTAAATATTGTACATCAACATTATTCTTTCATAACTTATTGACTATAATGTGATGCTTGCTGTCTACCACTTTAGGTACCGCTGACTCTTGCTTGACACACTTTTATTGGGATGTTTTCACGTTGTCACCGATCTCAGTCCTCTTTAAAGTGAACTCTGGGGTAAAAAAATAAGTAAAATATCTGTTGGCGTTGTATTCGCACTGCCCTTGCCTTGAATGAGGACTCAAATCTTTTGCCAGTTTTTTTTGTGGTCCGAGTCCCCTTTGCGTTCACATTGCTATGTTTAGAAAGGAACCAAGATCTTTTTTCAACATTCACTTGGGTTTTCACCAAGTGCGCAGGATAAGCCAATCCATCAGGAAGTATCGCAAAGCTAGACAAACCTATTTTGGAAGCTAATAGATTGCAATTATTATTGTCTCATCTTTTAACTAAATGCAATCAGAAGATACTGTTAAAATGGAAATATTATTGGAATCAAAATAGATAGCAGAAGAATAACTGCAGGTTAAATAACGCTGTAATTGAAAATTTCACACTCAATGTCGGCTACCACCCCTTAAAAGCTTGAATACATTTAGTACCCTATGTTGATTGTAACCAAATACGTTGTTGTCTTCTCACAGTATTTAACCCCCACATTCGAATAAACAGCTTATGAAGCTCTCTTAGCCTACAGATAACATATTGCAAACAAATAATCTGAACAAAAAACTTCTGCACGTACTTGACAATCGCTAATCAGTAGCCGAAAACAGCACAAGTTTTTTTCTGCCAGTCTGCTCATCGTCTCTCTTTTGTGGCATCAGTGTGAGGGGTTATGGCAGGGGAAATGGTGTTGCAGTAGTCTAGTGTGTGGTGTGGGAATAATGACAAGTGAACCTGGGGAGCTTTGTGTTCACCTTGCCCTAAAAAGGGAACCAGACTGCGGAATTCAAGCGAACCGAACACGGACCACCTCTCGAGATGGTCTCAGTTCGCTTTCGGGGCTCTGGTGTCTCTTCCTTTTGGATTGTTCACACTGCACAAACAATTTAAGTTAACTGCCTTGAGTTCACATAAATTGTCTGAAAGAGACCAAGTGTAAAAACACCCTAGCCTTCATATAGCGAGTTTCTCTGCTCTAGCCAACCCCAGCCGAGCCAGCAGCCATTTTCCCGCCAGTGTGTGGTGTAAGAGTGTGCTGCCATTGAGTTTGCTTCACTTGAAGCGGTCGCTCAAAAAATGTACCACTATGAGGTACTGCTTCGCAAACACATGGACTTTGACCGAACAAAGTCAGGCCCCAGTTAGAGGCTATGGCTAGAGATTGGAGTTTTCCTGGTCAGGTGACCTGGTCAGCCAGGGGAAAAACTTCAGTCCCTAATGCTAAACCCTCAGTGGTTTGTCTGACTGGTCCCGTTTCGCCCAGCCAGCCCAACCTGAACCAAGCCCAGCAGTTTAATTAGAATTACCTCAAGACAGGCAAGCATCTGTCTCTGAAGCAGCATCACTCAACCAGCCCCAGCGGCCTCACATGCGTCCTCCCTGCCTGGGTGATAAATAGTACGGGCTGGATGTTTAAGCTGAGCAGGTAATCGATCAATATGCGAAGGAAGGGGCCACAGCACTAATTGATTGGATGGTTTCAGCTGGATAAAGGGGTGGGGTAGCTGTTTTCAATCTACTGTCTTAAGATGACGACTCCATTCAACCAAGAGTTCCACTAAGACGAGCCATTTATAAGAGATTGATTGGCAACGTAGTGTTTTGGTAGATCTCAATGCGGTTCCTTTCTGGAACCGAACATTTCGGTGTGCAAAAACCATGAAAGCTTTTGAAAACTAGTCAAGAACTTGTTTTTGGACTTTCCATGTGCCAGAATGAGTGGATGAGTTTGAGCAACGTGTTCTCGACATTCACAATGTGCTCTCAGGTTGAACAGATTTTTTTTTAAGTACATTTTGGGGGCTATTCAATTGATACTCTCCCATGTGATTGACACAGCTTCTGTCACAAGTGTCTGGACTTGAAAGAGATTCCCTCGAACTTGATGGACTGCAGGAGTTTGAAGATCCTTCAGATCATCTTGAAGCTTTTTCAAGGTCTTTGACTTTGTGATCCTGGCTGCTGAAGTTTGACCCGTGAGGCTTCTTTCAGCTGTGCAACTCAGCTCTGTGTATCACACCAACACCATTGTGGGATTATAACCTCTTTTTTTCCGATTGAGTCTAGTTTGTAGCCTGGTCCCAGATCTGTTTGTGCTATTTTGCCAACTCCTGTGATCGTCGATGACAATGATGACCATAGAAGTTGGCAAGACCGCACACACAGATCTGTTACCATACTGTGCTTTTGAGGTAAATCCTTTCACTCTTCCTTCCATCAGCAAGAATCTTCTTCCCTTCATCCCTTCTTGGGGCTCCCGAGTGGCGCAGCGGTCTAAGACACTGCATCTCAGTGCTAGAGGCGTCACTACAGACACACTGGTTTGAATCCAGGCTGTATCACAACCAGACGGTAATTGGGAGACCCATAGGGCGGCGCCCAATTGGCCCAGCTTTGTCCAGCTTTTGCCGGTGTAGGCCGTCATTGTAAATAAGAATTTGTTCTTAACTGACTTGCCTAGTTAAATATAGGTTACATTAAAAAAATATATATATATATATTTTACTTTATCACTCCCTCGTCGACCCTCCCTCAACCATTTTCCCCCCCAATTTTTTATTTTATTTCATTTAACCTGGATTTAACTAGGCAAGTCAGTTAAGAACAAATTCATATTTACAATGACGGCCTACCCCGGCCAAACCCGAACGACGCTGAGCCAATTGTGCGGCGCCCTATGGGACTCCTAATCACGGCCGGATGTGATACAGCCTGGATTCGAACCAGGGACTGTAGTGATGCCTGTTGCACTGGGATGCAGTGCCTTAGACCGGTGCGCCACTCTGCGAATCATTTGGAGGGTGAGGCTCTTGAGCACCGGATGGAATTAAAGTGATTTATGAATGGCTACACTTACCAGGGGGTCGGTGGGGGGGGGGGGGGGGGTGTTGTGACTGTGTGCTTGATGGAGGGGTTAGCCTGTGGCTGCAGCCAACCTCAGCCTCTGATCCTCTAGCCATTGTTCCATCAAGCCACACTGCAGGGGAAGCTACACACACACACAAAACACACACAGTTAAATACACACAAACCCACAAAGGCAAGCATGCCCACACACACTGCACATGTACACTGAGTATACCAAACATTAAGTACAGCTCTTTCCATGAGACTGACCAGGTAAATCCAGGTGAAAGCTATGATCTCTTACTGTTGTCACTTGTCAAATACATTTCAATCTGTGAAGATGAAGAGGAGGAGACAGGTTAAAGAAGGATTTTTAAGCCTTGAGACAATTGAGACATGGATTGTGTATGTGTGCCATTCAGAGGGTGAATGATCAAGACAAAAGATTTAAGTGCCTTTGAACGGGGTATGGTAGTAGGTGCCAGGCACAACGGTTTGTGTCTCAAACTGCATCGCTGCTGGGTTTTTCACGCTCAACAGTTTCCTTTGTGTTTGAAGTATAGTCCACCACCCAAAGGACATCCAGCCAACTTGGCACAACTGTGGAAAGCATTGGAGTCAACATGGGCCGGCATCCTTGTGGAACGCTTTCGACAACTTGCAGAGTCCATGCCCCGATGCATCGAGGCTGTTCTGAGGGCATAAAGGGGGTGGGAACTCAATATTAGGAGCCTTCTCCTAATGTTTGGTATACTCAGTGTGTATGGTACGTACATGCATACTCTGTATGTTTGGCATTTTTACCTGATGGTTTTTCATATTCGTATGGTAATATGGGAGAGGACTAAGACAGGTGCTTGCACAGTGTCAATAAAGGGAGGTGACGGGGAAGGTGTTTGACGAGGATAATGCAATACTACCTCCCTGTTGTCGTATCTTCACTCGCACGCACAGTTACAATTCTCCTGAGCCACATTGAACATAGGAGCGTTTTCCTTGTTGCAGGATAAAACCAAGAGGGGACACATAGTTACATACAGAGGCCTTTTTTTGTATTTTTATTATGATACGTTTGTTGTTTATCTGCAGTGTGTATGATCGGTTCTTTCCCCAGTTGATCTGGCCTAATTCAAGATTGGATGGCTGGAGGACGGAGATAAGTGCTCTGTAATTCATTAAAAGATATGTGATCTCACCGAGATGCGTTACTCCAGGTAACCTTTGGAAGGAGATGAGATGAGCTGCACTTGTAGACCACATTTCGCTATGTGTGTCTAGAGCCTAATAGGACCATTTTACTTGTATATGCGCCTAAATATTTTGCTGTGTGACCTTGAATTTTAATTTAGTAGCACACAGTGCACCTAGAAAAAGTGTTTTATTTCTTTGTGCGCCTACATTTTAACTTAGGCGCATGCATGCTCCTTGTAAAAAAACTCACGTGTAGAGCCCTGCCAAGAGCCAGTTTTACCATACACCTAAATGACACTGCCTCCAACCTGTTGGAGCCCAAGTGACATGCAGAGAGGGACTTTAATTCCAACATCCCCAACCCAGCCAGTGTCCACTCAGTCCACCTCTCTCTCGCTCAGCGCTGGGATCTGTCCAACAGATCAGCCAGAGGACAAGCTAATACAAGCCTGAATCCACCCGTGTCTATTGTCCAATCAGAACTACCACACCTCTGGCGGTCGGGCCAAGTGTGGCTCTGGGCCAATAGATACGCTTGGCTGTGCTTAAATGCTCCCTCTCTGTTTCTGTGTTGTGCTGAAAACGTCAGGTCCTGGCCACTGTGTTGCTACAGCACATGTATGGGGTGGGGGGGGGGATGGGTGCTGCTCTCCTGCTTAAGGACACACAGAGCTTTTGGGTGAAAGTGACTACACAAGTGCATGTACACACACATTCACTTTCATACACACGCACTCAAATGTAACAGGAAAAAGTAGAATGGCCTTACTGAAGAGCTCAGTGACTTTCAACAAGGCACCTTTCCAACAAGGAACACATTTCTGCCCCGCTAGAGCTGCCCGGGTCAACTGTAAGTGCTGTTAGTGTGAAGTGGAAACATTTGGAGCAACAACAGCTCAGCCACGAAGTGGTAGGCTACATAAGTTCACATAATGGGACCGCCAAGTGTAAAAATCGTTTGTCCTCGGTTGCAACACTCACTACAGAGATCTTCTGATCACAACTCCATTTTGGAAAATCTGATCACGACTCCATTTTGCTCATCCCTTCCTATTGGCAGAAACTCAAACAGGAAGTACCCGTGCTAAGGACTGTTCAACGCTGGTCTGACCAATTTGGAATCCACGCTTCAAGATCGTTTTGATCACGCTGACTGGGATATGTTCCGGGTTCCCACCGAGAAATACTTTGACGAATACACTGATACCGTGTCTGAGTTTATCAGGAAGTGTATTAGAGATGTTATACCCACTGTGGCTATCAAAACCTAACCAGAAACCGTGGATGGATGGCAGCATTCGCGCAAAACTGAAAGTGCAATCCATCGCATTTAACCATGGCAATGTGACTGGGAATATGGCAGAATACAGACAACGTGGAGTTGAGACAATAGAGACAACGTGGAGTTGCAATTCAACAACTCCGACATGAGACTTATGTGGTAGGGTCTGCAGACAATCAGACTACAAAGGGAAAACTAGTCCCGTCGCAGACATCGACGTCTTGCTTCCGGACAAGCTAAACCCCTTTGCCTGCTTTGAGCATAACGCAGTGCCACCGACTCAGCCCATTACTAAGGACTGTGGCCTTCTCCGTGGCCAACGTGAGTAAGACATTTAAGCGTGTTAACCCTCGCACGGTTGATGGCCCAGACGGCATCCCTAGCCCCATTCTCAGAGCATGCGCAGACCATCTGGCTGTAGTGGTTATGGACATATTCAATCTCTCCCTATCCCAGTCTGCTGTCCGCACATGCTTCAATATGTCCGCCATTGTTCCTTTACCCAAGAAAGCAAAGGTAACTGAACTAAATGACTATCGCCCTGTAGCACTCACTTCTGCCATCGTGAAGTGCTTTCAGAGGCTAGTCAAGGATCATATCACCTCCACTTTACCTGACACCCTAGACCCACTTCAATTTCCTTACTGTCCCAATAGATCCACAGACGATGCATTTGCCATCGCACTGCACACTGCCCTATCCCATCTGGACAAGAAGAATACCTATGTAAGAATGCTGTTCATTGACTAGCTCAGCATTCAACACCATAGTACTCTCCAAGCTCATCATTAAGCTCTAGGCCCTGGGTATGAACCCCGCCCTGTGCAACTAGGTCCTGGACTTCCTGAATGGCCACCCCCATATGGTGACGGTAGGAAACAACACCTCCACTTAGCTGATCCTGAACACTGGGGCCCCACAAGGGTGCATGCTCAGCCCCCTCCTGTACTTCTTGTTCACTTATGACTGCGTGGCCAAGCACGCCTCCAACTCAATCATCAAGTTTGCTGACGACCCAACAGTAGTAGGCCTGATTACCAACAATGATGAGACAGCCTACAGGGAGGATGTGAGGGCCCTGGGAGTGTGGTGCCAGGAAAATAACCTCTCACTCAACGTCAACAAAACAAAGGAGCTGATTGTGGACTTCAGGAAACGGCAGAGGGAGGACCCTCCTATCCATATTGACGGGACCTCAGTGTAGATGGTGGAAAGCTTCAAGTTCCTCGGCGTACACAATACTAATGATCTGAAATGGTCCACCCACACAGATAGTGTGGTGAAGAAGGCGCAACAGTGCGTCTTGGCACCTAAAAACCCTACAAAACTTTTACAGATGCACAATTGAGAGCATCCTGTTCGGCTGTTTCACCCACCGCCTGGTACGGTAACTTCACCGCCCGCTACCGCATGGCTTTCCAGAGGTTCATGGGGGCAAACTACCTGCCTTCAGGACACCTACAGCGCCGATGTCACAGGAAGGCCAAACATTTAATCAAGGACAACAACAACCCGAGCGACTTCCTGTTCACCCAGCTATCTTCCAGAATGCGAGGTCAGTACAGGTGCATCAAAGCTGGGACCGAGAGACTGAAAAACAGCTTCTGTCTGTTAAATAGCCATCACTAGCACAGAGGCTGCTGCCTATATACATACTTGAAATCACTAGCCACTTTTAATAATGGAACACTAGTCACTTTAATGTTTACATATTTTGCATTATTTACCTCATTATTTTATACTGTATTCTATTCTACTGTATCTTAGTCTATTCTGCTCTGACATTGCTCGTCCAAATACATTTATATTCTTAATTCCTTTACTTTATATTTGTGTGTTGTGAAATTGTTAGATATTACTGCACTGTTGGAGCTAGGAACACAAGCATTTTGCTACACCCGCAATAACATCTGCTTAACACGTGTATTTGACCAATACAATTTGATTTGAAGAGTGTCCTGTGTAAATTCCCAATCTGGCCCTCATATCATCATGGCCACCTAATCATCCCCAGCTTCTAATTGGCTCATTCATCCCCCCTCTTCCCTATGACTATTCCCCAGGTTGTTGATGTAAATGAGAATTTGTTCTTAGTTAACTTAGCTGGTAAAATAAGGGTAAACAAAAAATGAAATAAATATTGTTCTAAAATTCAGCTGCGTCGACAGGCTGACTGCACCCATTGCCACGCCCACCGCACAGTCCCATTTTGACAAAGAAAAAACACTGTACTGTATATGAAGCAGTGGTACTGTGTGTATACTGTGCCCTGCTCTCCTTTGCCAAACCTAGAAAGAGCAGGATTTATTTGTGTTTCCCTTTAAGTGCTTCAGCAATGCAGGTGATAAATATAGGATATGAAGGTGATATACTCCTTACTACACGGCTGACGGGTCTATGAATATTTTCTCACTCCATTTAAAAACAAATGTTTATATTCATTTGATGTATTGGAACGGCTGTCGTAATTTCTATTCGGGCACAACTTGATAGTTCTTTATAGTCAATGATAGTGTTTCGGCGTGTTGTGGAGGACACCTTTTGGACACTGTTGACTATGTTATTATTTTTGTTTCATTCATGGTTATTGTAGATGTAATGAAACCGAATTCTGAGTGCACAAAGCCTACATCATGTTGTGCACAGGAACTACACCGGTTTAGTAGTCCATGTTAGATTAATGCAGAACATATTATATCTTGATGGATGAGTCATCCCAGCACTACAATACTGCAGCCTGCTACTCCATGGTACACATTCAAATCTAGTGTGTTCTTAGCCACCATGTTACTGCATGCATGGTACACACTCTGATCTAGGAAAGATCTGGTTCTACAATGTTCATAATCTGACATCTGGTGCATAATTCACAGTGAGTTACCTGGTTAAGTTGGACCGCTCATATAAATGTGTGACAGGAGAATGAAGTGAATAGTCTGTGATGCATTGCGTGCAATTAAGACGCTGCTTCTCCCCTCAAAGAAAGACCATCTTATTATATACATTACGTTATACAGTACCAGTCAAGATTTTGGACACCTACTCATTCAAGGGGTTTTATTTTCCGTATTGACTGACCTTCATGTCTTAAAGTAATGATGGACTGTCGTTTCTCTTTGCTTATTTGAGCTTTTCTTGGCATAATATGGACTTAGTCCTATTTGGTAAAATACCATCTTCTGTATATCACCCCTACCTTGTCACAACACTTGTGATTGGCTCAAATGTGTTAATCTCTCTGGGATATCCAATTTGTAAGTCGCTCTGGATAAGAGCGTCTGCTAAATGACTTAAATGTAAATGTATATGTGGGACGGTAGTGTCCCACCTGGCCAACATCCAGTGAAAATGCAGAACGCAAAATTCAAATAAATTACTATAAAAATTAAACTTTCATGAAATCACACATTTAATACACCAAATTAAAGCTACACTTGTTGTGAATCCAGCCAACGTGTCAGATTTCAAAAATGCTTTACAGCGAAAGCAAACAATGCTATTATCTGAGGATAGCACCCCAGCTAACAATCACAGACCATCATATTTCAACCCTCCCGGCGCGACACAAAACGCAGAAACAAAGATATAATCCATGCCTTACCTTTGACAAGCTTCTTCTGTTGGCACTCCAATATGTCCCATAAACATCACAAATGGTCCTTTTGTTCGATTAATTCCGTCGATATATATCCAAAATGTCAATTTATTTGGCCAGTTTGATCCAGAATAAAAACGGTTCCAACTTGCACAACGTGACTACAAAATATCTCAAAAGTTACCTGTAAGCTTTGTCGAAACATTTCAAACTACTTTTGTAATACAACTTTAGGTATTTTTTTACGTAAATAATCGATAAAATTGAAGACGGGATGATCTGTGTTCAATACCGGAGGAAAAAATGTGTAGCATGCTTTCTGGTCACGCGTCTCTAACAAACTATAGTTTTGGCAAGTCGGTTAGGACATCTACTTTGTGCATGACATAAGTAATTGTTCCAACAATTGTTTACAGACAGATTATTTCACTTATAATTCACTGTATCTCACGGGGGTGGCAGCATCATCTTGTGGGGGTGCTTTACTGCAGGAGGGTCGGTCCACTTCACAAAATAGATGACGTCGTGAGGCAGGAAAATTATGTGGATATATTGAAGCAACATCTCAAGACATCAGTCAGGAAGTTCAAGCTTGGTCGCAAATGGGTCTTCCAAATGGACAATGACCCCAAGCATACTTCCAAAGTTGTGGCAAAATGGCTTAAGGACAACAAAGTCAACGTATTGGAGTGGCCATCACAGAGCCCTGACCTCAATCCTATAGAACATTTGTGGGCAGAACTGAAGAAGCGTGTGCGAGCAAGGAGGCCTACAAACCTGAATCAGTTACACCAGCTCTGTCAGGAGGAATGGGCCAAAATTCACCCAACTTATTGTGGGAAGCTTGTGGAAGGCTACCCAAAATATTTGACCCAAGTTAAACAATTTAAAGGCAATACACTCAATTAGTATTTGGTAGCATGTACACTTCTGACCCACTGGGAATGTGATGAAAGAAATAAATAAAAGCTGAAAGAAATCCTTCTCTCTACTTTTATTCTGACATTTCACATTCTTAAAATAAAGTGGTGATCCTAACTGACCTAAGACAGGGACTTTTACTAGGATTAAATGTCAGGAATTGTGAAAAACGGAGTTAAAATGTATTTGGCCAAGGTGTATGTAAACTTCAGACTTCAATTGTATATATTCATAAAATAAGCGAGGGGGTCCAATCCAGCCTGCTGTGGGTTTGTGTATCCGAGGGGTGGCAGGACAGACTGACTAACAAAATCAAAACTGTGTAGAGATAATTGAACTTCATTTATACCGTTTTTTGACTGTTCAGCTAGCTAATAATCACTGAAATTAAAGCTAGACAGGCATGAAATATTGAAAATTCCAAAAATGATGAATGGAGGATTATTTTATGCAAGTTTTGATGGCGAGGAAATATGTAATCCATTTTCAGTTGAAGACCAAATGCGGCAACCTGGGGCAAAATTAGTTTGACACCCCTGCACAACACCATTGAATAAGAAATTGTGAATAAGGAAAACCATACAGAAGTTATCAAAAGTCCATTATTTAGCCTGTATTTTGGACACGAAAAGCAAGAACTTGAGAACTGTATGGTACTCTATCTATGCACCCACACGGATCTGGTGGACTACAGTTGGAATTTATTCATGTTTTTATGGGCTCGTTCTTATCTGTACAGCAATGTACATTTAAACAGCCCAGCTCCCTCGTGAGCCACATTATACATATCCTCTGTATTGCACTGGGGCATATGGCCCCGTTGTTTCAGTGCTTCAGGGGGGGACAGTAGCGGATACAAAGCGTTTTACTCCAAATTTTTCCTCTGCAATCAATGGATACATTTTAATTAGCTATATGGACTCCATTCTGCCAGTGTATCTTCAATCCCCGAAGTCATTTGTAGTAGGGAAGAGGGTGAGAAGTTAGAATTCACCGCAGGACTCCCATCCATCCCTGCAACACTACAGCAGCCTCTTAATCTCTGTTTGGATCTTCTACAATTACTGCACTTTACTTATGTACAGAATCTGGTAAAGGGTTGTTCCTCCTTTTGTTATTGGTTTAAAGGTGTTGGTTTATTATATTCTAGTGTGGCTGGTACCCTTGCAGCTCATCTACTACACAGTGAACTCAGCCATCCGTCGGAGTGTAAACGTGTGTGTGTGTGTGTGTGGCCGGGAGCCGAGGCAGCCAGTGATTTAGTGCTAGATTTACGAGCATGCTGTAGATCCTTGGTGCCTCTCGGACGGTCGACCATATTTTGACAGGCAGGAGGCTGCCTGACTGGCCGTCGATCGAAGGCCCTCGCTTCGAGCAGCTTAATTCTCCACCACTGTTCTGCTCTGCAAACCCCCAGTCAATCCCTCTAAGCATGGCTTCTTAACCTCAGTGTGAAACAGCATGAAAAATCTCCAGGGGCAAGAATAGTTTTTATGTTATACTGTGTGTTGTTTGTGCCATTTTTGATGGTCAGAGTCATGGTAGTTGTGGTGAAAAAATGGTCAGGAAATCAATCATGAGGGTAAGGATTGTAGTTAAAGAAATTGCAGCTGTCTCACTAGGCAGGTCGGAGTAGTGAAAGAAATTGCAGCTGTCCTACTAGGCAGGGTTGGAGTAGTGAAAGAAATTGCAGCTGTCCCACTAGGCAGGGTCGGAGTAGTGAAAAAAATTGCAGCTGTCTCACTAGGCAGGGTTGGAGTAGTGAAAGAATGTTCTGTAATAGTTTACCAGCTATTTTGTCTGTCCTACTAGGCAGGGTTGGAGTAGTGAAAGAAATTGCAGCTGTCCCACTAGGCAGGGTCGGAGTAGTGAAAGAAATTGCAGCTGTCTCACTAGGCAGGGTTGGAGTAGTGAAAGAAATTGCAGCTGTCCCACTAGGCAGGGTCGGAGTAGTGAAAGAAATTGCAGCTGTCTCACTAGGCAGGGTCGGAGTAGTGAAAGAAATTGCAGCTGTCTCACTAGGCAGGGTCGGAGTAGTGAAAGAATGTTCTGTAATATTTTACCAGCTTTTTTGTCCATTAGTCCATGTGACTTGGAAAGTTGTTGTGTTGTCATTGCTAGCCCAAATATTTATATATTCTTAATTCCTTTTCTTTAGATTTGTGTGTATTGTTGTGAAATTGTTAGATATTGCTGTTAGATACTGCATTTCGCTACGCCCGCAATAACATCTGCTAAACTCGTGTATGTGACAAATGAAATGTGATTTGATCTACGTACACACACCCTTGTATCTCCCCTTTACATTTTTCTGGATCCATTTCCCCACTAGAGGATGTGTATTATTAATATTATGTCAGGACGTGAATTATACGTGTGTTGTGGCAGGACGTGTGTTGGGGTAGGATGTGTATTGTGGCCGGACATAGATTATGAGTATCATGGCGGGATGTGTATCATGGCGGGATGTGTATCATGGCGGGATGTGAATTGTGGCAGGACGTGTATTGTGGCAGGACGTAGATTGAGTATTATGGCAGGACGTAGATTGAGTATTATGGCAGGGTGTGTATTGCAAGTATTATGGCATGACGTGTATTGTGGCAGGACGTAGATGTGACGTGTATTGAGTATTATGGCAGGACGTGTATTGAGTATTATGGCGTGACGTGCATTGAGTATTATGGCGTGACGTGCATTGAGTATTATGGCGTGACGTGTATTGAGTATTATGGCGTGACGTGTATTGAGTATTATGGCATGACGTGTATTGTGGCAGGACGTAGATGTGACGTGTATTGAGTATTATGGCAGGACGTGTATTGAGTATTATGGCGTGACGTGTATTGAGTATTATGGCGTGACGTGTATTGAGTATTATGGCGTGACGTGTATTGAGTATTATGGCGTGACGTGTATTGAGTATTATGGTGTGACGTGTATTGAGTATTATGGTGTGACGTGCATTGAGTATTATTGCATGACGTGTATTGAGTATTATGGCGTGACGTGTATTGAGTATTATGGCGTGACGTGTATTGAGTATTATGGCGTGACGTGTATTGAGTATTATGGCGTGACGTGTATTGAGTATTATGGCGTGACGTGTATTGAGTATTATGGCGTGACGTGTATTGAGTATTATGGCGTGACGTGCATTGAGTATTATGGCGTGACGTGTATTGAGTATTATGACGTGACGTGTATTGAGTATTATGGCGTGACGTGTATTGAGTATTATGGCGTGACGTGTATTGAGTATTATGGCGTGACGTGTATTGAGTATTATGGCAGGACGTGTAATGTGAGTATTATGGCGTGACGTGTATTGAGTATTATGGCGTGACGTGTATTGAGTATTATGGCGTGACTTGTATTGAGTATTATGGCGTGACTTGTATTGAGTATTATGGCGTGACGTGCATTGAGTATTATGGCGTGACGTGCATTGAGTATTATGGCGTGACGTGCATTGAGTATTATGGCGTGACGTGCATTGAGTATTATGGCGTGACGTGCATTGAGTATTATGGCGTGACGTGCATTGAGTATTATGGCGTGACGTGCATTGAGTATTATGGCGTGACGTGTGAGTATTATGGCGTGACGTGTGAGTATTATGGCGTGACGTGTGAGTTATGGCGTGACGTGTGAGTATTATGGCGTGACGTGTGAGTATTATGGCGTGACGTGTGAGTATTATGGCGTGACGTGTATTGAGTATTATGGCGTGACGTGTATTGAGTATTATGGCGTGACGTGTATTGAGTATTATGGCGTGACGTGTATTGAGTATTATGGCGTGACGTGTATTGAGTATTATGGCGTGACGTGTATTGAGTATTATGGCGTGACGTGTATTGAGTATTATGGCGTGACGTGTATTGAGTATTATGGCGTGACGTGTATTGAGTATTATGGCGTGACGTGTGAGTATTATGGCGTGACGTGTGAGTATTATGGCGCGACGTGTGAGTATTATGGCGCGACGTGTGAGTATTATGGCGCGACGTGTATTGAGTATTATGGCGCGACGTGTATTGTGAGTATTATGGCGCGACGTGTATTGTGAGTATTATGGCGCGACGTGTATTGAGTATTATGGCGCGACGTGTATTGAGTATTATGGCGCGACGTGTATTGAGTATTATGGCGTGACGTGTATTGAGTATTATGGCGTGACGTGTATTGAGTATTATGGCGTGACGTGTATTGAGTATTATGGCGTGACGTGTGAGTATTATGGCGTGACGTGTGAGTATTATGGCGTGACGTGTGAGTATTATGGCGCGACGTGTGAGTATTATGGCGCGACGTGTATTGAGTATTATGGCGCGACGTGTATTGTGAGTATTATGGCGCGACGTGTATTGTGAGTATTATGGCGCGACGTGTATTGTGAGTATTATGGCGCGACGTGTATTGTGAGTATTATGGCGCGACGTGTATTGAGAGTATTATGGCGCGACGTGTATTGAGAGTATTATGGCGCGACGTGTATTGAGAGTATTATGGCGCGACGTGTATCGTGAGTATTATGGCGCGACGTGTATCGTGAGTATTATGGCGCGACGTGTATCGTGAGTATTATGGCGCGACGTGTATCGTGAGTATTATGGCGCGACGTGTATCGTGAGTATAATGGCGCGACGTGTATCGTGAGTATTATGGCGCGACGTGTATCGTGAGTATTATGGCGCGACGTGTATTGAGTATTATGGCGCGACGTGTATTGAGTATTATGGCGCGACGTGTATTGAGTATTATGGCGCGACGTGTATTGAGTATTATGGCGCGACGTGTGAGTATTATGGCGCGACGTGTGAGTATTATGGCGTGACGTGTGAGTATTATGGCGCGACGTGTGAGTATTATGGCGCGACGTGTATTGTGAGTATTATGGCGCGACGTGTATTGTGAGTATTATGGCGCGACGTGTATTGTGAGTATTATGGCGCGACGTGTATTGTGAGTATTATGGCGCGACGTGTATTGAGAGTATTATGGCGCGACGTGTATTGAGAGTATTATGGCGCGACGTGTATCGTGAGTATTATGGCGCGACGTGTATCGTGAGTATTATGGCGCGACGTGTATCGTGAGTATTATGGCGCGACGTGTGTCGTGAGTATTATGGCGCGACGTGTGTCGTGAGTATTATGGCGCGACGTGTGTCGTGAGTATTATGGCGCGACGTGTATCGTGAGTATTATGGCGTGACGTGTATCGTGAGTATTATGGCGTGACGTGTGTTATGAGTATTATGGCAGGGGGTGTATTGTGGCAGGACGTGTAGTGTGAGTATTATGGCAGGGGGTGTATTGTGGCAGGACGTGTAGTGTGAGTATTATGGCATGACGTGTATTGAGTATTATGGCGTGACGTGTATTGAGTATTATGGCGTGACGTGTATTGAGTATTATGGCGTGACGTGTATTGAGTATTATGGCGTGACGTGTATTGAGTATTATGGCGTGACGTGTATTGAGTATTATGGCGTGACGTGTATTGAGTATTATGGCGTGACGTGTATTGAGTATTATGGCGTGACGTGTATTGAGTATTATGGCGTGACGTGTATTGAGTATTATGGCATGACGTGTATTGAGTATTATGGCGTGACGTGTATTGAGTATTATGGCGTGATGTGTATTGAGTATTATGGCGTGACGTGTATTATGGCAGGATGTAGATTGAGTATTATGGCAGGATGTAGATTGAGTATTATGGCAGGACGTAGATTATGAGTATTATGACATGTATTATGGCTGGTGCAGAGATGAGTGAGGCTTTTTTAAGGTGCTGAAGGGAATGAAGTGCAAGGGGCAGAGGAGCATTGTGGGGAAATAATTGGGTCATATAGAACCAATGGGACATTAATGTGCCATTCAGGTCCCCCTCACTGTCTACCTCTGTCTTCTTAAATTGCTATGAATCAGAATGTTCCACAATGCCAAGTGATTTAAGGATACATTTTTTTAAACGAAGCATTATCATTGCCTACTTCAGAGATGGACAAATCCACATCTGGGTCGGTTGCTTTAAAAAATGCACCAGTCATTTTTTACATTTTTTATTGGTCACCACAAAATTCATTATATTGCTTAGCAATTCAAGCCATTCCAAAACATAGAAATGCACAAGTCAATTAACTTTCTTCCCATCCCGTTTTATGCAAATAAATAGTGGTTAACATAAGCACACACACGCAGGGCCTACGACAGGTAGACAGCGAAGGTCACTTTGCAGGAAGAATTATTCCAGCCACGCCAGCCTAATCAAAGGCTTTTCTATGGAGCTGGAGCCTGGTTCCTCTGTGATGTGCTGCTTTGGCCTGCACTGGTTTATTTAGCCTTTCAGTCTACATTGAGAGAGACTAGAGGGTGGAGTCCATCTCAACGGTGGGACTGGGTCATTGGGCATCCATCCCCCTTTTGATAGCCAAGACCAACCTGTGGGGCTCTATTTACTTATTTAGGCTACATCATATATTTACATCTTCTAGCCTAGCTCTCACTGAAGACTGTCACTCCCCAGACTCACACCGGCTAGAGGATGGTAGCCTGAATGCCAGTCTGTTTCAATTTGTTTAGCATGAAATTCCTTAAGGAGTTGGCAGTAGATAGGTTTCCATCTAGCCATATTTATGCAATGAAATACCTGCGTGATGAAAACAGCGCATTATCTGTTAACTTTCCAAAATATTGACAACACCAAATATATTAAGGCTGGATTTTTTTGTTATTTGTCAGCGAAACATATTATGGAACACACTGTTCTTATTTAGCTCTGTCCTATTAGTTATTTTCTCCCTCACCTCCTGTTGCATTGTTGGTACCAGGTACTGACTACCACACAGCTAGCTGTCAGCTAGGACAGGGTAGCAGAATGGCCCTGTTGACCATTCCCACCCACCCCTGCACACACACACCCTCGCTATACAGGCTCCTAGTCAATGACAAATTGCAGCCCAAGACAACAGGCCCCGATAGAGTGCTCCTGAGGGACTTCTGAGATCTCCCGCAGCATGACCCAGTTCCATCACACCTTCACTTCTGCTCTCTCTTCCTCCGTCTCTTTCTCTATCCCTCTCTCTCTCCCCATCTGTATTTGTCCCTTTCTCCCTCTATCCATCTCTCTCTCTCCCTCCCCTGTTCTCCTTTCTCCGCGGTGCCCTTCTGCATTGAGGCACTTTCTCTCTTGCTGCCTGCAAGCTTTAACACAGATCCTAACAAAAGGAGCTTGCCTTTTTATTTCTCCAGCTCGAGTCTCCATCATCCTTTAACACTTGGCCTCTCTCCCTCCCTCCCTCCCTCCACATGCTCCAGAATCTTTCTCCAAGCCTCCTTGGTGTTAACGCCCTGGCCAAGTCTATATGCCCTGCTACTACTAGAGGTTCACAGCCTACATATCAGTACATACAAAGAATATATATGTCTAATACATAGTACAGTGCAAATTACAATACAAGATTATACAGTGCATTCGGAAAGTATTCAGACCCCATGAGTTTTTCAACATTTTGTTACGTTACAGTCTTATTCTAAAATGTATTAAAACCTGTCTATTTTAGGTTCCAAAGTTGACAGTGCATGTCAGAGCAAAATCATGAGGTCGAAGGAATTGTACGTACAGCTCAGAGACAGGATTGTGTCGAGGCACAGATCTTGGGAAGCGTACCAAAACATGTTTGCAGCATTGAAGGTCCCCAAGAACACAGCGGCTTCCATCATTCTTAAATGGGAGAAGTTTGGAAACACCAAGACTTCATGGAGCTGGCTGCCCGGCATAACTGAGCAATCAGGGGAGAACTTGATGGTCATTCTGGCAGAACTCCAGAATTCCTCTGAAGATGGGAGAACCTTCCTGAAGTACAACCATCTCTGCAGCACTCCACCAATAAGGCCTTTATGGTAGAGTGGCCAGATGGAAGACACTCCCCAGTAAAAAGGCACATGACAGCCCGCTTGGAGTTTGCCAAAAGGCACCTAAAGACTCTCTGAACATGAGAAACAATATTCTCTGGTCTGATGAAACCTAGACTGAACTATTTGGCCTGAATGCCAAGCATCACATCTGGAGGAAACCTGGCACCATCCCTACGGTGAAGCATGGTGGTGGCAGCAGCAAACTGTGGGTATGTTTTTTAGCGGCGGATCGAGGGAAAGATGAACAGAGCAAAGTACAGAGATCCTTGATGTAAACCTGCTCCAGAGCGTTCAGGACTTCAGACTGTGGCGAAGGTTCACCTTCCAACAGGACAACGACCCTGAGCACACAGCCAAGACAACACAGGAGTGGCTTCAGGACAGGTCTCTGAATGTCCTTGTGGCCCAGTCAAGCTCGAAAATCTCTGGAGAGACCTGAAAATAGCTGTTCAGCGGCGCTCCCCATCCAACCTGAAACTCCCCAAATACATGTGTGATAAGCTTGTAGCGTCATACCCAAGATGACTCGAGGCTGTAAAACTGCCAAAAGTGCTTCAACAAAGTACTGGGTAAATGGTCTGAATACTTACGTAAATGTTGTATTTTTAAAAATATATACATTTGCAAAAATGTCAAACTTTATCTGTTTTTTGAAACAGGATTTAATGCTGGCTTGAGTTACCTGGGGTGGATAAGTTACATGTAGTCATCGCTCTATTTAATTCTGTGCATTGATGTGAAGAAGGCAGACCAACGCCCTATCATGGACAGACCTCTTCCCATTTAGCAACCATTTGAGTCTGTTTTGACCATGAAAGCTTGCTATCTAGGGTCACACCCAGCAGTTTAGTCTCCTTATCTTGCTCAATGCTAACATTTAGTAATAGATCTAAACGAGGTTGAGCGAGTGATTTGCCCCAAAAATTATGCTTTTAGTTTGAGATATTTAGTATGTTATTTCTTCATCCATCCTCCCCTTTAAAAAAAAAAAATCTTGTCTCTTCGGCAAATAGCTAACTGCATTGCAGCAATGCCAGCCAGGCAGCGTGGCAGGTGCATTAATATTAATGTCTGCCCATTTCACCCAGCGTGGCAGGGAGCCTGTCAATCTATTCAGCCTCATAGAGCTGGAAAGAGAGAGTACCTATCTTTGCCATGATAGCTAATGTAAAAGTCCTCGATGGCGCTGTCCATGCAGTGTGCAAGTGCGACTTCTATCCATCTCTATGGTCAAGCTTCTTCTTTACTGGAGAGACTCTCCTTTCTGTCTCTCTCCACCCCAACCAGCACTAATTGATCAGTGCAGCACAGTGCCGCAGTACCACCTAGCAAACACCAGAGACCACCAGTCTGCTGCCAGGCCCCTAGTCACTTTGGTGGGGGACCTGGAACTGGGGAGGCAAGGTGGGCTGTCATTGGTTAAATTGTCTGTTGAGGAGATTTTTCGACCAATCCTAAGAGGGGAGAACTAAGGTTAGTGCTATTAGGAATCCTTGGGATGTCCCTACCCTAAACCCTAAGCTTAACCCTTATCCTTACTGTAACCTTAAGCTTACCTTAATCCTTAACTCTTAATCCTTAAATCTTTAATCTAAGTAACATAAAAAAAATGGCCATCAAAATCTGTTAATTTAAGCCAGTGATGTTTTTTTTTTTTGTTACTCTGGCTGCGTCTCAATCCACCCCATCTGCCTCTGTCGGCCTTCCGCATCATGCGTTGAAAGGTGGCCGAGCTACAGCGGTGTTTGTGAGACCATGAGACATTATGAAAATCTGTCTTTTCACGAAAACGTCTGTAGGTCTGACTGACTCTTGAAGACTATGTTCATTTGCTTTTTCTGTTCCATTTTTACATGCGCATTTGCGGAACACAACCTAAAATATGTGTTCCAACAATGAGTTTTGGAATAATTGCGTCATTTTCCGGTTGTCACTAGTTTTCACAGACACAAAGTCAAAATAGGCTATTTTGCAGTGAGGCCCTTTATCTGCTTCCCCAGAGTCAGTTGGGGTAGAGTCAGTTGGGGTAGTTTTGTGAGCCAATGCTAGCTAGCTTTAGCGCAATGACTGAAAGTCTATGGGTATCTGCTAATTTTAAGTTTGACAAAACAATGTATAGTGTAGAGAATCATTGTCCTGTCTAAACCGCTGTGAAATATCTTTTCAATAACCAAAAATATTTTATTTTAAGTTGTTTGAAGCAGGTATACAAGACTGAAAGTAAAAGAAGCACAAACAAAATTTGATGGGGAGCATAGAAATAGTGCACATAGAACAAGATCTACCACTTTTGACTTGCTTTCAATGAGAATGACAGATCTATCTATTTCTATGTGAATTTTGTTGGGTCGCCCAAAAGGTTACATATTGCATCGTTAACCATTTTACCTTTCATCTTCAATTGGGTAGGGACATCCCAAGGATACCAGATAGCAAGGACCAGAGAACACAAGCTTTTGCATGGGATGGTTGCCTGTGGGTCTCATAAACTCTTGTAGTCGGGGAGAGTGCAATTCAGAAAGGTTGACTCTCAATGTCACGCTGTAGAGAGTTCTTGGGATGACAACATTATCTTCTCTCTCAACTCAAGTGTTTTAGTCCTGTAGAATAGAGAAGAAGAATACAGCTGTCAAATATTTATTCGTTTATACAGTTTAAATATTCTTGAGGGAAATTTCTTTAAAGTGTCCCACGTGATCATTATCTTATATCTTACGAACTACTGCACTATTTCGCAGTGACACGTCTTGACTGTTTAGAAAATTGGTAGCAGTAGAGCTGCGGCTGGTTGGCAACACGTTTAAGCCACGCTCTCCTGCATTAAGCATTTTAAGATGGCTGCAAGCAATGCAGGTGTGCTTAAGACAGACGCTGTGCGGAGACAGAGAGAGAGAGACTGGGGATCAGGGTATTCTGCAGCACTGCAGTAATAGAGCAGCCAGCTCTGCTCTGTACAGATATATACTGAACTTCTGCTGCAGCTTGGAGGGTTACTATGCTGATGCTATTTATTACTCTAAAGAGAGAGAGAGAGTGTGGGTTTAGCAGAATCCACCCTACAGCTAACCGGTACTCCAGAGAGCTCCGAGTCCCAAAGCCTACTCTACTCCCAGCGTGTGCCTGTGTCTCTACTTTCTTTCTTGCTCTATTGTTCTTTTTGTTTCACTACTACATGTGTATAAGGACCTAATATCTACCTAGCAACTACTGCGCTCCCTCTTCCTTCCTCCGCTGGTTCTCTAGCCTTGTTCTATGCCTTGCCAGAACTTTTCAGCCGTGTCAAAACCCTTCTGTACTTGGCTGTTGTTTTTTGTGTTTTTTTGTCGCAGTTTCAAAGATGCAACTTACGCCGTTGTGGGAAGTTTCCCAACAAAGTCAGTAGATATAGCCAGGTTTTGTCTTTGACTATTGGCCTGGTTGACTGTATTAGGGAGGTTACGAAATTGCCTCACTGCATGCAGTGTGTGATGGGATGAGAGCTACTGGGCTGGTCACTTCTAGCCCAGGCTGCTTATGCTGGGCTGGGCAGGGCAAGAGGGGATGGAGAGATGGATAGAGAGATAATTGGATGTGTGTTGGCTAGCTGAGGTTTGATGGAAGACCCAGTCTGCTCAGCAGGGGGTTTGTCGCATGCCTGTCTCTGTCCTTCTACCGCTCCGCCTCTCTCCCACGTTCAAATAGGGTCTGCCCATATAGGCCAGTTTTCCATTGTAATGTTGCTCTCTCCAGTCCAATGTTCTATCCCGTTTCTGTTTTGGTGTGGCGTCATTGCATAGTTGGCTCTCTTTTCCAAGTGCTCTGCAGATTGTCAATAGGCCTTATTCCAGTCCAGACACACTACTACTTTCCTTCGTGTCTTGTCGTTTCCCCATGCAGCAGCCATCTCTCTATAAGGCATGTAACCTCCAAATGACCTTCAAACAGGAGCATAACCACTCGCTGCTGCCTCGCAACGCACCCCTCTTAAACAACCCTGTTTAAACATTATATTCTTACCCCCCCCCCCCCCCCATAAGGAGAACTGACTGAAAGCAGCTAACTGTGGTTAATGACCAGTTTGCCTCTCAATAACGGGGGCTTTTGTGCTGCTTCACCAGGGAAAGACTTTCTCTCTTCTTTCAACTGGGTTTGACTTGAGGATGTGGGTTTCTCAAATTCCGTCAGGCACTTGTACAGTACTCCACAAAGGTTAGCCTAAATAGAAGCTGTGGTTGTGCCAATAGCCAAGCCCATCGTTAGCATTCTAGTAGTTTCCATGTAAGAATGAATCCACTGTTGAAAAAAATCGAACGTGTGTGTGTGTGTGTGTGTGTGTGTGTGTGTGTGTGTGTGTGTGTGTGTGTGTGTGTGTGTGTGTGTGTAAAAAAATAAATAATAATAATGTTTTTTTTGGTGCACTGTATGTTTCGGCACCTTTCTCTGTAGTGTGTGTTGGTCCTCAGTGGAGTGATGCCTTTCAAGCGGCGTATTGGACTTTGATATATAGAATAGAATCTTTTGATACGTTGAGGAATGTTCATATCATATCATATTTCCAAAATGTATCCTGGCCACGTGACTGGACCATCACTGTCCTATCCCATAGGGCCGGTAGGAATCTAGTCAAAGGCAGTGCACCATTTGGGACTCATCCCTAGTCATTCAGCACTGATCAATCGATTGCGCCCCCATGACCTTCCTTCCTTCCTTCCTAGGATTCTGTTGTCATGCACCAAACCATCATCTTCCTGCTCATCCCTCTCTCTCCCTCCCTCTCGGTTTCACTCTCTCTCTCTCTCTCTCTCTCTCTCTCGTTGCAGTGCCATGCGTGTGTTGCTGTCCAAGCTGCCGCGGCCCTGGATCGTAGACGAGAAGAAGGACGATGGTTACACCGCCCTGCATCTGGCCGCACTCAACAACCACGTAGAGGTGGCCGAGCTGCTTGTTCACCAGGTAGGACACACACTAACACCCCACTGCATTTCAAACAGTCTGGAATAGCCAAATTAATTCTGGGCTTGTAAAATTATACCTAGCCCAAATATAAGCCTTCCACAACCATAAGAGCATCATTTTTTAACATTTTATCAAAATATTTGAACCTGCTTTTTTCAATAGCCACTGATCTGGCTATGAAAATGCCCTTTTGGTTACAAATTTAACCAGAGCCATGTACAATGCACATCCCCACTAAGAATGACCAACTTCTTGTAGCAGGCGTTATAGAAAATGTCTCAAACAATCCCTGAAGCACAAGCCCACGTGCTAGTGAGTAACCAGCTAATCTTTATATGTAAAGTCTAGCCAACTTGGATCAATCTGCTTGCTAACAAGGTAGAACAGTTGAACTGTTATGAACACACCCTTCTGTCCATCTCCATCTGTTTGAACAACATGCTAGCCTGTCCACTTTTAGATGTTGAAATCAAGTCGCCTACATGGATAAGAAGACGCTTGCTTCTCAGAATGAGAACTAGTCGCCAATTCCTTTTATATCAATGTCTGTGAATTCAATATATTGCTCAGCCCTAGCTTAAACCATGCAGTCATGCACCAATCTACTGTAGTATACATTAGGAGGTACACCGCAGAACCAGTGTGTGCATGTTATACTGGGGAGTTTATACAGGAATATTTGAATGATAGCCCCCCCCCCCCCCCCCCCCTCTGTGTGTTCCCTCTGTTTCCTCCTTTCAGGGCAGTGCCAGCCTGGACATCCAGAATGTAAACCAACAGACGGCCCTGCACCTGGCTGTGGAGAGACAGCACACACAGATCGTCAGGGTCAGTCTCTCCTCACTCACTCACTCCCTCCCTCTTTTCTACTTTCCTTACTCCCTCGCTACTCTCCTTACTCCCTCGCTCCTCTCCTCACTCCCTCTCTCCTACCACTAATTGAAGATGCTATCTGTAGTTATCTCACTATCTGTCCCCCTGACGGTGCACTAAAGGCTGTTGAGAACATCAAAGACAGTAACCCACGTTTAATTTAAAATGGAGGATCTCCTGCAGTAGAATTAGCCCGCTAGGTCCAAGCTGACGTAGTGCCAAAGAAAGGAGAAAGCTTTCTGAGGGAACGTGAGAGGGGAGTAATGTGGCTCCTGTCTGGGTAAAGCTGTTACATCGCCATCTTGTGGAGTGGTTGGGAAGTGCAGCTTCAGACTGGCACAGCAGGACCACAGTCATGTGCTTGGACGTCTTACTACGATATGATGCTATACTCATTTGGATGATGATCGTTTTGAAAAATTGGTACTGAACTGTTATACAAATAAATGCACATTATAAATTAGCACCATGTTCATTTGGAACGCTCTGTGTCTGTCTGTCTCCAGCTACTGGTGCGAGCGGAAGCCAAGCTGGACGTGCAGGACAAGGATGGGGACACTCCTCTCCACGAGGCACTGCGTCACCACACGCTGTCCCAGCTCCGCCAGCTGCAGGACATGCAGGACGTCAGCAAGGTGGAGCCCTGGGAACCATCCAAAAACACGGTACGGGATTAAGCATTTATTTAATTATTTCAAGTCTAAGACGTCGGGGGGGGGGTGGTGCTAAGCTAACATATGGAGTTGTTTTAAGATTGCCAAACAATGGATCATTTAGCTATTTGATTTGGAATTTTAGGACCCCTTTTGAGTAAAACATTCATAAATGGCAAAAAGGACCGTCCAAAAATAAATCATAAGAAACAAGGTTTTGAAGTGTCTGTCCTAAATCTAGCAGATATTTATTTGTAAACTCATGAAATATGTATATTTATTTAATACATATTTAATGCCTTTTTTGGGTAAACAACCTTCATACCGTCATTCGTTTTTTTAAACCGGTACCGGTTACCTGAAGATGAGTCCCGTAACACTTGTGGAGTCGTAGAGCAAAACGGAGAACACCATCGCGTTCGTGGGAGTCTCCCCTTTCCATAGAGCGGTTCATTATAGGTTGTAGGCCAAACCATTCGGACGCTACAGACGTTTAAGTGAGATGATTGATTTCGGGATGTCTCATGGTCTGACAGAGACAACGCTCTAGCTCTGCCGCCTTTCACCGCAGATGCGGAAGTGCGACACTGGCGGATGCGGTGGATTGAGACACAACCAAAGCAACAAAAAAAACATATCTAGCTTAAACTGACGGATTTTGACTCACTGGCGCGTCAATGGACTCTATCTAGGTGGGTTAAACAAGAAAGTCCCATTGAGAGATATACATAAGGGGGCCTGCTTCATTGTGATTTCAAGCACCGTTTCGGCTCATTACTATGCCGAGACAGCTCCTCACTCGGATGGCTGGGCCATTTCAAAGCCCCCGTCTCCCAAGTCATTTATCCTCAACATGTCTGACTCTTTCTAACCAGTGGCTTACATCTGTACTGATGGAGCCATTAGGGTGGCTAATTCAACTGTCATCTTGTAATGTGATGCTATGGGAGAGGGACCCAGCCTCAACCTGTACAGCCCTACACGCTAGTTCACACATTCTAATTAGACATGGTCTGCTCTGCTCTCCTCTCCTCTGTCTGGTGGAGCTGGGAGGGGGGGTAAGTCGGAGATGGAATGGGACAAAGACCGTGAATGGGTGAAAGAATAAGGGAGACAGAAAAAGACAGCGTTACTGACTCCTGTGTGTTGGTCCTCCACAGCTGATCATGGGCCTGGGCACTCAGGGAGCAGAGAAGAAGAGTGCAGCATCCATCGCCTGCTTCCTGGCGGCTAACGGAGCAGACCTGACCATCCGCAACAAGAAGGGCCAGTCCCCTCTGGACCTCTGCCCCGACCCTAGCCTCTGTAAGGCCCTGGCCAAGTGCCACAAGGAGAAATCCAGGTAAGTAACCCTAGCTCCTTTACCCAGCTCCCAGCCCAGACCTTATAACCCACACTATAACACGGTTGTCGCGCTTCAAGTAGTTGTCTCCCCTATCGTCCATTGTATCCGGTCTCCTCTTTCTCACAAATGCCCTCTTCTCTCCCCGTGTCTCCCCTCCAGTGGCCAGGTGGGCTCTCGCAGCCCGTCTCTGAACAGTAACGGTGAGACCCTGGAGGAGTGTATGGTGTGTTCTGACATGAAGAGAGACACCCTGTTCGGACCGTGCGGACACATCGCCACCTGCTCTCTCTGCTCCCCCCGCGTCAAGAAGTGTCTCATCTGCAAGGACCAGGTCCAGTCCAGAACCAAGGTACTGTTGCACACCCACCCAGCCTCAATAAAGTGATCATGTCTGTATTGGAACATTTTAGGGCGCTATTCTGTCTTAGGATCTACTTTTTTGCTCCAAGTCTCCCATTGATGTCCCTGAATGATTTAGGCTAACTATTGATGCGCTTCGGTTAGTATCAAGCTGTATAAGTTACTAATGAGAGAATCAATTGATAGATGTTTTCAATCTGTTTGGGGGGTGGGGGGGTAAAGACATCCTCTAATCAGAGGTACGACTTTTTCTTTTTCCTTTCATTGACATCAGATGTTTGTTTGTTTGTTGTCTCCGTACAGATTGAGGAGTGTGTCGTGTGTTCCGACAAGAAGGCTGCCGTGCTCTTCGAGCCCTGCGGTCACATGTGCGCTTGTGAGAGTAAGTACATTAAGTGAACCAGCCTAGTTTGCGTCCGGTGTGCCCTGTGGAACGGGGCCCCGTCTCGCTGCAGGAACGGACCGATTTTATCCCGAGTCTTTCGCCCTTTCCAGCGGGCCTAACTGACCTGTGACTCTGTCCGTGTTTGTTCCCTCCCTCGCTGCAGACTGTGCCAGCCTCATGAAGAAGTGCGTACAGTGCCGGGCTGTTGTGGAACGCCGCACGCCCTTCGTCCTGTGTTGTGGAGGGAAAGGTATGGAGGATGATGCAGCTGATGATGATGATGATGATGAGGATGATGAGGACCTTAGTGAGTGAATCTTCCACACGTTCCCTTTTAATTCCCTTTTTATCCTCCTTCCTTTCTTGTCATGACTCACCGTCCCTTCATTTACCCCCCCCCACGATGAACATGTTCTGTTGCTGTTGGCTTTGGTTTTCTGATTTACAGCCGTCTTGCTCACTCATTATTCAAACGTTGGCGTTGTCATTGTTTTGTGTGTTTTAGTCGAGTGTGTTATTTTCCCAGACTAGGACACCACCTCCCTAGTTGAGGTCATTTAATGCGTCATCTATGATCGTCAACTTAATCAGACTAGAACTGGCTGACCAATTTTTATGGAATGTGTTTCATCATAACATGTAATTCAATCACGTCAGTTTTATAAAATTTAGCAGCATGCACTCATGTGATTAACAGAAATTGGCCTCCATAACTGGCTATTCATTCTCCCTTAACTGGCCCCTAGAAGTATATTTCTCAAACTGCTTCCAATATCGCCATCAGTCCATTTCTCCATCCAAATCAATCTGTTAGCTAAGCAGTGACGGTACAATGTTGGTCATTTTTTTAATGTGTGTATTTTGGGTTACGTTCACCATCCCCTAGTGTTGTCTTTAAGTTGCACACGGTTTTCGATCACATTATTGTCCCTCCTTTATGACTGCACCTCACACGCAGTTCCCTTTATTTTGTTGTCCTTATTATTTTATGTTGATTTAAAGGGGAAACTGTTGTAAGTTCACTGATTTTTATATTGATCTGCTGAAGATTCGCTTGTCGAAAGATCTTTCTGTGTGTTGCCACAAACTCACATACCGCACAGACACACACACACACACCGATCTCTTCAAATACAAAGTACATCGTCTATCACACACAGATGCGCACATGCACATTCCCGTATGTCCCTTGACATGTGAAGAGGGATGCCAACCTAGACGAGTCTCTCCTAGCCTTAGTGTTAGTTAGTGTTTAATGGGGAGCACTAAAGAGTTGTCAGGTTACCTGCTGGGTACTGCTGACACAAACAGCTTTTTTTCCTGGTCCTAATAACACTATTTAGTGTGTTTTTTGTTTTTCGACTTGGACGGAAGCGGTTGCAGCCAGCTGCCTTACTCGATCTAGCGAAGAGCCCCCCCCCACCCCCCCCCCAACACCTAACATCTATTTCTGATTAATAACCTAATTTTCCTTGCCCTATCTCTCTCTCTCTCTCTCTCTCTCTCTCTCTCTCTCTCTCTCTCTCTCTCTCTCTCTCTCTCTCTCTCTCCTCTCTCTCCTCTCTCTCCTCTCTCTCCTCTCTCTCTCGAGGCCTTTTAATAGAGAGTAGACTGCTCCTCCTCAGGCCTTGTCTTGTGGAGTTGTATCTGGGGCTCCTGCTATAACACTGTGACTGGTTATTCTCAGCAGGTAGCTCTAACTCAGCTCTAATGGCAGGGGGGTCGCAGCAGGATCTGCTCCAGCCCAACAATCTGGCGCTAAGTTGGTGTAAGTATCTCATCCTCTGCCCTGGTTCAAAAAAAAACTCTGCTGTCTGCCCTGCCTGGCCTAGGCCCTGCTGCCTAAACCCCCTTTTCCTTCGCCCACCGCTCCACACCACACACAGAATCGCACACACGCACGATTACACTGATTTCCACCATTCAGTCAGGTTGTTCCCTCAAGCACGTGGCCTCGGACCATTTTCGGCCAAACATGGTCTGGGGAAGTGCATGTGTCGAACTCTGAAATCCCTGCTTGTTAAAAAAGGCCTGGATTCAAGTTTAGAACTCTTACCAGAATGTCCCACATAGACAGGGCTGTATGATTGCTTGATTGGTTTGGCCTTTAGAGCAGCATGTCAATAAAAGGAAGGTTTGCGTTGACATTGCCACCAACAGAATAAAAGACATCTCCCCTTCTCTCTCTCTCAATCTCTCCCGCTTGCGGTCTCTCTAGGCTGCATTGAAACGGCTCGGGGGCCACTAGTTTGAGAGCCTGCATATGTTGGTTGTTGGTTACTTTCTCAACTTTGTGTGCGTTCTATCCTTGTTTCCCTCCTACAGCCAGCGGTAATATCCCGGCCATGCAGAGAGACAAAGACAACACCAATGTCAACGCTGACGTTCAGAAGCTGCAGCAGCAACTGCAGGACATCAAGGAGCAGGTAAGCGTGGTGGTATGTACGAAAGACAACACGGGGATATCTACTGAAGACCTCATTAAACGCCATGCATCATTTGAGTTTATATACTTGGTTCAGATTTGGTTTCATTGTAATAACAAATGTTAAACAGTCCACTTTGTGTGTATGCTAGGCACATCCAATAATCATTCACTTACAATGCCTTCAGGACATATCCACACCCTTGAACTTATTCCACGTTCTGTTGTTACAGCCTGGATTTACTTTGGATTTAATTGAGTTTTTGTGTCACTGGCCTACACACAATACCCCATAATGTCAAAGGGGAAGTATGTTTATTTTTTATTTTTATTATTACAAATGAAATGCTGAAATGTCTTGAGTCTAAGTATTCTCAACCTCTTTGTTATGGCAAGCCTAAATAAGTGCAGAAGTAAAAATGTGCTTTACATGTCACATATTAGGTTGCATAGACTCACTCTGTGTGCAATAATAGTGTTTAACATGATTTTTTTTAATGACTGCCTCATCTCTGTACCCCACACATACAATTATCTGTAAGGTCCCTCAGTTGCGCAATGAATTTCAAACAAAGATTCAACCACAAATACCAGGGAGGTTTTCCAATTCCTCGCAAAGAAAGGCACCTATTGGTAGATGGTACTTTTAAAAATAAAAATACATTTAATATCCCTTTGAGCATGGTGAAGTTATTAATTACTCTTTGGATTGTGTATCAATACACCAGTCCCTACAAAGATACAGGCATCCTTCCTAACTCAGTTGCCGGAGAGGAAGGAAACCACTCAGGCATTTCAACGTGAGGCCAATGGTGACTTTAAAACAGTTTAATGGCTTTGTTGGGAGAGAACTGAGAATTGATCAACAACATTGTAGTTACTCCACAGTACTAACCTAAATGACATAGTGAAAAGATGGATGCCTGTACATAATGAAATTATCCAAAACATGCATCCTGTTTGCAGTAAGGCACTAAAGTACAACTGCAAAAATACAACTTCATTTCGTAAATATACTCAGCAAAAAAACAAACGTCCTCTCGCTGTCAACTGCGTTTATTTTCAGCAAACTTAACATGTGCAAATATTTGTATGAACATAACAAGATTCAACAACTGACACATAAACTGAATAAGTTCCACAGACATGTGACTAACAGAAATGGAGTAATGTGTCCCTGAACAAAGGGGGGGTCAAAATCAAAAGTAGCAGTCAGTATCTGGTGTGGCCACCAGCTGCAGTAAGTACTGCAGTGCATCTCCTCCTCATGGACTGCAGCATATTTGCCAGTTCTTGCTGTGAGATGTTACCCCACTCTTCCACCAAGGCACCTGCAAGTTCCCAGACATTTCTGGGGGGAATGGCCCTAGCCCTCACCCTCCGATCCAACAGGCCCCAGATGTGCTCAATAGGATTGAGATCCGGGCTCTTCGCTGGCCATGGCAGAACACTGACATTCCTGTCTTGCAGGAAACCACGCACAGAACGAGCAGTATGGCTGGTGGCATTGTCATGCTGGAGGGTCATGTCAGGATGAGCCTGCAGGAAGGGTACCACATGAGGGAGGAGGATGTCTTCCCTGCAACGCATAGCGTTGCGATTGCCTGCGATGACAACAAGCTCAGTCCGATGATGCTGTGACACACTGCCCCAGACCATGACGGACCCTCCACCTCCAAGTCGATCCCGTTCCAGACTACAGGCCTCGGTGTAACGCTCATTCCTTCGACGATAAACGCGAATCCAACCATCACCCCTGGTGAGACAAAACCGCGACTCGTCAGTGAAGAGCACTTTTTGCCAGTCCTGTCTGGTCCAGTGACGGTGGGTTTGTGCCCATAGGCAACGTTGTTGCCGGTGACGTCTGGTGAGGACCTGCCTTACAACAGGCCTACAAGCCCTCAGTCCAGCCTTTCTCAGCCTATTGCTGACAGTCTGAGCACTGATGGAGGGATTGTGCGTTCCTGTTGTAACTCTGGCAGTTGTTGCCATCCTGTACCTGTCCCGCAGGTGTGATGTTCGGATATACCGATCCTGTGCAGGTGTTACACGTGGTCTGCCACTGCGAGGACGATCAGCTGTCTCCCTGTAGCACTGTCTTAGGCGTCTCACAGTACGGACATTGCAATTTATTGCCCATGCCACATCTGCAGTCTTCATGCCTCCTTGCAGCATGCCTAAGGCACGTTCACACAGATGAGCAGAGACCCTGGGCATCTTTCTTTTGGTGTTTTTCAGAGTCAGTAGAAAGGTTTCTTTAGTGTCCTAAGTTTTCATAACTGTGACCTTAATTACTTACCATCTAAGCTGTTAGTGTCTTAACGACCATTCCACAGGTGCATGTTCATTAATTGTTTATGGTTCATTGAACAAGCATGGGAAATAGTTTTTAAACCCTTTACAAAGAAGATCTGTGAAGTTATTTGGATTTTTACGAATTATCTTTGAAAGACAGTGTCCTGAAAAGGGGACGTTTCTTTTTTTGCTGAGTTTACAAGCGTTTGGTGCAAATCCAACACATCACTGAGTACCACTCTTCATGTTTTCAAGCATGGTGGTGGCTGCATCATGTTATGGGTATGCTTGTCATGGGTCAAGGGCTAGGGGTTTTTGTTTGGGGGTGGTGACTGAGTAGAGCTAAGCACAGTAAAAATCCCAGAGAAAAACCTGGTTCAGTCTGCTTTCCAATAGACACTGGGACACACATTCACCCTTCAGCAGGACACTAACCTAATACACAAGGCCAAATATACACTGGAGTTACTTACCAAGGTCTGCGTGGCCTAGTTACGGTTTTGACTTAAATCGGTTTGAAAATCTATGGCACGAAATGAAAATGGCTGTCAAGCTATGCTCAACCAACCAACTTGACAGAGCTTGAAGAAGAAAAAAAAATAATGTGCAAATATTGTGCAATCCAGGTGTGCAAAGCTCTTAGACTTAACCAGAAATACTCACAGCTGTAATCGCTGCCAAAGGTGATTCTAACATGTATTGACTCAGGTGTGAATACTTGTGTAAATTAGATTTCCGTTTTGTTTCACTGAATTTGCAAAAATGTCTGAACATGTTTTCACTTTGTCGTTATTGGGTATTGTGTGTCGATGGGTGAGAAATGTTGAATTCAGGCTGTAACACAACAAAATGTGGAAGTCAAGGGTTATGAATACTTTCTGACGGCACAGTAGCGTGTGGATATTAAACACCTTTTCCTTGCCCTTAGACATGGCTTTATACTCTCTTGGCATCTGTAGCCATGTCTTACAGCAACCATTTTCCAAATACAGTATGTTTATATCAGAACTGGGATGAGTACTAAGTGTTACTGTGCGTATCTCTCCAGACCATGTGTCCGGTGTGCCTGGACCGGCTGAAGAACATGATCTTCATGTGTGGCCACGGCACCTGCCAGCTGTGTGGCGACCGCATGAGCGAGTGCCCCATCTGCCGCAAGGCCATCGAGAGACGCATCCTCCTCTACTAGAGCCCCAGGCTTCAGTCTCGGCCTACTATACCCCCCCCCCCCCCCCCCCATCAACAACCAACCACACCAGCTGCTGCTCTCTCATCTATCTGAACTTCACTGCTCTCCCCTTTGTGTCTGCTAGCCCTGCCCAGCGTAGGACGTCTTACAACCAGAAAAACAAAACATAGACCTTAGCGTTACAATTGTGGCTTCTTTTTAAAAATGGAAACCTTGTTACAAAAAAAAAAGCTGACATTGTCTTAAGAGAACCTTGGTGTTGCATCTCAGTTAAAAGCCTGTAGCAGACTAGTCTCTTGATCCCCTTGTGTCAGGAAAAAGTGCTTTGCTCCTCAGAATGCCCTTTCACCTTGCTTTCTATCTCTCTCTTACCATTTCTGTTATCATGATATCTGTGGTGGGGTCCTTGGCACGCAGCCCTGTTGTGTTGGACTCTTGGCCTTGGGAAATGTACACGCCCGGAAGACACGTCAACTCTTCTTCTGTTGGACTGCCTCAAGCAAAATCTAAAGCCCGTTTATCATTGATTCTACAAAAATTCTTCTCTCTCTCTCTCGGGAGAGAAACTCGTCCTCTTACAATGATATCTGTGGTGGGGTCCTTGGCACGCAGCCCTGTCATGTTGGACTCTTGGCCTTGCGAAATGGCCTGGAAGACTGCCTCTGATGCTAAATCTAAAGCCCATTTATCATTGGTTCTATTGGAATTGTGTTTCTTATGCAAGCCTATTCATAATGGAAGCTACTGACTGGGATATTCCGTTCTTTTGGAGTTTACTCAACATTAATCAATGATAATTACAGTATGATGGCATGTTTGTAAAGATGCAATGTCCGTTTTTAAAAAGTTCAGCCGGTCTCCTGCGACACGTGCTAATTTGAGGTAGGGTTATTGTTGTGACATGCTCCTCCACGGCGTGTTTAAGACCAATCAACAAGGACAGGTTTGCACTAGTTAGCATGCTCTCTAGGTAGAAAAACTTCTGATTGAACGTAAAGCAAAAGTGCTGTTCTTTCTGTCATGACTTTGGAGGTCCACCTCCACCTTAACTCTGCTAACGTAGTGAGACGGCGGTCGTCTAATCGCCAGGTAAACACCTCATCAGCTGTACCTTGTTTACCACCCTCTCTCTCTCTGTGGAGAAATGCAGGCAGGCAGCACATGTTTAGTATCGCATCCCCTTTGGGCTGCAGCGGTTAAATACTGTACTCCCAGTGGAGATGCAAGTCAAGACACGTCTCATTCAGCCGACTTCCTTCTCTAAGTGAATAGTGTCCGTCATGTACTCGCTGGATGGATGCATTCGCACATTATTGAGCCTTTGTATAACGGTATGTCAACACGTATGTCACAAGTTGCTGTGGAGCTGTTCCGAGACTATAGGTGGTATTGTCTCTGTTATTCACCCATCCTATGATTCTTATAAGCACCGCTAATAACCATTGATTATTCCTGTGCCATTGCTTCCAAAAATGATGTACCTGTTAAAGACGTTGTTTGGGGATAAGGTGCTCTTTACTCTGTATTTTATTTAAATGTATTTTCTTTAAAAAATAAATATATAATAATGTATTGAGCTAGTGTACAATCTAATGGAAAGCCAAAACGATAATATAGAGTAAATTATTTTGTATTGCTGCCCATAAATAGGATTTAGATGTAGCTTCTCCCACACCCACACATCCTGCTTCAATATCAATGTTGAAATTGGTCTTTTATTTTGATAGACTTCCAGCAACAACAAAAATTATCAAAGTATTATTTTATATCTTGTTTTGTCTCTGCAAGTCTTAACATGTTCAGAGTCAATAGTAAGATTGATTGATAAGGAAAGGGATATATTTTTGTCCGGTTCTTCATGTATCCTTCTACCAGTGTTTTTTTTTGGCTAAGAAGAACATGGTTCCCCTGGCAAAGTTGACACTAATACAGCACATCCCTCTCTGGAGGGAAAAGCAGTTCACTTCTGTATAAGGTGACCAGCTCCCTCGTAAATGGGTTTGCCAGTGCAAACGAGCTAATATAGTTTTTATTGCGTTCACTGATCACGTTAACATTTTAAAAGCTTGAAGCACTAATATTGCTTTATCGTAGTATTGTCTTGATGCAGTTGTTATAAAGGCCTATTTTGTACCTTACTTTCCATACTTATATCTGTTCAGATTTAAAAAGGTTTCAGTTGTATTCTCTTTCCTTTTTTTGGCATGAATGTTTGATGTATGCAGTACAACATGTATCATGAAAGCTGGTCACTGTATTGCTTAAAAGTGCTTTAAAAAACAAACGTATAGCTGAAATAAAGTTAATAATTTACCTTGGGACATCTAACCACAGGTACTTTTTTTTTCTCTTTTTTTCTTGTGAATGTAAATTGACTGAAGGACGACAGTGCCAACTTGTTTATTTATACATGTTTGATGGACAATGAATTAGCATGTTGCCTTCCCCTGCTGTGTAGGCTGGCGTCGCACTGTCTTTGTGTCTGACAAATGTACACACATTTAGAGGCATTTGGCTGAACGCATCAATGTACAAAACAGTAATTGACTAAACAAAATTGAAGGGTTGCAAACTAAGGTAAATCAGCAGACACTAGGGATGGTTCTTTGATCTCCCTCACTAGCTTGTATGGCTCCCTGGGTGACCCCCCCCCCCCCAAAAAATAAATCTAAAAAAATAATCACCATTCTGCACTAACTCATTTTTATTCAGACATTTTGAACAACCCAAAAAAATAATCATAACATTTAAAACCATATAAAAAATATATACAAAAATAAGTAAAGACAAATTGAAACACATTGGGGTATATAAATAAAAATTGAAAAAGAGAATTGAATTATTAGTATTACGCTATTGCTAACAAACAAAAACTACATTTCACAAATCCTATATTACACAAATGGAATAACACACTTGTAAAGAAGAGAACCTGATTATTGCACTTCAAACAAGAAACCCACAAACGAAATTGCATTAGTACTGTACAGAGTTAGAGGTGCGCTATTTGATAGATTCCCCCGCTCCCCCTACCTCATGCTTCCAGTGGGGAGACTTGAGGTCAACCTACCCCCGTCCCCCTCCCCATCTCGTACTTCTGAGTGGGAGACCTTCCCAGGCAGTGGCCTGCCTAGCTCACAAAGTAGAATCAGGGCGCCCGCTCCGACAAGGTTAATTGGCCCACAGTCCCACACGGTGACATGACCATTAATGATCATTAACGTGATGTGTAAAATGAGCGATAGAAAACCCATCGCGTAAATGTCACCATTTGGAATATTAAAAAAAAAAAAAAAAAATCATAATAATTGTACGGGTGTCCCATGCCGCCCTGGGCGGCTGCCCATGACGCCTATACCTAAATCCACTGCTGGGGGGAGGGGGGTCAAAGACAGTCAGTGTCCTGGTGTGACTGTCGTTTCCATCCCTCTTGCCCGGGCTGGACTAATGGGCTCCTGTCACTCAAACCCAGCAGGGGTTAACTGACAAACTGACTGCCTGGTGGGGGAATAACGACCCCCGACCCCTCATGACCCAGTCAGCAAACAGCCCTTCCCTCCCCATGCAGCACAGCCATTCTCCCCAATCCTCAGGCCAGGGAAGATAGTGCTGTCTCCAGCACCCCGACGGGGTGGCAGTGCTGCAGTCAGTCAGTCAGGGTGATGGATGATTGAATGGACGACTGGGCCTGGCTGGGTCTGAGCCATGATTGGAGTCCACCAGCAGACTGCCTGCCTTGCCTATCTGCTGCTGATCACACACCCACGGCTCAGGACAAGGACCAGGCCCTCTAGGGCTTGCCACATAACATACTGTGTAACACAACAGAAACAGCAAAGCTATGTTTTAAAGGGATCATTCATCCAGCTGTTCACCCAACTGTCTCCCCTTAACCTCACAGTGGTCTTTTTTTACCCAGCACACAGATGGTAAGTGGTGTCTTTTCCATCCGATGGTCTATATTTACAGTGCATTAGGAATCTAATTCAGACCCCTTCACCTTTTCCACATTGTGTTATTCTAAAATAGATTTTTTTAAATGTCCCTCATCAATCAACACACTACCCCATAATGACAAAGCGAAAACAGGTTTTTCAAAAATGTTCTAAATGTATTACAAATAAACAGAAATACCTTATTTCCTTATACCACTGCTGGCTTGCTTCTGAAGCTAAGCAGGGTTGGTCCTGGTCAGTCCCTGGATGGGAGACCAGATGCTGCTGGAAGTGGTGTTGGAGGGCCAGTAGGAGGCACTCTTTCCTCTGGTCTAAGAAATATCCCAATGCCCCAGGGCAGTGATTGGGGACACTGCCTTGTGTAGGGTGCCGTCTTTCGGATGGGACGTTAAACGGGTGTCCTGACTCTCTGAGGTCATTTAATATCCCATGGCACTTATCGTAAGAGTAGAGGTGTTAACCCCGGTGTCCTGGCTAAATTCCCAATCTGGCCCTCAAACCATCATGGTCACCTAATAATCCCCAGTTTACAATTGGCTCATTCATCCCCCTCCTCTCCCCTGTAACTATTCCCCAGGTCGTTGCTGCAAATGAGAACGTGTTCTCAGTCAACTTACCTGGTAAAATAACGGTAAAATAAAAAATAAAATAAATTTCCGTAATTATTCAGACACTTTGCTATGATCTTGAAATTGAGCTCCAGTGCATCCTGTTTCCATTGATCATCCTTGATGTTTCTACAATTTGATTGGAGTCCACCTGTGGTAAATTAAATTTATTGGACATGATTTGGAAAGGCACACCTGTCTAGAAAGGTCCCACAGTTGACAGTGCATGTCAGAGCAAAAACCAAGCCGTGAGGTTGAAGGAATGTCTGTAGAGCTCCGAGACAGGGTTGTGTCGAGGCACAGCTCTGGAGAAGGGTACAAAAAGTGTCTGCAGCATTGAAGGTCCCCAAGAACACAGTGGCCTCCATCATTCTTAAATGGAAGAAGTTTGGAATCACCAAGACTCTTCATGGAGCTGGCTGCCCGGACTAACTGAGCAAAGTACTGAGTAAAGGGTCTGAATAATTGTGATATTTTTGCAAAAAAATACAGATTAAATGTCTATAAACCTGTTTTGCTTTGTCATTATGGGGTATTGTGTGTAGATTCATGGGGGGGGGGGGGCAATTTAATCCATTTTAGAATAAGGATGTAACGTAACAAAATGTAGAAAAAGTCAAGGGGTCAGAATAATTTCTGTTATGATTTTAGTTGTCCTTGACGTCCTTTGATTTGTTTATTTTTTTTTGTTTTTTTGCCGTGTTCGCTGTCTTCTGTCTTTTTTCTGTCTTTAATTTTTTCTCTTTAGTTCATTTTCTTGGTTTTTGGAGCATTGGGGGGTTCTTGTGGGTGGGGAATGGAATTAATTGTTTAATGGTTGAGGGACAGCTATTGGGGAACTGTGGAGGGATCTTGGCGGGATCGGGTTCACACTTTTTGGCCTGTTGGGAGATCTGTCAATATGCCCTTATGCAGGGCATTGACCCTGGATGCTTCTCTGTGTCGCTCTGAATGGGAATCTGTTGGTTGACTGGTGTGGTGTAGTTGTTGAGCGACTTCACTGCAAGTATATTTGTATGTTTCTGATATTCAATTAAAAAATAAAAATGGAGATGTGGAGTTGAACTTTCAATTTTGTCAACTTTGATTTTGCAGTGATCTTTCCCTTTAAAGTTATTGTGGAAGCACCATGACGAAGGCATACCTGGCTAAAATAATGTTTGGTGCAGGAAAACATTCTATTGAAGGTTTCAGTATGCCATCACTTCAAAACGTTGAATTATATTTCTCTAAACTAAAGAAGGATGAGGAACAATATAGTTGAAGTGCAGGTTGTAGAGCATACCACAAGGTGGCAGTATATCCAATGCCCAGTCAGTTTATTGGCTTCTTCAACATAACTCAGAGAGGCTACATGCATGTACTCCTGCCAGAACATAATGAAGGGAAATCAATTTGCCACCCCCTTTTGAAAATAGTATTTAACCTAGATATGTTCAGAATAATGTATTTGTTAGTTTCAAATCTGCCATGTTGGAAGGAATTGATTCCTTCCTCTTTATTTGGGTTGTTGACATGTCATCCCAGTTCCAGATAAGAGTAATGTATTTTCATAACTGTTTGGCAATTGGCAGTATATGTGCCTGTCTTAGGTCTGAGTGCTGTGTTGGAGGCATTGATCGCTCTTCGTCTGAAGGTCCTCACATGTCACCCAGTTCAGAACCAGAGCTATATTTATGGTCAGGCTTTATGGTTGGCCTGGGCAAAGTGCACTCTGACATGCACTTCTTGGAGGGGGCCTTATACTGGGGGTAGGGGGTGGGGGCTGTGTGTGTGTGTGCGCTCGTGTTTGCGTGCATACTCGTGTGTGTATGTTTGTTCATGGAGTTCAGCCTGAAACCACCGCCCTCCCCACCTCTACAGTAAAGTTGTAAATGAGCTATATTCTTCCTCCTCACCAACCCCACCTCCATTCATACAGGCCCAGACTGACAAACGGATTGCTTTATTGCTATTGATCAGGGCAAAGTGTCCAGGCCCTCTTATGTGGGAAACATACCACATATGTAACATGGAGGGGGGAACAAATGAGTAAACAACTCGTGACTTGATGTGATGTTCACATGTTACCCAATTTGTTGTTTGAACACTCAAGTTACACTTTCTTAGCATACACCTACGGTTGCATGCGCAGAGCAATTAAATGCACCACAGTATGGAATAC
Organism: Salvelinus fontinalis; assembly: GCF_029448725.1. Lineage (NCBI taxonomy): Eukaryota > Metazoa > Chordata > Actinopteri > Salmoniformes > Salmonidae > Salvelinus > Salvelinus fontinalis. The sequence continues at coordinate 35,673,015 of NC_074690.1, forward strand.
TGCAATGTCTGTACAGTAGATATCCTACTACAGTATTATTAACTCTTATCTGTTGTGGGGACTGATGTCATATTCATTTATGCTTTCTTATCGATGGCAGATAGCCTGTATTGTTGTCATATGGTGGAAGTGTGAAAATTGTCCTATCAGAATCTTTTTTTAGAAGTTTTATATTTAATAATGACATCCCAGTAACCCTCTGTGAAGGTTGACCCAGTGGTAGGATTTGAAAATTGAGGAGGCTGACAATGAAGATCGTTTTTCTCTGCCTAGAGTTAGGCTTTTATTGGCAAATGGGAAGATTACTGGCGAACTGTACAAGTATTTACAATAACAAAAGGACAAATTGGTTGTTGCAACAAAAGGAAACCCTGAACCAAATAGAGATTTTCAAACAAAACCCGGGCTTCAACTATACCTGTAACATGGCAGCATGTGGACCTGTTCCCTGTCCTGTCTCGCAAACATATACATGCCATGGTTTAAATAGCAATAGGCCTACCCATCATGCCATACTGTATCATTCAATGACCAATAACCCTTCACCATGCATGAATTTCAATACATTTTCATATCATAAACATACATTTCATTACTGTAAGCACACATATCCATAGAGGTGCCACACATGCTTTTAAGCCTAAATCCAACCTGGGACATAAACCCCTGTGATAAACTACTATTGCATGAAGCATAGTCCAGAGACGCTAAGACGCGATACTCCGGAATCCCATTGGGACATAGGTACATGACTCTGAGACCCCCATCTGTGGACCACCACCCCAGGGGTACGCGCAATGCAGTTGGGGGTACGCCAAATTAAAATGTGATTCACATTTTTTTTTTTATGGTTTAAATGTTTTGTTCTTCACATTTTCAAACAGTCCATTTATATTTTCCAACGGGGCTATACATTTGGGTGAGGTTTTTTTCTCGCCTGAGTAGCCTCGCTTTCAAGGCCAAAAATAAAATGAGTGTTCAGCGAAATAACAACACAATGTCCAATACAGGTAGCCTAGTCAAATAATTAACATCCAATCACATTAACTGTTACACTGTCGTGGGAATTTCACTAACGGTGCATATGTAGCCAAATGTAGCTGCTGCTCATTTTGGTATCTGTACTGATGGCACGGGGGACATAGTGGAGTGGTAACCCGCGTGCAAGAAGTTGCTCCCGACAGCACTTGGGTACACTGCAGCATCCACCAAGAGGCTCTTGCTGCCAAGGGAATGCCTGACAGCTTGAAAGACGTTTTGGGCACTACAGTGAAAATGGTTAACTTTGTTAAAGCAAGGCCCCTGAACTCTCGTGTATTTTCTGCACTATGCAATGATATGGGCAGTGACCATGTAACCCTTTTACAACATACAGAAGTGTGCTGATTATCAAGGGGCAAAGTATTTACATGTTTTTTTTTAATTGAGTGACGAGCTTAAAGTTTCATTTACTGACCATAATTTTCACTTGTCTGATCCCTTGCATGATGATGAGTTTCTCACACGACTGGCCTATCTTGGTGATGTTATCTCGCCTAAATGATCTGAATCTAGGATTACAGGGACTCTCCGCAAATATATTCAATGTGCGGGATAAAATTGAGGCTATGATTAAGAAGTTGGAGCTCTTCTATGTCTGCATTAACAAGGACAACACACAGGTCTTTCCATCATTGTATGATTTTTTTTGTGTGTAAATGAACTCAAGCTTACGGACAATGTCAAATGTGATATAGCGAAGCACCTGAGTGAGTTGGGTGCGCAATTACGCAGGTACTTTCCTGAAACGGATGACACAAACAACTGGATTCGTTATCCCTTTCATGCCCTGTCACCAGTCCACTTATCGATATCTGAACAAGAGAGCCTCATCGAAATTGCAACAAGCGGTTCTGTGAAAATTGAAATTAATTCAGAAGCCACTGGCAGATTTCTGGATTGGGCTGCGCTCAGAGTATCCTGCCTTGGAAAATCGAGCTGTAAACATTGAAGCCCTTTGCAACCACGTCGGTTAGGACATCTACTTTGTGCATAACACAAATAATTTTTCCAAGAATTGTTTACAAACAGATTATTTCACTTATGTATCACAATTCCAGTGGGTCAGAAGTTTACATACACTAAGTTGACTGTGCCTTTAAACAGCTTGGGAAATTCCAGAAAATGATGTCATGGCTTTAGAAGCTTCTGATAGGCTAATTGACATAATTTGAGTCAATTGGAGGTGTACCTGTGGATGTATTTCAAGGCCTACCTTCAAACTCAGTGCCTCTGCTTGACATCATGGGAAAATCAAAAGAAATCAGCCAAGACCTCAGAAAACAATTGTGGACTTCCACAAGTCTGGTTCATCCTTGGGAGCAATTTCCAAACACCTGAAGGTACCACGTTCATCTGTACAAACAATAGTACGCAAAAAGAAACACCACGGGACCACGCAGCCGTCATACCTCTCAGGAAGGAGACGCGTTCTGTCTCCTAGAGATGAACGTACGTTGGTGCGAAAAGTGCAAATCAATCCCAGAACAACAGCAAAGGACCTTGTGAAGATGGAGGAAACGGGTACAAAAGTATCTATATCCACAGTAAAAACGAGTCCTGTATTGACATCAAAAAGCCGCTCAGCAAGGAGGAAGCCACTGCTCCACAACCGCCATAAAAAAAGCCAGACTACGGATTGCAACTGGACAGTGGGGTCTGATGAAACAAAAATAGAACTGCTTGGTCATAATGACCATCGTTATGTTTGGAGGAAAAAGGGGGAGGCTTGCAAGCTGTAGAACACCATCCCCAACCGTGAAGCACGGGGGTGGCAGCATCATGTTGTGGGGGTGCTTTGCTGCAGGAATGACTGGTGCACTTCACAAAATAGATGGCATCATGAGGCAGGAAAATTATGTGGATATATTGAAGCAACATCTCAAGACATCAGTCAGGATGTCAAAGCTTGGTCGCAAATGGGTCTTCCAAATGGACAATGACCCTAAGCATACTTCCAAATTTGTGGCAAAATGGCTTCAGGACAACAAAGTCAAGGTATTGGACTGGCCATCACAAAACCCTGACCTCAATCCCATAGAAAATTTTTGGGCAGAACTGAAAAAGCGTGTGCGAGCAAGGAGGCCTACAAACCTGACTCAGTTACACCAGCTCTGTCAGGAGGAATGGGCCAAAATTCACCCAACTTATTGTGGGAAGCTTGTGGAAGGCTACGCGAAACATTTGACCCAAGTTAAACCATTTAAAGGCAATGCTACCAAATACTAATTGAGTGTAACTTCTGACCCACTGGGAATGTGATGAAAGAAATAAAAGCTGAAATAAATCATTCTCATCTACTATTATTCTGACATTTCACATTCTTAAAATAAAGTGGTGATCCTAACTGACCTAAGACAGGGAATTTTTACTAAGATTAAATGTCAGGAATTGTAAAAAACTGAGTTTAAATGTATTTGGCTAAGGTGTATGTAAACTTCCGACTTCAACTGTACCTACACTACTGTTCAAAATTTTGGGGTCACTTAGAAATCTCCTTGTTTTTTAAATAAAAGCTAATTCTTTGTCCATTAAAATAACATAAAATTGATCAGAAATACAGTGTAGACATTGTTCAAATCAAAGTTTATTTGTCATGTGCGTCGAACACAACAGATGTAGACCTTACAGTGAAATGCTTACTTACAGGCTCTAACCAATAGTGCAAAAAAGGTGTTATGTGAACAATAGGTAAGTAAAGAAATATAAACAACAGTAAAAAGACAGGCTATATAGAGTAGCGAGGTTATAGTACAGTAGCGAAGTGACTATGCATATATGATAAACAGAGAGTTGCAGCAGTGTTTAAAAGAGGGGTTGGGGAGGGGGGGGCACACAATGCAAATAATCCAGGTAGCCATTTGATTACCTGTTCAGGAGTCTCATGGCTTGGGGGTAAAAACTGTTGAGAAGCCTCTTTGTCCTAGACTTGGCACTCCGGTACCACTTGCCATGCGGTAGTAGAGAGAACAGTCTATGCCTGGGGTGGCTGGGGTCTTTGACAATTTTTAGGGCCTTCCTCTGACACCTCCTGGTGTAGAGGTCCTGGATGGCAGGCAGCTTAGCCCCAGTGATGTACTGGGCCGTACGCACTACCCTCTGTAGTGCCTTGCGGTCAGAGGCCGAGCAATTGCCGTACCAGGCAGTGATGCAACCAGTCAGGATGCTCTCAATGTGGCAGCTGTAGAACCTTTTGAGGATCTCAGGACCCATGCCAAATCTTTTTAGTTTCCTGAGGGGGAATAGGCTTTGTCGTGCCCTTTTTACAACTGTCTTGGTCTGTCTTGTTTGGACCATTCTAGTTTGTTGGTGATGTGGACACCGAGGAACTTGAAGCGCTCAACCTGCTCCTCTACAGCCCCGTCGATGAGAATGGGGGCGTGCTCGGTCCTCCTTTTCCTGTAGTCCACAATCATCTCCTTTGTCTTGGTTACGTTGAGGGATAGGTTGTTATTCTGGCACCACACGGCCAGGTCTCTGACCTCCTCTCTATAGGCTGTCTCATCATTGTCTGTGATCAGGGACGCAAAACAGAGTGTATACTATACTACAGTACTAATGAACACATTCTCTGGTAAACATAGTTTACTGATTCCTCTTTTATTATCTGTGTATTGATCTGATTTTAATAAATAACACTAAAGTATTCTACTAATGCGTTTCATCCTGTGGATACTTAAGTTTGAAAGAATTAAGTTGGCTCCACAGTATATATTATCATTCAGAAATGTTCACAAGTTGTTCACTGTTTTCACAAGAGACAGACTGACACACATTTTCAGACTGACACACAATTGCAATTCTTGCTCAAATAGTGAAGTTCCGTACACAAATGAAAAATGAAAAGAAACTGCAACTTAAAATCTTAACCGTCATTTGGATTGAAGGGCTCCAGGGCCAATAACAAGTCTTTCAAGAGGAAGGGAAGGAATCATAGGACACTTCAGTATCAACTCTTCCATAAATACCAGTAAAAGATAAAACAAAAATAGACTGATGCCAAGTGATGATAGTAGGAAAGCAGCTAGGGATGCTGTTGTGCTGTCTGCAAACGTTTTTTATTTATTTATTTATTCCCTTTTCTCCCCAATTTTTTCGTGGTATCCAATCGCTAGTAAATACTATCTTGTCTCATCGCTACAACTCCCATACGGGCTCGGGAGAGACAAAGGTCGAAAGCCATGCGTCCTCCGAAGCACAACCCAACCAAGCCACACTGCTTCTTAACACAGCGCGCCTCCAACCCGGAAGCCAGCCGCACCAATGTGTCGGAGGAAACACCGTGCACCTGGCCCCCTCGGTTAGCGCGCACTGTGCCCGGCCCGGCACAGGAGTCGCTGGAGTGCGATGAGACAAGGATATCCCTACCGGCCAAACCCTCCCTAACCCGAACGATGCTAGGCCAATTGTGCGTCGCCCCACGGACCTCCCGGTCGCGGCCGGCTGCGACAGAGCCTGGGCGCGAACCCAGAGACTCTGGTGGCGCAGCTAGCACTGCGATGCAGTGCCCTAGTCCACTGCGCCACCCGAGAGCCCCCCCCGTCTGCAAACTTAATGATGGTTTTGGAGTCGTGCCTGGCCATGCAGTCGTGGGTGAACATGGAGTACAGGAGGGGACTGAGCATGTACCCCTGTGGAGCTCCAGTGGCCGGGTTTAGCCATAATTATAACTTTGTGGCTGTGGTAACTAGTGACGACCCATTCCACCTCAGATGCGGAAGGCCGACATCGGAGGATGTAGTGGATTGAGATGCAGCCCATGCAAAGAAACTGATATCTCTAGCTTAAATAGTCATATTTTGATGGTGATGTTTTATTATTTATTTATTATGCCTCCAGCGGAGCATGGGGGGACTTTAATTTTCTTATACCCAGCTCACAAGGCCCCTTGATGATGTGAGGCCTGAGGCAATTGTCTCTTCTGCCTAATGGTAAGTCCACCAGTGACGGAGGATATGGGACGATCATCATACCCTCATAAAATGCTCATTATTCCCTATCTTTCAGAGAAGGTGTCAATATAATTGATACCAAATGGTACATAACGTAGTGATGTTTGTGTCAATGAATCTCAAAGAAACCAAAGTGTAATTACTATGCACTTATTAGATAGTTACCATTTTAACAAGCAATTTCTAAATAACTACCTGGGAAATACCAGGCTTTAAAATAAATGGTTACCTTTCTCACTTTTCTCTTCAATTTGTTGTAGCTTTATGAATTGTTTTTTACATGATTTCTGAAAATAATATTATTATTTTTTTTTTTTTAAGAACCCATGTTGTGAGATCTATACATTTTAAGATTAATTGACATTATCACGCCTGCTCCTCAGCCGGCTCGTCATGCTCCCAAGCCTTAGCCGGCTCGTTAGGCTCCCAAGCCTCAGCCGGCTCGTCAGGTTCCCACGCCTCAGCCGGCTCGTCACGCTCCCAAGCCTCAGCCGGCTCGTCACGCTCCCAAGCCTTAGCCGGCTCGTTAGGCTCCCAAGCCTCAGCCGGCTCGTCAGGTTCCCACGCCTCAGCCGGCTGGTCACGCTCCCAAGCCTCAGCCGCCTCGTCAGGCTCCCAAGCTTCAGCCGGCTCATCGTGCTTCCACGCCTCAGCCGGCTCGTCCAGCTCCCATGCATCGGCCTGCCTGTCAGGCTTGCCCAGGTGGGATGCCGAGTGGCGCCCCTGGGGGGGTACTGTCAATCCTGCTCCCCCTCTCTGGCGCTTGAGGGTGCAATGCGACCTATCATTATGCACACCTGTCACCATTGTTACACGCATCAGCGCTTCATGGGACTCACCTGAACTCTATTACCTTATTGATTGCCTCCGCTATATCTGTCACTTCCTCAGTTTCTTCCCCGTGTCAGCAATAATGTCGTTTTGTTCCCCCTGTCCAGACGCTGTCCTTGTTTTGTTTCATGTCCGTTATTTATTAAATATTCACTCCCTGTACTTCCTTCTCATCTCCCAGCGTAAGTCCTTACAGACATGGAAAATTCACATTGAATGAGCTCCCAGCCTCCTCAGCTGTATGTATGTTATTATGGTGCCGGAGTGGATGGCTGCCGTTGTACGGGCTCCTTACCAACTGTGCTATTTTGTGTTTTTCTTAGCATTTTTTGTAACTTATATTGTATATAATGTTGCTGCTACTGTCTCTTATGACCAAAAAGAGCTTATGGATATCAGAACAGCAATTACTCACCTCGAACTGGACAAAGATTTTTCATTAATGAGTCCGACGCAAAGGATATACTATTTTCTCCGAGACCAGGCCGAGGTCCACGTAATTCGCGTGAAGAAAAGATGGAAATACTGGGGGCGGAGATCGGGGTGCCTTGTGAGTAGTCGTCAGTGAGTGGGTAACCCGCCTCTACTATCCAATTCTATTGGCCAATGTGCAATCACTGGAGAATAAACTGGATGATTTCCTTTCGAGACTATCCAACCAACGGGACATTAAAAACTGTAATATCTTATATTTCACAGAATTGTGGCTGAACGACGACACGGATAATATACAGTTCGCTGGATTTTCCGTGCATCGGCAGGACAGAACAGCTACGTCTGGTAAAAGGAAGGGTGGTGGTGTGTGTCTATTTGTCAATAACAGCTGGTGCTCAATGTCTAATATTAAGTAAGTCTCGAGGTATTGCTCGCCTGAGGTAGAGTACCTCATAATAAGCTGTAGACCACACTATTTACCAAGAGAGGTAAAGCGCTCCTAGTGGCCGGGGACTTTAATGCAGGCAAACTTAAATCTGTTTTACCTTATTTCTACCAGCATGTCACATGTGCAACCAGAGGGGGAAAAAACTCTAGACCACATTTACTCCATACACAGAGACGCATACAAAGCCCACCCTCGCTCTCCATTTGGTGAATCTGACCATAATTCTATCCTCCTGATTCCTGCTGATTCCTACTAAAGCAGGAAGTACCAGTGACTCACTCAATAAATACTGTAAAGCGGCCAGATGACGCGGATGCTAAGCTACCGGACTGTTTTGCTAGCACAGACTGGAATATGTTCTGGGATTCATCCAATGGCTTTGAGGGAGTATACCACCACAGTCACTGGCTTCATCAATAAGTGCATTGACAATGTTGTCCCCACAGTGACCGTACGTACATATCCCAACCAGAAGCCATGTGCTGCCGCTTTCAAGGAAAGGGACACTAATCCGAGGTCATTAAAGATCCCATGGCACTTATCGTAAGAGTAGGGGTGTTAACCCCGGTGTCCTGGCTAAATTCCCAATCTGGCCCTCAAACCATCATGGTCACCTAATAATCCCCAGTTTACAATTGGCTCATTCATCCCCCTCCTCTCCCCTGTAACTATTCCCCAGGTCGTTGCTGTAAATGAGAACGTGTTCTCAGTCAACTTACCTGGTAAAATAACGGTAAAATAAATAAATAAATCCGGACGCTTATAAGAAATCTCGCTATGCCCTCAGACGAACCATCAAACAGGCAAAGCGTCAATACAGAACTAAGATTGAATCCTACTACACCAGCTCTAACGCTCGTCGGATGTGGCAGGGCTTGCAAACTATTACGGACTACAAAGGAAAACCCAGCCACGAGCTGCCCAGTGACGAGAGCCTACCAGCGAGCTAAATGCCTATGACCGGATGACTGTGTGATCACGCTCTCCATAGCCGATGTGAGCAAGATCTTTAAACAGGTTAACATTTACAAGGCCGCGGGGCCAGGTGGATTACCAGGACACGTACTCAGAGCATGCGCAGACCGACTGTTAAGTGTCTTCACTGACATTTTCAACCTCTCCCTGACCGAGTCTGTAATACCTACATGTTTCAAGCAGACCAACATAAGCGAAGGTAATCTGCCTAAATGACTACCACCCTGTAGTACTCACATCGGTAGCCATGAAGTGCTTTGAAAGGTTGGTCATGGCTCACAACAATACCATCATCCTGGAAACCTTAGACCCCAATTCGCATACCGCCCCAACAGATCCACAGATGACGCAGTCTCAATTGCACTCCACAGATCCACAGATGACGCAGTCTCAATTGCACTCCACACTGCCCTTTCCTACCTGGATAAAAACACCTATGTGAGAATGCTGTTCAATCAAATTAAATTGTATTGGTCACATACACGTGACTAGCAGATGTTATTGTGGGTGTAGCGAAATGCTTGTGCTTCTAGCTCTGACAGTGCAGTAATATCTAACAAGTAATATCTAACAAATGACACAACATACATATACCCAATACACACAAATCTAAGTAGGAATGAATTAAGACTCTATACATATGGACGAGCGATGTCAGAGCAGAACGGACTAAGATTCAGTAGAATAGCATAGAATACAGTATAGACATATGAGATGAGTAATGCAAGATATGTAAACATTATTAAGTGAATGCGATACCATAGAATAGTATAGAAAACAGTATATACATATGAGATGATTAATGCAAGATACGTAAACATTATTAAAGTGACTAGTGTTCCATTCTTAGGGCTAGGCGTCTCGCCTGTCGACAACTAAAATTGGAGGGCGCACAATTCAAATAAATAATCATAAAAATGATGGATATTAAACATTTAAACTTTTAACCGATATAAGACACTTGTATGTAGCTAAAGTCTTGTTCATCTAACTGCATTGTCCGATTTACAATAGGCTTTACAGCGAAGGCATGCCATGAGATTGTTTGAGAACGGCGCCCCGCATCAAAATATTTTTCAATCAGCACAGGCATCATAAAATCACAAATAGCGATTAAATATTCACTTACTTTTTGAAAATCTTCCTCTGATTTGCAATCCAAAGGGTCCCAGCCACAACATGCATGGTCGTTTTGTTAGATAAAATCTTTCTTTATTCCCTAAAAAGTCTGTTTAGTTGGCGCCATCGATTTGAGTAATCCACTTGTTCAACAGGCAGAGAAAGGAATCCAAAAAGCTACCGCTAAACTTATATGTTTCAATTTAATCCTCAGGTACCCTAAAATGTAATTAAACTATAATATTTAATAGGGAAAGAAGTATGTTCAATAGGAAAGCAAAATTAGCAGGTGCGTTCCATTGGAAGAGCATGGGCTCTCAAAAAACGATGCTGGTTGGTGTTTCTTTGGATTTTCTCCTACCATATCTATTGTGTGTTATAGTCTCATACATTATTTTAACATTTCTACAAACTTCAAAGTGTTTTATTTCCAATGGTACCAATTATATGCATATCCTGGCTTCTGGGCCTGAGTACAGGCAGTGTACTTTGGGCACGTCAGTCAGGCGGAAATTCAGAAAAAGGACCCTAGCCTGAAGAAGTGGCCAGTGATTTCTAGTCTATGCCTATAGGCAGCAGCCTCTAATGTGCGAGTGATGGCTTTGAGATAGAAGCTGTTCTTCAGTCTCTCGGTCCCAGCTTTGATGCACCAGTACTGACCTCGCCTTCTGGATGAAAGCGGGGTGAACAGGCAGTGGCTCGGGTGTTTGATGTCCTTTTTGGCCTTCCTGTGACATTGGGTGCTGTAGGTGTCCTGGAGAGCGGGTCGTTTGCCCCGGTAATGCGTTGCGCAGACCGCACCACCCTCTGGAGAGCCTTGCGGTTGCGGGCGGTGCAGTTACTGTACCAGGCGGTGATACAGCCCAACAGGATACTTTCAATTGTGCATCTGTAAAAGTTTGTGAGGATTTTTGGTGACAAGCCAAAATATCTTCAGCCTCCTGAGGTTGAAGAGGCTCTGTTGTGCCTTCTGCACCACACTGTCTGTGTGGATGGACCATTTCAGTTTGTCTGTGATGTGTACGCCAAGGAACTTGAAGCTTTCTACCTTCTCCACTGGGGTTACGTCAATGTAGATAGAGGGGTGCACCCTCTGGTTCCTGAAGTCCACGATCATCTCCTTTGTTTTGTTGACATTGAGTGAGAGGTTGTTTTCCAGGCACCACACACCAAGAGCCCTCACCTCCTCCCTGTAGGCTGGGTCGTCATCGTTGGTATTCAAGCCCACTACTGTTGTGCCGTCTGCAAACTTGATGATTGAATTGAAGGTGTGCTTGGCCATGCAGTCATGGGTGAACAGGGAGTACAGGAGAGGGCTGAGCACGCACCCTTGTGGGGCCCCCGTGTTGAGGATCAGCGGAGTGGAGGTGATGTTTCCTACGTTGAATGCTGCGCTATAGTCAATAAACAGCATTCTTACATAGGAATTCCTCTTGTCCAGATGGGATAGGGCAGTGTGCAGAGTGACGCGATTGCATCGTCTGTGGATCTATTGGGGCGGTAAGCAAATTGAAGTGGGTCTAGGGTGTCAGGTAAGGTGGAGGTGATACGATCCTTGACTAGTCCCCTCAAAGCACTTCATGAAGACTGAGGTGAGTGCTACGGGGCAATAGTCATTAAGGTCAGTTACTTTTGCCTTCTTGGGTACAGCAACAACGGTGGCCGTCTTGAAGCATGTGGGGACAGCAGACTGGGATAGGGAGAGATTGAATATGCCTGTAAACACAACAGCCAGCTGGTCTGCGCATGCTCTGAGGACGCGGCTAGGGATGCTGTCTAGGCCAGCAGCCCTGCGAGGGTTAACACGTTTAAATGTTTTACTCACGTCGGCCAGGAAGGAGAGCCCACAGTCCTTGGTAGCGGGCAATGTCGGTGGCACTGTGTTGTCCTCAAAGCGTGCGAAGAAAGTGTTTAACACCATAGTGCCAACAAAGCTCATTACTAAACTATGGACCCTGGGACTAAATACCTCCCTCTGCAACTGGATCCTGGAGGTTCTGATGGGCCGCCCCCAGGTGGCAACTGCTCCGCATCCAACCGTAAGGCACGACAAAGTACATCACTGGGGCCAAGCTTCCTGCCATCCAGGACCTATATACTAGGCAGTGTCAGAGGAAGGCCCAAAAAATTGTCAAAGACTCCAGTCACCCATGTCTCTGCTACTGCTCGGCAAGCGGTACCTGGGCGCCAAGTCTAGTTCCAAAAGGCTCCTGAACAGCTTCTACCCCCAAGTCATAAGACTGCTGAACAATTAATCAAATGGCCACCCGGACTATTTACATTTTTTACTTTTTTACATTTTTACTCCCCCTTTTATTTTCACTCTGTTGCTATTCGCTGTTTATTATCTATGCATAGTCACTTTAACCCTACCTACATGTATAAATTACCTCAACTAACCACCTGTGCCCCCGCACGTTGACTCGGTACCGGTACCCCTTGTATATAGCCTCATTATTGTTATTTTGTGTTACTTTCTTTTCTTTCTTTTTTACTTTAGTTTATTTAGTAAATATTTTCTTAACTCTATTTCTTGAACTGCATTGTTGGTTAAGGGCTTGTAAGTAAGCATTTCACGGTAAGGTCGACACCTGTTGTATTCGGTGCATGTGATAAATCAAATTTGATGTCCCCACAAAGGTTGTGTCACTTTTGACCTTATTAATGTGTGTAGGGCTGTGGCCCACTAGGCACCATGCTTATCACCACCACAGCCTGATTGGAGCTCTGAAAGCCAAGGGTTAGAGCCTGTAGGGCCACATTTACAGTACAAATGTTATCGTTCAGATGACACTTTAAACAGTCTTTATCAATATATAGTCATTCAAGGTTTATGAGCTTTGATAAAATGCCACTAGCTAAGCGGGGTCATTACAAAGTGTTGCTGACTGAGTTTTTTTTTACAGTGCCTCTCTCAGGTAAATTTCAGAAATTTAAACAAACACTCAACCTGAAAAAGGAGAGGACATTATGGCCTCTGTGGAGAAGCGATTTATTTTCTTACAAGGAGAGAGAACAGCGTTATTGGACAAACTACACTACAGTGTGACTGGCAGAACCTTATCATTGTATTATCTTTAAAACACTGGGTTAACATAATTGCTTACTTAATAATTATATAAAGCTGTGTAAGTGCAACCTTTGGCTGGGCAGTAAACTAAACTCAAGTGCTTTTGATGCAGAGAGAGATTGAATAGACAGACTTCTGAGAAAACAGAGAGGCTATAAATGCTGTACCATCACGTTTCAGCTGTAACAAATATATAATATTTTTGTCATGTAGCCATATTATAGAAATGATCATCTGTTAAGAAATGGAATTTAGTAACTAATATTAAAGAAGTGTGTGTATGACAGCAATGTTGTCCTTTCACTGATTCAGTAATGTCATGCAAGAGTAGTAACAGAGCAGAGCAGAGAACCGTTCCAGGTACAACCAAAGCAAAACACTTTCTTAAACATGTTTTTTTACTTTTTAATAGTGAAAAATATACAGTACCAGTCAAAAGTTTGGACACACCTACTCAGTTGTTCTTAATTTTTACTATTTTCCACATTGTAGAATAATAACGAAGGCACCAAAAATTATGAAATAACACATATGGAATCATGTAGTAACCAAAAAAGTGTTAAACAAATCAAATATATATTTTAAATTTGAGATTCTTCAAAATAGCCACCCATTGCCTTGATGACAGCTTCACACACTCTTGGCATTCCCTCAACCAACTTCATGAGGTAGTCACCTGGAATGCCTTTCAATTAACATGTGTGCCTTGTTAAAAGTACATTTTTGGAATTTATTTCATTCTTAATGCATTTTGGCCAATCAGTTGTGTTGTGACAAGATAGGGTTGGTGTACAGAAGATAGCCCTTTTGGTGAAAGACCAAGTCCATATTATGGCAAGAACATCTCAAATAAGCAAAGAAAAACGACAGTCCATCATTACTTTAGGACAAGAAGGGTCAGTCAATACAGAACATTTTAAAAACGTTGACATTTTCTTTGAGCGCAGTTGCAAAAACCATCAAGTGCTATGATGAAACTGGCTCTCATGAGAACCGCCACAGGAAATGAAGACCCAGAGTTACCTCTGCTGCAGAGGATAAGTTCATTAGAGTTACCAGCCTCAGAAATCGGGAATTAACTGCACATCAGATTGCAGCCCAAATAAATGCTTCACAAAGTTCAAGTAGTCATTAGTCCAACAGTTGTAAACGAGAGTTTCCATTGGACAAATTCAGGTATATTTATCCCTGTTCCGTTCCGTTTGCTTATATTTAAGAAACATTTTCAACAGAATCTGCGGAATGAATACATCCATGATCATTACAAAGACAGTTCACTTTGATAGTAGCCACATACAAACAACATGATCATTTGCTTGTATAATTCCGTTTCACATCTACATGGGTCTCCTCCTCTCACCTTTTCCATTTGCTTTTGGACTTTAATGCACAATACAACAGCTGCCTGTGACAAGGCTATAAAACCTTTCCAAGCCAAAGATCCCAGAAGTGTTCCATACGCACAAAAGCGTATGGAAAGCTTATTTCTCTCAAATGTTGTTCCCAAGTTTGTTTACATCCCTGTTAGTGAGAATTTTCTCATTTGCCAAGATAATACATCCACCTGACAGTTGTGGCATATCAAGAAGCTGATTAAACAGCATGATCATTACACAGGTGCTCCTTGTGCTGGGGACAATAAAAGATCTCTCTTACAGAATATCACAGATGTCTCAAGTTTTGAGGGAGCGTGCAATTGGCAGCCTGACTGCAGGAATGTCCATCAGAGTTGTTGCCAAAGAATTTCATGTTCATTTCTCTCTTTTTCTGTCTGTAATAAAGCCCTTTTATGGGGGAAAACAAATTCTGATTGGTATACTTTGCGTTGCGTCGTGTATAAGAACAGCCCTTAGCCGTGGTATATTGGCCATATACCACACCCCTCAGGCCTTATTTTTTAATTATACCATGGCATTGCGGAATACTCCATTGTGATTGGCTTGAAGGACATTCTAGAGCATGCATTATTTCCCTATAATGCACAGTATATTTGCATGGTAGAATTCAATAGCTATAGTTAATTTTTGCATGTTTTGTTTGAACTGCTTTTGAAAACAAAAGTCAAATTGAAAACAGTATTCATGGGCCTCCCGAGTGGCGCAGCAGTCTAAGGCACAGCATCGCAGTGCTTGAGGTGCCACTACAGCCCCGGGTTCGATCCCAGGCTGTGTCACATGACTGGCCGAGACCGAGAGAGCAAGGAGGCGGCGCACAATTGGCCCAGCATCGTCCGGGTTAGCGGAGGGTTTGGCTGGCCGGGATTTCCTTGTCCCATCGTGCTCTAGCGACTCCTTGTGGCGGGCTGGGTGCCTGCAAGCTGACTGTGATTGCCAGCTGGACAGTGTTTCCTCCGACACATTGGTGCGGCTGGCTTCCAGGTTAAGCGAGCAGTGTGTTGATCAGAACAATAGACAAACACAGTGTGCTTAAACTAATAACACACAAACAATTATACGTGTTGTAAATATTCACAGTGTAGTTTGGAAAAAGTATGTGAAGACTTGGATTTAATAACCGGTTGACCCTCCTTTGGCAGCAATAAACTCAACCAAACGTTTTCTGTAGTTGCGGATCAGACCTGCACAACAGTCAGGAGGAATTTTGGACCATTCATCTTTACAAAACTGTTTCAGTTCAGCAATATTCTTAGGATGTCTGGTGCGAACCGCTCTCGAGGTCATACCACAGCATTTTAAATCTGTTTGAGGTCTTGTTTAGTGTTTTACATATCGTAGACTCATCAACAGAGATGTTAGCATGTTCCAGAGATTTCTGTAAGTCTTCAGCTGACACTCAAGGATTCTTCTTAACCTATTTGAGCGTTCTGCGCTGTGCTCTTGCAGTCATCTTTGCAGGACGGACACTCCTAGGGAGAGTAGCAACAGTGTTGAACTTTCTCCATTTATAGACAATTTGTCTACCGTAGACTGATGAACATCAAGGCTTTTAGAGATACTTTTGTAACCCTTTACAGCTTTATGCAAGTCAACAATTCTTAATCTTAGGTCTTCTAAGATAGATTCACATACTTTAGGTTCACTTACTTTTTCTTGCCACTGTAGTAAACTTGCTAGGCTACTTCAGTGGATGTTGAACACATTTATACCAGCAAATTAACACATTTCTAGTGGCAAATGTGTTCAATTATAGCCATGGTATAAAATGGATAATCAAGGGACTCTGCGTTCTCTGGAAAATAATGCAACTCCATGGAACACCTTCCATGTCGTTCATTATTTTCCATAGAACTACCCCTCGTTGATTGCCTTACTTTTTTAATCTTGCTTCTAGCCGAGCATTTGATTTCCAACAGTGATGGTTTGTATTAACCTTTTTTGTCTGCCTATCTGACCTCGGAAATATTGGTTCACTTTTGAACTTCGATCTTGCCCCTGTACAGAGAATGCATCCAATGTAAATAGAAAAGCTTTGAAAACAGATGAACATGTTGTGTTTGCTGGCTGCCCTTGCAACTGTAGAGTTTGTAGCTATAGTAGGCTAAGTGAGAATTCCTTAGCCAGCTTGCTGCATAGAAACCATTTTTGTTAGCCAGCCTAACCAATGTTTTTGCATGGATGAAAGTATTTGGGCTTTTGTCTTCAGATGGAAGAATGAAATAATATGAATTTACTTATCAAAATAATGTGCAGAACGTATCATATTTTGATTAAGTGACAGTGAAGTTATTGTGATTGGACAGTGTGTAACGTCTGCTTCCAACTCACACTCTCATACACGTAGATCCCCTGAATGCAGCTCACTTTCCAGCCCACTTTCCAGCTTACACTCTCACACACTATTTAGTTCAGTTCTTTGCACTCCATCTTTGTGAGGTATTGTTTGTTTTTGACACGCTCTGTTTTTCCCGTCTTTAACTCCTCCCGTGTAGGATAGTTTTTGACTGCCTCACTAACGACGCCTTTTGCCTATTCCCTGCTTGTACCTTAGCCTATCAGATTTCCTGTCATCCCGGACGACATTACTAGCCTTTTCCCTGCCTGTTCCCCTGTGTTTGACCTGCTGCCTGCCCCTGGACCCAGCTACCTGCCTACTCCTGTGGTCCTTTACATTAAACACCTGATGCGCCCTGCGCTTGAAACCAGCTCTCTGTCTCCCTTGTGTTCATTACACAGTGAGCATTCTAGGCGTTGCTCTTGACCCTGTTTCACAGTGGCACTGTGTTTCTGGGGCTAACCCTGAAAAGTCGGTGCTAACCCTACTCCAGAGCAGGGCCAGCTAGCCCTGAGCTAAGGTTGGTGCTAGCCCACTTTAGAATGTTTAAGTGTGAACACTCGCTTAGCCCTGGGCTAAGATGCAGTGTGAACATGCCTATTTAGAAATGCAGCAGCTATTACTGAAGCCCAAATGAGAGTTGTCTGCCAGTCTGGGGTGTAGTTTAATGTGGGTGTTCTTGGGTGTCTGTCATTCAATCACAACAAACAAACAATTGCAGCAGTGAGTTAGTGACAGAGGTAAGCTAAGCTAGCTTTGCCATGGAGAGCAGTTTTGAAGTTGAGGACTTCTCCCCACCTGACTGACTCACCATCTCAAGATGATCTATTCAGACTATGTGTAGGCTAAAGCCTGTGCTGACCTTGTGCTTAGCCAACCTGACAGTAGCTAGGTAGCATAGCTTAGGCTAGCCAGCTGTAGCTATCCCCATCTAGCTAGCTGATATTTCTCGATCAAATCACAGTTATGCCAAGATAGCAAAAAGTACAGTGTCTGGAATATGTATCATGAGACACTCGTACTACAACACCTTGATATGAAAGTAGCGTGCAACTTGAAGTTTTATCACATCACGTAAAGACGTGACCATGGAAACAATATCAACAACTGCAAGTTGAATCGCCGATCTTCAGTCAACTCCGCTGTCAACACAATATTCTATAACTTGCTACAGCCAGCAGATCTTCTTCTATGGTGAGGTTTAACGACGGTTGGCATCCAATATATGTTTCATTACCGCCAACAACTGGGGTATATATCCTTTATACTTTGTGATACTGAAAAGGAAAAACTACCATGCCAACTAACCCTACATTCATTGAAAACCCACCATCTATTCCACTATTTAACCCTACCTGATACTATCCCAGGCCAACGGGACAGGACACCACCGCTCGACACACCCTGTAACTCTTCTGAAGTTAAATATCGTACCCCCAAGTACTTCTCTGCCACTGCCACCACATCTATTTTCTGGGACTTACGTTCCATCCCTGCTGTACAATTGATAACCATCGCTATGAACGCTAAGAATCCAACCTTACTGAAGCATTGTTGGCCTCTCCCTCTGTTCTGGCACAGATCTACTACTCACAAGGATCCTCTCAGGATCCTTCACCGTAGACCCATCCTTCTCTACTTTCTTCATTGCCTCAGCATACGACACCTTCTGTACTCACCGACACTAGACACTCCTCTGTCCCATGTCCTCCTGCACATTTCCTACATCTTGGAATCTCCCTCCTACACACTTCTGCAACATGACCATAAACATGACACCTGAAACACTGCAGCGGGTTAGACACAAAAGTTCTAACAGGATAACTGAGATAACCTAACATCCTGTCTCCTCCTCCATGATCTATGCTGCAATAGTCTATGTGCCTGGGGGCTAGGGGCAGTCTGCCCTATCTGGTGGAATTCTCCTGTCTTATCTGGTGTCCTGTGTGAACTTAAGTATGCTCCCTCTAATTCTCACATATCTCTCTCTCTCTTTCTCTCTCTTCCCCCTCCCAGAGGATCTGATCCCTTGGACCATGCCTCAGAACTACCTGGCCTGAAAACTCCTTGCTGTCCCCGTCCTCAGTCCACCTGGTCGTGCTGCTGCTACAGTTTCAACTGTTCTGTCTGCGACTATAGAACCCTGACCTGTCTACCTTGTCCTGGACATGCTGTTTTTGACCTTCTCCCCCCCCCCCCCCCCCCCTCTCTCTCTGTCCCACACCTGCTGTCTAGACCTCTGAATGCTGAGGTGCTGACGTGTTGCACCCTTTACAACCACTGTGATTATTATTTGACCCTGCTGGTCATCTATGAACCTATGAACATTTGAACATCTTGAAGAACGATTTGGTCTTAATGGCCATGCACTCTTTTAATCTCCTCCCAGCACAGCCAGAAGAGAACTGGCCACCCCTCAGAGCTTGGTTCCTCTCTACTCAGCACAGCCAGAAGAGGACTGGCCACCCCTCAGAGCCTGGTTCCTCTCCACCTGGCACAGCCAGAACAGGACTGGCCACCCCTCAGAGCTTGGTTCCTCTCTACTCAGCACAGCCAGAAGAGGACTGGCCACCCCTCAGAGCCTGGTTCCTCTCCACCTGGCACAGCCAGAAGAGGACTGGCCACCCCTCAGAGCCTGGTTCCTCTCTAGGTTTCTACCTAGATTCCTGCCTTTTTAGGGAGTTTTTCCAAGCCACCATGCTTCTACATCTGCATTGCTTGATGGTTGGGGTTTTAGGTTGGGTTTCTGTATAAGCACATTGTGACATCTGCTGATGTAAAAAGGGCTTTATACATACATTTGATTTATTTAATGACTTTGTCGGGTAAAGACTCAGGACTGACAGTGACTCTTCTGTTTCACCACGCTCACCACCAGGTCTGGGTCGCACCAAACGGCGGGTGTCACACACACCGGGAATCTTCAACTTCAATTGCTCCACTTCCACACTTAACGCTACCCCAGAAATCCCTCCTTTACTTATGCCCTGTTCCTAAGAGCAAAGCAAGAAACAGATATTAAGCCAAGTTGCGTGACACAGAGCACCCGCACCCTCTGGGAAAAAGAAACACAAACAAATATCACAAGTGCACTACAAGTTACCTTCACTAGTTCAACTCCTTACCCACCCACCCTAAAACCATGAATGGATCCACCAGGGTCGATTTTCTCCAATTGGACCAGATTCTTCTTTATCAGGTCCATTGATGCAAGGCTTGGGCTCTGAGCTCTTCACCACACCTTCCACCACACCAGTTGATCTGGCGTAGTTCTTACTTTGTTTGTACTTGTCTTGTTTGACACCCCATTTCCCTATTTATCGCCATCTTCTTCAAACTCTACCTCTTCTTTCCTCACTGTCTTCAAAACTTTATTTTTCCTCTTCCATTCCACACAGTCGAAACAGAAAGATGTCTCCTCCAGCTTAGGTAGAGGCATTGCTTCCCCACACCCATAATAGAAGTTCCTGTGGTTTTTGCTTGTCTCTGTAGCCTTTTCCCCATCACTCAACACCGACTGACCTGACGCCATCTCACACACGACTCATCCCGTCCATGTTCTATCTGGTCATTCATTGCACACACCTGGTGTCCCAGGTCTAAATCATTTCCTGATTTGATGAGAACAATGAGCAAATGCACTGGAACTGGCTTTGAGGTCCAGAGTTGAGTTTGAGCGCCCTAATCCTAAAACCTAGATAGCTAATTAGCACAGGTGGCGGCCTATTGGTGCTTCACAGCCAGCAATTTTGCCTCGTCCCTCCATATGTTCACTGTTAGCTCTTTCCAGGAGGACAAATCCCAGAACTAATATCCCTACAGGTGTAGGCTACATGTGGACATTGCACAAACTTGGCCAGCTTAGTGTATATACAGTTGAAGTAAAATCAAATCAAAGTTTATTTGTCATGTGCGTCGAACACAACAGATGTAGACCTTACAGTGAAATGCTTACTTACAGGCTCTAACCAATAGTGCAAAAAAGGTATTAGGTACACAATAGGTAAGTAAATAAATAAAAACAACAGTAAAAAGACAGTGAAAAGTAACAATAGCGAGGCTATACACAGTAGCGAGGCTATAAAAGTAGCGAGGCTACATACAGACACCGGTTAATCGGGCTGATTGAGGTAGTATGTACATGTAGATATGGTTAAAGTGACTATGCATATATGTTGAACAGAGAGTAGCAGTAGCGTAAAAGATGGGGTGGTAGGTGGCGGGACACATTTCAGATAGCCCGGTTAGCCAATGTGCGGGAGCATTGGTTGGTGGGGCAAATTGAGGTAGTATGTACATGAATGTATAGTTAAAGTGACTATGCATATATGATAAACAGAGAGTAGCAGCAGCGTAAAAGAGGGGTTGGGGGGGGAACACAGTGCAAATAGTCCGGGTAGTCATTTGATTACCTGTTCAGTAGTCTTATGGCTTGGGGGTAAAAACTGTTGAGAAGCCTTTTTGTCCTAGACTTAGCACTCCGGTACCGCTTGCCATGCGGTAGCAGAGAGAACAGTCTATGACTGGGGTGGCTGGGGTCTTTGACAATTTTTAGGGCCTTCCTCTGACACCTCCTGGTGTAGAGGTCCTGGATGGCAGGCAGCTTAGCCCCAGTGATGTACTGGGCCGTACGCACTAAGCTCTGTAGTGCCTTGCGGTCGGAGGCCGAGCAATTGTCGTACCAGGCAGTGATGCAACCAGTCAGGATGCTCTCAATGTTGTAGCTGTAAAACCTTTTGAGGATCTCAGGACGCATGCCAATTTTTTGGGGTTTCCTGAGGGGGAATAGGCTTTGTCGTGCCCTCTTCACGACTGTCTTGGTGTGTTTGGACCATTCTAATTTGTTGGTGATGTGGACACCGAGGAACTTGAAGCGCTCAACCTGCTTCACTACAGCCCAGTCGATGAGAATGGGGGCGTGCTCGGTCCTCCTTTTCCTGTAGTTCACAATCATCTCCTTAGTCTTGGTTACGTTGAGGGATAGGTTGTTATTCTGGCACCACCCGGCTAGGTCTCTGACCTCCCTATAGGCTGTCTCGTCGTTGTCGGGGATCAGGCCTACCACTGTTGTGTCGTCTGCAAACTTAATGATGGTGTTGGAGTCGTGCCTGGCCATGCAGTCGTGGGTGAATAGGGAGTACAGGAGGGGACTGAGCACGCACCCCTGGGGGGCTCCAGTGTTGAGGATCAGCGTGGCAGATGTGTTGCTACCTACCCTTACCACCTGGGGGCGATCCGTCAGGATGTCCAGAATCCAGTTGCAGAGGGAGGTGTTTAGTCCCAGAGTGGAGTGCAATAGAGATTGCATCATCTGTGGATCTGTTTGGGCGGAATGGAAATTCGGAACTGGTCTAGGGTTTCTGGGATAATGGTGTTGATGTGAGCCATTACCAGCGTTTCAAAGCACTTCATGGCTACGGACGTGAGTGCTATGTGTCTGTAGTCATTTAGGCAGTGTGCCTTCGTGTTCTTGGGCACAGGGACTATGGTGGTCTGCTTGAAACATGTTGGTATTACAGTCTCAATCAGGGACATGTTGAAAATGTCAGTGAAGACACCTGCCAGTTGGTCAGCACATGCCCAGAGCACACGTCCTGCTAATCCGTCTGGCCCCGCAGCCTTGTGAATGTTGACCTGTTTAAAGGTCTTATTCACATCGGCTACGGAGAGCGTGATCAAGTCGGAAGTTTACATACTTAGGTTGGAGTCATTAAAACTCGTTTTTTAACCACTCCACAAATTTCTTGTTAACAAACTATAGGTTGGCAAGTCGGATAGGACATCTACTTTGTGCATGACACAAATAATTTTTCCAACAACTGTTTACAGACAGATTATTTTACTTATAATTAACTGTATCACAATTCCAGTGGGTCAGAACTTTAAACAGCTTGGAAAATTCCAGAAAATTATGTTATGGCTTTAGAAGCTTCTGATAGGCTAATTGACATAATTTGAGTCAATTGGAGGTGTACCTGTGGATGTATTTCAAGGCCTACCTTCAAACTCAATGCCTCTGCTTGACATCATGGGAAAATCAAAAGAAATCAGCCAAGACCTCAGAAAAAAATGTGTAGACCTCCACAAGTTTGGTTCATCCTTGGGAGCAGTTTGAAATGCCTGAAGGTACCACGTTCATCTATTAAACAATAGTATGCAAGTATAAACTCCATGGGATCACGCAGTCATCATACCACTCAGGAAGGAGACGTGTTCTGTCTCCTAGAGATGAATGTACTTTGGTGCGAAAAGTGCAAATCAATCCCAGAACAACAGCAAAGGACCTTGTGAAGATGCTGGAGGAAACAGGTACAAAAGTATTTATATCCACAGTAAAACGAGTCCTATATCGACATAACCTGAAAGGCCGCTCAGCAAGGAAGAAGCCACTGTTTCCAAAACTGCCATAAAAAAGCCAGACTATGGTTTGCAACTGCATATGGGGACAAAGATCGTACTTTTTGTCCTCTGGTCTGATGAAACAAAAATAGAACTGGTTGGCCATAGTGACCATTGTTATGTTTGGAGGAAAAAGGGGGAGGCTTGCAAGCCGAAGAACACCATCCCAACCGTGAAGCACGGGGGTGGCAGCATCATGTTGTGGGGGTGCTTTGCTGCAGGAATGACTGGTGCACTTCACAAAATAGATGGAATCATGAGACAGGAAAATTATGTGGATATATTGAAGCAACATCTCAAGACATCAGTCAGGAAGTCAAAGCTTGGTCGCAAATGGGTCTTCCAAATGGACAATGACCCCAAGCATACTTCCAAAGGTGTGGCTTAAGGACAACAAAGTCAAGGTATTGGAGTGGCCATCACAAAGCCTCAATCCTATAGAAAATTTGTGGGCAGAACTGAAAAATTGTGTGCGAGCAAGGAGATCTACAAACCTGACTCAGTTACACCAGCTCTGTCAGGAGGAATGGGCCAAAATTCACCCAACTTATTGTGGGAAGCTTGTGGAAGGCTACCCGAAACGTTTGACCCAAGTTAAACAATTTGAAGGCAATGCTACCTAATACTAATTGAGTGTATGTAAACTTCTGACCCACTGGGAATGTGATGAAAGAAATAAAAGCTGAAATAAGTCATTCTCTCTACTAATATTCTGACATTTCACATTTTTAAAATAAAGTGGTGATTCTAACTGACCTAAGACAGGGAATTTTTACTTGGATTAAATGTCAGGAATTGTGAAAAACTGAGTTTGAATGTATTTGGCTAAGGTGTATGTAAACTTCCGACTTCAGCTGTACATTTATCAACATAAAAGTGATGGGTGTTACAAAGTCAAATAAAACATATTTTCTGCGGTAGATAGTCTATCACATAGCAAATGAAAATAAGTTGTGTGTAGAGTACAACCACAGATAGAACAAGGAGCATAAACATCTTCGGTACAACTTCAGCTATCCCAGAATAGCATAGCATTCGATTCTCTTTCTTTGGTCCATTCTAAGGATTTGGCTGTCTAACCACACACTGATATACAGAGATCTCTGGGTGAAGTTCTATCTTCAAGTCTCCAGTAGGTGATGAAGTCCCTTCCAGCTATGTCATGTATTACAGGTTGTGGACAGGTGCAGTCAGGTGGCATGACATTCCATCCTGGATATGTCCGTTTGTCTCGACCCATGGGTCCAGCAGGCAGAGTGCAATAAATGCAAGCAGATGTGAGATGCAGGAAGATGGAACTCTTCTCATACCACTCTGTAGCTACTGACCAAGCTTAACTTATTGTGAAATGATGTGAAACTTCCAGAAGATTTCAAATGAGGGCCAGGTTTTCAGGATGGGTAATGTACTGGATAAGTATACAAAAATTATAAGCAGTGCTTGATTTGGGCAGGAGCTCACCGGAGCTAAGTACCGGCACCTCAAATGTTCTACTGCTTGAACTCCTGTTCCTCTTATAGAATATAAGCTCAAAAGTATTGTGGAGCTCCTTCACCTAAATATAAACGGTAACATTACAAAAAACGTTTTGAAACTGCAGTAAAAGTGCAGTAACTGCAGTCGACTGTGGTATATTGGACGCAGTAATTGCAGAATAACTGCAGTGTACTGTAGTTGAACTGTAGTAATACTGCACTCTAATTGCAGTTACACTGCAAAATTACTGTGGTAAAAAAACTGTGTTATTTTGGATGCAGTATTTGCTGCATACTGCAGTTATACTGCACTCTGACTGGAATCTTTTTTCGTAAGGGTACCGGCACTCAAAATGAGTAACGGAACCTATTTAAATCCAAGTCAAGCATTGATTATATGTAAGGACCCCTCAAAATACACTTAATTTTAATTAGCTAAATCCTGTGTAACAGCGAGTAATCATATTGTATGTATGCAAACATTACATGTACATTACTGTGCTTTCAAATAATGTATTTTTCAACATCTGGGATGCCACTCATATTAGATCCCAGTCAGTGAGATTGACCTACTGATTTGTTTTTACCTGCTCAACCAAGTTAACCCAGATTGTACACGTTATTTTGGGGGCAAGTGCTAGCAATAACACTGAGTGGAGATATAGTTTGAACAGTGCACATTCAAGGGTAGGTAATGTTAGCCTATTGAGAAAACGCTATAATCTCTGACACCCAGCGCATAAATGAGGGGTCACAACCTTTGTGACAGTTGTTACTGTATGCAGGTGGGAAGAAGTGAAACACTAAGTTGGTGAATTCAGTGGAAACCTTACCATTTGTAACAAGCATGGTAATAAGCATTCATTGTTACACCACTGTATCTATATACCTCAATTACTACCAGTTACAGTGCATTTGGAAAGTTTTCAGACCCCTTGACTTCTTCCACATTTTATTACCTTACAGCCTTATTCTAAAATTGATTCAATTGTTTTTTTTCTCACCAATCTACACACAATACCCCATAATGACAAAGCAAAAACAGGTTTTTATAAATTTTTGCAAATGTATTAAAAATAAAATACTTTAATATTACATTTGCATAAGTATTCAGACCCTTTACCCAGTACTTTGTTGAAGTGCCTTTGGCAGCAATTATAGCCTTAAGTCTTCTTGGGTATGACACTACAAGCTTGTCACACCTGTATTTGCGGAGTTTCTCCCATTCTTCTCTGCAGATCCTCTCAAGCTCTGTCAGGTTGGATGGGGTGCGTCGCTGCACAGCTATTGTCAAGTCTCTCCAGAGATTTTCAATCAGGTTCAAGTCTGGGCTCTGGCGGTGCCACGCAAGGACATTAAATGACTTGTCCCGAAGCCAGTTCTGTGTTGTCTTGGCTGTGTGCTTAGGGTTGTTGCCACAGTCTGAAGTCCTGAATGCTCTGGAGCAGGTTTTCATCAAGGATCTCTCTGTACTTTGCTCCGTTCATCTTTCCCTCGATCCCGACTAGTCTCCCAGTCCCTGCCGCTGAAAAACATCCCTACAGCATGATGCTACCACCACCATGCTTCCCCGTAGGGATGGTGCCAGGTTTCCTCCAGATGTGATGCTTAGTACTCAGGCCAAATAGTACAATCTTGGTTTCATCAGACCAGAGAATCTTGTTTCTCATGGTCTGAGTGTGGGCTGTCATGTGCCTTTCACTGAGGAGTGGCTTCCGTCTGGCCAATCTACCATAAAGGCCTGATTGGTGGAGTGCTGCAGAGATGGTTGTCCTTCTGGAAGGTTCTCCCATCTCCACAGAGGAACTCGGGTTCTTGGTCACCTCCCTGACCAAGGCCCTTCTCCCCTGATTGCTCAGTTTGGCCAGGCGGCTAGCTCTAGGAAGAGTCTTGGTGATTCCAAACTTGGAGGACACTGTGTTCTTGGGGACCTTCAATGGTGCAGAAATGTTTGGTACCCTTCCCCAGATCTGTGCCTCGACACAATCCTTTCTCTGAGTTCTACGGACAATTCCTTCAACCTCATGGCTTGGTTTTTGCTCTGACATGCACTGTCAACTGCGGGACCTATAGACAGGTGTTTGCCTTTCCAAATCATGTCCAATCAATTGAATTTATCACAGGTGGACTCCAATCAAGAAACATCTCAAGGATGACCAATGGAAACAGGGCGCACCTGAGCTCAATTTTGAGATTCATAGCAAAGGGTCTGAATATTTATGTAAATAAGGTAGTTCCGTTTCTTTTTATAAATGTGCAACAATGCAAGTGCTAACCCAAACAACATAATTGTTCTCATACAAGGAACTAGCTACCTATCTTGCAAATCCGAGTTAGTTATCAAAATCTTTGTCAGAATTTAAATGAATTGGCTAGCTTTCTAACGTTAGCGAGCACAGGGATCTTCTTAGCTAGCCAGTTCGAGTTGAATTATCGATAGCAAGCGGGCTACAGTTACATCCTATCAAACTTTATTGTCAGGTGCAATGCTAGCTGTGCAAATATTCCTCTCTATAACATTGCATCACATTAGGGACAGGTTATGTATTTAGCTAGTTACATCACAGTATCATAACTCACCACACACTTGCACTTGATCACGACTCAGTTCATTACATCACACATAAGAGTCATTGGACGAAGGCGTCTTCTGTACGGGGGAGTTTTGTTAAGTTTTGTCTGAACGTTAACACACATGGCTCGCGGTATGGTTTTGGAAGCATTATAGGGTTAGGGTTAGTGTTCCCACACGGCCACATCTCTATGTTACGGCGCATGTTTACAGAAGACAGAAAATGGAAGCTTATTTTCAATCCTATGCCAAGCAAGTGTGCATGCGTTGTAGACTTGACAATATGGCAGCTGGCAGCAGACCACACCTTGTGTCTCTGGGCAATTGCACATCATAAGTGAGCATGTAAGGAATCCATACGCAGCCCATCCATACCCGTCGTGACGCGCTCACTTCCAAATCTCGTTTTGAACGAGACTGACTTTATGACCAAAATGATCCTATGTACACTTTGTAGTAAATATTGACACGATAATGAATGTTTCTGACTCATATCAATGCCACATAGGCTGTTTATAACCAGAGAAGTTGATTCTAGGAGGCAGTTCCCCTTTAACCATTAACACAGTTCCTGACAATGGTCTGTACTGGGTCCCTGTGTCCTGTGGATTTTAGCTTCCTGATATGCATTCACTTCCAGGGTATCGGGGAGCCTGTACAGTCTGCTATGGGAGTGGCTATCATTAATAACCAAATAGATGCTCTTACAGTATTGCATTTTATTCTATAGAGTAAAGCTCTGTGGACTTTGAATATTTCAACAAACTTAAATCCAATGTTCCTTCCTTTAGCATTATTTTTCACAATGAATAAGTCTATTTCAATTAATAATCTTTCGGCTGGAAACATTATACCACTCAAACGCAGCCTACACATGCTGGAATCACGACCCGGAGCTACTGAATGCTTTGTCTTTCAGAGGTTTCTGTCTTTCAGAGCCTCTTTTTGAATGAGAGTTAAACTTTCCGACCTCAGTTTACATTTACCCTTTATCAGTTCAGCAGGAACCAGGCCTGCTCTAAAATAGCTTTTTTCCAGGTGGTCTAAGGCTGGGGAAATCTCAGGCCCTCTTCATCACTCAGCTCTCTCTCTCTCTTGCTCTCTCGCTCTGTCCAGAACACTGAGCTCTGGGATATTTGTGCATTGTGTATTGATTCGGGGTACAACCCTTGGCTGTAAAAGAGAGATAAAGAAGTTAGACATTAACTTTATTTTTCCAGGGGTCATAGTGTGGTTTTACATACACCTACCGACCACACACAAAAAAAAACTGGTTCCTCTGATGGACTCTGGAATATTGATTTTACCCCTCTCACCCTCTCTCTCTCTCTCTTACCACTCTCGCCCTGTCTCTCGCTCTCGCTTTCTCTCTCTCTAACTCTCTCTCTCTCACACTTGCTCTCTCACACATCCACAGAAAAAAGCCTTTGCAGTCAGTATTTCTCCTCTCAGATAGATAGTGTGGCTGGCAGGCAGCATTCCTGTCTACTCCCTTCAAGGTTACAGCGTGGTGGAGGGGAGAGCTCGGAGCACCTGCTGCCTTGCTGCCTGAGAGAGGAACCGTTGTTTTATTCCACCCTCAACTGAACTGTAGCACTGCTTATTCCACTGTATCCACTTATCCTTTTCCAGTTCTGAAAAACTTAAAAGGACACCAAAAGAGATAACTATAGTGGTTTCTATGCAGTTTGTCCCAAGCTCATATGTCATTATCGCAGAGAAAAGAGAACATCAAAAGGAAACTGGTGATAATAGGATTGTTGTGTTAATTCAAATTAATAAATATTAATCAGGTTGTCAGGTGCCTGGAAGATCAACAATTGTTTTAATATTTCGACTTTAGTGGCAGCAAATCTTATGGGCTTCCAATTTCTGTGTGAAACTGTCACGATCGTCTTGAGGATAATGAGTGGACCGAGGCGCAGCGTGTGAAAAATACATTCTCTTTATTAGAGATGAGTGAAACACGAAACGAACACTTAAAACAAAAAAACAAACGACCGTGAAGCTGCAAACGTAAGTGCAATACAAAAGCTACAAACGTTCTACATAGACAATTACCCACAAACGCATAATGCCTATGGCTGCCTTAAATATGGCTCCCAATCAGAGACAAATGAAAGACAACTGTCTCTGATTGAGAACCACTCAGGCAACCATAGACATACCTAGACACATTCACTAAACACAACCCCATACACTAAACCCAACACCCCCTTTACCATATAACCACCCAAGACTAGACAAAAACACAAACATTCCCCATGTCACACCCTGACCTAACTAAAATAATAAAGAAAACAAAGAATAATAAGGCCAGGGCGTGACAGAAACGTAGCAACCACAATTCTATTTTTCAGTGCTGAAGGCCGGCTTACCCCATAGCCTGAGAATACTGCACCTGGTTTGGACTGCAGCACAGGTGAACTCTGTACATTTCCATTGGTGGAATTTCTCACACTTGGTGCCATATAGATGACTCGATATTTGGGGGGGGGGGGGGGGGTATGGCCCCCCAAAATAAAGCTAGGTGGCTCTTACTTTCTCCCCTTTCTCTCAGTAAGTTAACTGGCTTCCCAGATTGTAGCTAACCCGAGATACTAGTCATAGTCTGTCTGGTAAACTGTATTTCTATTTGATATATATATATAGAGAGAGAGCGAGAATCCACTTAACTGAACGGCTGACTGGCTGGTGGAGGGGGCCTCTGCCCTTTATTGAATCCTGTATGGGGGGGGTCCCACGATGACCACAGACAGACAGCTCCCTCTCTGCTGGAGGTCACTATGACAGACTGTTTGCTGTACACAAAGCCCCTATCATCGCCAAGCCTATCTCTGACCTTTCTGACCTGTCTCTCCTCTCTGGGGAGATTCTTATTGCTTGGAAGGCAGCCACAGTGCGTATTTTATTTAGATGGGGAAATCAGGCTGATTAACTGTTACAGGGCCATTTCTATTTTGCCCTGTTAATCAAAAGTGTTGAAATAGTCAATAATCAACAGACTGGCTTTATTGATGTCTATAGTGTTTTCTTAGGTATGCAATCTGGTTTCTGCTCAGGTTATGGATGTGTCACTGCAACCTTAAAGGTCCCAAATTATGTCACCATTGCCTTCATTCTAAGCAATGTTGTGCTGCTATTTTTATTGACTTGGCCAACGCTTTTGCTACGGTAGACCATTCCATTCTTGTGGGCCGGCTAAGGAGTATTGGTGTCTCTGAGGGGTCTTTGGCCTGGTTTGCTAACTGCCTCTCTCAAAAAGTGCAGTGTATGAAGTCAGAATATCTGCTGTCTCAGCCACTGCCCAAGCTCTTCTCAATTTACATCAACAACATAGCTCAGGCAGTAGGAATCTCTCTCATCCATTTATATGCAGATGATTCAGTCTTATACTCAGCTGGCCCCTCCCGGATTTTGTGTTAAACGCTCTACAACAAAGTTTTCTTAGTGTCCAACAAGCTTTCTCTGCCCTTCACCTTGTTCTGAACACCTCCAAAACAAAGGTCATGTGGTTTGGTAAGAAGAATGCCCCGCTCCCCACAGGTGTGATTACTACCCCTGAGGGTTTAGAGCTTGAAGTAGTCACCTCATACATGTACTTGGGAGTATGGCTAGACGGTACACTGTCCTTCTAGCACATATCAAAGCTGCAGGCTAAGGTTAAATCTAGACTTGGTTTCCTTTATCGTAATCACTCTTTCACCTCAGCTGCCAAACTAACCCTGATTCAGATGACCATCCAACCCATTCTAGATTACTGAGACGTCATTTACAGATCAGCAGGTAAGGGTGCTCTCAAGCGACTAGATGTTCTTTACCATTTGGCCATCAGATTTGCCAGCAATGCTCCTTATACGACACATCACTGCACTCTATACTCCTCTGTAAACTGATCATCTCTGTATACCCGTTGCAAGACCCACTGGTTGATGCTTATTTATAAAACCCTCTTAGGCCTCACTCCCCCCTAAGATATCTATTGCAGCCCTCATCCTCCACATACAACACCCGTTCTGCCAGTCACATTCTGTTAAAGGTCCCCAAAGCACACACATCCCTGGGACCCTCCTCTTTTCAGTTTGCTGCAGCTAGTGACTGGAACGAGCTGCAAAAACCACTCAAACTGGACAGTTTTATATCCAACTCTTCATTCAAAGACTCAATCATGGCACTATTACTGATAGTTGTGGCTGCTTTACGTGATGTATTGTTGTATCTACCTTCTTTCACCTTGTCCTGTTGTCTCTGCCCAATAATGTTTGTACCATGTTTTGTGCTGATATCATGTTGTGCTGCTGCCATGTTGTGTTACTACCATGTTGTTGTCATGTTGTGTTGCTACCATGCTATGTTGTCTTAGGTCTCTCTTTATGTAGTGTTGTGGTGTCTCTCTTGTCGCGATGTGTGTGTTGTCCTATATCTTTATTTTATTTTTAATCCCAGCCCCCGTCCCCGCAGGAGGCCTTTTGCCTTTTGGTAGACCGTCATTGTAAATAAAAATGGGTTCTTAGCTGACTTGCCTAATTAAATAAAGTACTTTTTTAATACACTGTCTGTGTGGTACATTCTGTAGACTGGGCTTCCAGCTCTTTGCCAGGTGGTCCTTTATATGACGTCTCTCTCTCTGTGTGTCTGGTACTACAAGGCCTTGTCCTACAGATCCATCCTTGGGAAGGTTCTCCTTGAGAAGGTTCTCCATGGTGTTGTGTTAGTCACTGCACAGTCTCACCTTAGGTCCAGCGCTTCTTTTGGTCACGCTGTGCTGCGTTAACTGTTTCAACACTATTTCTTTTTTTATTCCCCCCCAATGGCTCACCGACACAACCTCAAGCAACGAGAAAGCGAACAAATCTAACCTTAACCCAATGCTGACTATAAAGTATAGACGACAGGTACTCGGCTAATATAGTGAAAGGTCATGTACGCGTCATACTACGAGCTCTTAAAATGTCATAAATAATAGCCTGTTCTTTTATTTGACCAAAATCAAGTCTGTCAGATTCCTAAACAGGCGGTAGTGGATTACAGATGACAGAGTATTTATCAAGATGGCTTCCGCATTGCAGACAGGACAGTGAAAACACTTATCTCTAGATATTCCCTTATCAAAAAACAATTTAGCAGGAGAAACAGACATTAGCACAGGTTTTTGCTGAGCTGAGTGCTTTGGCTTTACCCTCCTCGGTACAAGGGTCTGTTTGCACTGTGCACACATCTCCATCTGCCTGGCTGGCTGCATGAAGACATTCACATTACTTCAATATTGCTTTGACGTCTAAATCTATTCTTTCTGGCTTCAGAAAGGATGAAATATATTAATTAAATTAGTGAGGAGGGCAGAATGTGTGAACAGCAAGGTTATTATAATAAACTGAAACTGAAACTAAAATAAAAGAATCATGATTTTTTTTTTTGTAAATTGAAATTAAATAATCAACAAACCCGTCTGAAAAACTAAAACTATACTGAAACTATTATCTTTGACTCCAAAACTAAATAAGATGGAAATCCCATGTGTTCTTATACAGTGCATTGAGAAAGTATTCACACCCCTTGACTTTTTCCACATTTTGTTGTTACAAAGTGGGATTAAAATGGATTTAATTGTCTTTTTTTGTGTCAACGATCTACACAAAATACTCTAATGTCAAAGTGGATGAAAAATTCTAACATTTGAAAATAATATATTGGAAATAAAACACAAATACCTTGATTAGATAAGTATTCAACCCCCTGAGTCAATACATGTTAGAAGCACCTTTGGCAGCGATTACAGCTGTGAGTCTTTATGGGTAAGTCTCTAAGAGCTTTCCACACCTGGATTTGTGCTACGGGGGAGATCTTCATTGGCTATACTCAGCCTTGCCTCAGGGTAGTAAGTTGGTGATTTGAAGATATCCCTCTAGTGGTGTGGAGGCTATGCTTTGGCAAAGTGACCCTTGTACCGGGTTATATCCTGCCTGGTTGGCCCTGTCCGGGGGTATCGTCGGATAGGGCCACAGGGTCTCCCGACCCTTCCAGTCTCAGCCTCCAGTATTTATGCTGCAATAGTTTGACTCCTTGCTGTCCCCAGTCTGCCCGGTCGTGCTGCTGCTCTGGTTTCAACTGTTCTGCCTGCGGCTGTGGAACCCTGACCTGTTCACCAGGCGTGCTGCCTTGTCCCAGACCTGCTGTTTTCAACTCTCTCTCTCTTTTCGACCCTGCTGTTCATCTATGAACGTTTGAACATCTTGACCAAGTACTGTTATAATCTCCACCCGGCACAGCCAGAAGAGGACTGGCCAACCCTCAGAGCCTGGTTCCTCTCTAGGTTACTTCCTAGGTTCCCGCCTTTCCAGGGAGTTTTTCCTAGCCACCGTGCTTCTACATCTGCATTGCTTGCTGTTTGGGGTTTTAGACTGGGTCCCTGTATAGCACTTTGTGACATCGGCTGATATAAAAAGGGCTTTATAAATAAATTTGATTGATTGATGTTGGATTTGCCTCAAAAATAAAACTATATATTCAGGACAAAAAGTGAATTGCTTTGGCACATTTCTTTGCAGTATTACTTTAGTGCCTTATTTCAAGCAGGATGCATGTTTTGGAATATTTTTATTCCCTACATGCTTCTGTCTTTTCACTCCGTCAATTAGCTTATGTAAGGATCAACGCTGGAGATGAGAAGCAAGTACAGGGAGTAAACATTTACTGGAAAACGGGCATCAAACCAAAACAAGAACAGCATCTGGACAGGGGGAACAAAACGACATAACGACAATAATGCTGACACGGGGAACCAACTGAGGAACAGACAGATATAGAAGGGCAATCATCAAAGTAATGGAGTCCAGGTGAGTCCAATATTGCCCAGCTGCGTGTAATGATGGTGACAGGTGTGCGTAATGAAGGGCAGCCTCGAGCACCAGAGAGGGAAAGCAGGAGCAGGTGTGACAGGTTAGTCTTGTGGAGTAAGTACAATGTCGTGGATCCATCCTCAGTTTTCTCTTATCACAGCCATTACACTATTTAACTGTTTTAAAGTCACCATTGGCCTCATTGTGAAATCTGCGAGTGGGGTTCTTCCTTTCTGGCAACTGAGTTAGGAAGGACTGCTGTATCTTTGTAGTGACTGAGTGTATTGATACAACATCCAAAGTGTAATTAATAACTTCACCATGCTCAAAGGGATATTCAATGTCTCCTTTTTTATTTTTTCCCATCTACCAATAGGTGCCCTTCTTTTCGAGTCATTGGAAAAACTCCCTGGTCTTTGTGATTAAATCCGTGTTTGAAATTCACTGCTCGACTGAGGAACCTTAAAGATAATTGTATGTGTGGGGTACAAATATGAGGTAGTCATTCAAAAATCATGTTAAACCCAATTTATTTCACACAATATGAGTCCATGGAACAAAGAGATTGAATACTTGTTGACTCAAGACATTTCAGCTTTCCATTTGTAATTAATTTGTAAAAAAATCGAAAAACATCATTTCACTTTGACATTATGGGGTATTGTGTGTAGGCCAGTGAAAAAAACCTATATTTAATCAATTTTAACACAACAAAATGTTGACAAAGTCAAGGAGTGTGAAGGCACTGTAGCAGTCTGTTGTCCGACTGCACAATCGATGACGTGGCATGCAACCTTTGGTTGATGCATGCAGCATCTGAGCAGCGGAATGTGACCATGATGTGGTAAACAGATATGCAAAATACCTATCCAGGTGTTGTAAGATCTGGCAGGCGTCAGCAATGTCTGAACAGAGGAGCGCGCCCATTTAGATGAGCATGATGCAAGGCTCTCACACGGTCACATAGAGTATCTGCGCATGTGCGTGAGTGCGCTTCACACTTCTACAATGTGGTAGCTACCGGACCAAAACAATGGTGAAGTTGAGCCTCGAGCTTCAACGCTCTTGGTTGTTGCAGAAATGTGTCCACTACTGCTGTTTACTTGGTGAATCTACGTACCTCATCTTGCTGAGTCTACCTGTTAACCTAACCTATGACTTGACCTATCCCCTTATGCACTACTGCCCCTAGTGGCAAGAAGTGACATCCCCAAAAACTGTACAACACATACATAGCTCCAAGCCTCCCACACATACTTTCTGCCCCTAACACTAAAACTGAAACTTAATATTAAAACGAAATAGAAATGTTTTTATAAAACTTAAATTAAATAAAAACGAGTAAATCAGATCTGAAAAAGAACTGAAGCTAAACTGAATTTAAAAGAGAAATCTTAAAGCTAATAGAAATATAAACCAACCTAAAAACACAAAACTATAATAACCTCGGTGAACAGTATTTAAAAATGAAACAGAACCAGATTTGAATTAGACAAATAGAAATGTTGTCATTTATCTCCCTTAATGTGTCCTGTGTATGGCTGGGTGCTGGCTCCTGGTTGGAGATGGGGGATGGAGATTGGCTGAGAGCGATGGCCAGGCTTGGCAGGGGGGTGAGGGGGTAATGGGGGTGAGGGAGGTCACAACAGGAGATGGAGCCTGTGTGGGTCACCATGAGGTTACCCTGACCTGAGTTTGGATTCTGCAGGCCGTATTTATCAAGCAAAGCAAGCTGGGAGGTGTGTGTGTGTGTGTGTGTGTGTGTGTGTGTGTGTGTGTGTGTGTGTGTGTGTGTGTGTGTGTGTGTGTGTGTGTGTGTGTGTGTGTGTGTGTGTGTGTGTGTGTGTGTGTGTGTGTGTGTGTGTGTGTGTGTGTGTGTGAATGTGCAAGTGTTTGTTTCTGTGTGAGGGTGTAGTAAGATAAGGGAAAGCAGCTCCAGTTCCATGCTGCTCCAGGATCTAGCGAAGGTGTCGGTCAAGGATGGAGGCTCTTTTTGTGTGGAGCCACAAGGCCGTCCGTGGGAGTGGGGCTGGGGGGGAGATGGATAGCCCACACTCCTGTGCCTCTAACCCTGGAAGGCTACTGGCATGTCTGGCTGACACAGACACAACTTTATACAGGCTGGAGCTGTGTATATGACAATATCGTAAAGCACTACTAGAGCTTTGTGAATACTCACTCAATTGAACTTTTTTCCATTTTTGCATATAATGACATACCCAAATCTAACTGCCTGTAGCTCAGGACCTGAAGCAAGGATATGCATATTCCTGATACCATTTGAAAGGAAACACTTTGAAGTTTGTGGAAATGTGAAATGAATGTAGAAGAATATAACACATTAGATCTGGTAAAAGATAATACAAAGAAAAAAACTATAATTTTTTGTATTTTTTTGTACCAGCATCTTTGAAATGCAAGAGAATGTCCATAATGTATTATTCCAGCCCGGGCGCAATTTATATTTTGGCCAATCGATGGCAGCAGTGTATGTGCAAAGTTTTAGACTAATCCAATGAACCATTGAATTTCTGTTCAACATTTTGTATCAAGACTGCCCAAATGTGCCTAATTGGTTTATTAATAACTTTTCAAGTTCATAACTGTGCACTCTCCTCAAACAATAGCATGGTATTATTTCACTAATAGCTACTGTAAATTGGACGGTGCAGTTAGATTAACAAGAATTTAAGCTTTTTGCCAATATCAGATATGTCTATGTCCTGGGAAATGTTCTTGTTACTTACAACCTCATGTTAATCGCATTAGCCTACGTTAGCTCAGCCGTCCCACGGGGGACCCACCGATCCTGTAGAGGTAAGCACTAGTAGAAATCCCAAAATTGTATTTCTCAAGGACATATTTTCTTGTCTTTAGTAACATCTAACTCCTCATCCACATGTTGAGAGGCCAGTGGAGTGTGGTAAAAACTGAAACAAGATGGTGCCCAGTGCTTGACTTGGGTAGGAGCTCATCGGAGCTGAGTACCGGCACCTCAAATCTTCTACTGCTTGAGGTCTTATTGAATATTAGATCAAAACTATTGTGGAGCTCCTGCACCTAAGTATAAACAGTACCAGCACCCAAAATGAGTACCATAACCTATTTCAGTCCAAGTCAAACACTGACAGTACATGTATCATTAATGTGTCCAATAAGTAGGGAGTATTTGTTTTTACCCTGGATTATGCCTGTTAAAATGGTCTGTAGGTGCTTGGGCCAGGGGCACATGCAGGCCCGGGCACACAAGGGGGCTAAAGGTCGCTTAGTCCCCTCAGTTTTTGTTTCATGTCCCTATATTCTAATGGCAAAAACGGTAAAATGATTGAGTGACCGGTTGGCGCAAAACTAGAGTTTACAGCCAGCATGGGGCACAGAATATTCAGTCTTCTCGATGCTCCAAACAAATTACTCCAGGCAAAAGCAACAGACCTTTATATTGGAGTCAGTGGGCCACAGTGCGTTGGAGTGCGTCGAGAAGTTGAGGGGCGACAGCAAGTTCGAAGACATTTGGGCACAGTGCGTTGGAGTGTGGAGAAGTTGAGGGGCGAGTTCGAAGACATTTGGGCACAGTGCAGTGGCCCTGACACACCACCACCAGCTCCAAGCCAACAGCAACGTTATGCACATACACCTTTTCAGCAATACGTGGTGGACAGTGCAGTAGGCCAACAGGACAGAGGAGAAAAGACTGTTCTTCAGCACATCGAATGCTGTCATTGGTGAAATGTACGAACGATTCAGCAAACGCTACAGCCAACAAACTGGTGGAGGCACTGTGTGCCATTGACCCAGAGAGTCAGTACTGAGTTTAGTGTCGCCCGCCAGTTTTTGCAGACTGAAATCTTACGGTCCTCTCTGGCTCCAGTGAGGACCAATGGACCCCATTTGATATCCTGCAATGATTTTCTGGGCCTCTCTCCCCTATCCAGCCTGTGCTTACTGCACTGAAACATGGACTGACTTCTGAGGCATCCACGGCTACATGCGAGAACTCATTTTGCACTATGACAAATGTGTTCAGTCAGCATAGAAGGGGTATGCTACACCCGAGGAACGCTCAACTAATCCAACTGGCTTTTGAGGGGGATCTTGCAAGAAGACTTCGGGCAGAATGGAATTATCGATTAGCCTACTCAAGACGTTCCACAGAGCATCACGGAAGCTGCAACTCTTTTGAAAATATACAATTTAAACAATCTAGCTGGTTGGTTTTTATTAAAATCTTGCTTTAGTGTGTAGGGCGCTGTCCATAGTGCTGATAGATCTCAGTGAGATTTCGTGCCATTGAAACTGTCACTTGGTCAAAAGCCTTTTAAAATATTTTATGCTTATTGTGGTGTAGCGTGATATAAGCCGAATTCAATATAATTCCAATACAAGAACCCAAATGAAGCCCCTGGGTGTAGCTACATATGGGGATGTTTCATCATAGACATAGATAGGCTCTGTTGTATTATGGTTTTCTTGGTAGCCTATTGGTTTGCGTTGCTGTAAAAGGAGCTGTATGTATTGGAAACGTGTTTCTGGTAGGTAGGCTGGCATTGTCCAATTTTATTCACAGAAGTGTATGTGCCATATCACAATGTGTTGCTGAACTCATGACTGAGCAGCATGATTTTTCAATGTTTGAAGCAGGCCTGTTTATTTGGCAAGACAGCTGTGTATTGCTGCATCTCACTGTAACTGGCAGTAGACTATGTGTTGGTTATTTGGATCTCTATTTGCCTTTTGTTTACTGTGTTTGTTTGCTGTTAATGTAACTAGCCTGAATATAGATTGTGTCATGCCTTTATCGATCTAATATTTAGTTTACTAGGTCTACTACCTGGTACCACTGTTTTGTTCTGGTCGCATTCATTCACATTCACAGTTGTCGGTATTCTAAGCCAAACTGCTATTCAGTATTTTTGTTTGCATGCATGAATAACTAAGGTTCTACTTTCAGCATTTAGTTTGCATTATCTTGGTGAGACAGCTGTGTGCATGGCTGCATTCACATAGGCTGTTTGTAATAGGTGTATTGCCCTATCTATCTTATAGCCCAGGGGTGTCAAACTCATTCCATGGAGGGCCTAGTGTCTGCAGGTTTTAGTTTTTTCTTTCAATTAAGCACTAGACAACCAGGTGTGCAGAGTTCCTTACCAATTAGTGACCTTAATTCATCAATCAAGTACAAGGGACGAGCGAAAAGCCACAGACACTCGGCCCTCCGTGGAATGAGTTTGACACCTGTGTTGTAGCCTATATGCATTACCAAAACGGCCTAGCTGTAGGGCGCTGTCCATTGTGCTGATACAGAGCGGCGGAGATAGGCTACAGATTTCAAAAGCACTCAATGATCTCAGCATTTGAACTTTATGTTTGTTGTGTTATAGTGTGAATATGTAAGCAGAATTTAATATAATTCAAATGCAAAACTTTGCCCCCCCTCATTGAACGTTCAACTGCCCCCTCAGTCACTTTACCCTGGCACCGGGTCTGGGCACATGTTATTAAGTATTAACACAGCCATATAACCACGTTACTGATTGACACCTCTTGTTGTTGAGACTCTTGCCGACCTTTGCGGCATGACATCGGTGCATCCTCCACACACAAGTGTGTGTTATTCAGTGGGAACATCTCAGTACAGGGAGCAGAAGTGTTTGCTTTGAACCTCCCTTTCAGGCCTGGCCCAGTCTGCTCTTTTATCCTGTCTTTCTCTCCCTCTCTCCTTCACTCTCTTTCTTACTCTTCCTCTCTCTCACACACTAACACTCACTCTTCCCTCACTCCCCCATACCTCCGTCTGTCCTTCCTATCTAACCCATACTCTGAATCCCTCCATCTCTTCTGTCCTTCACTAACTGGATCCTTTGAGAGTGAGCCTTATCCTGTGCATCATAAAACGCTAAGACATAAAGATGGCTTGTACAAAGTGTAGGAAGGCCTGGTTGACATTTAGTGCCTCTGGATCTTTCCGCCGGGGCAAAAGTCGAATGTGCTCTGGAGAACCTTTGATATATGATATATGCCTTTTATGCTCGCTTTGAGTCAAGCAACACTGAAGTCCCTGTGCCCAAGAAAGCGAACGTGACCTGCCTAAATGATTACCGCCCCGTAGCACTCACGTCGGTAGCCATGAAGTGCCTTGACAGGCTGGTCATGGCTCAGATCAACACCATCATGCTGGAAACCCTAGACCCACTCCAATTCGCATTCTGCTGCAACAGATCTACAGATGACCCAATCTCAATCGCAATCCACACTGCCCTTTTCCACCTGGACAAAAGGAAAACCTATATGATAATTTTGTTCATTGATTACAGCTCAGCATTCAACTCCATATCACCCACAAAGCTCATCACTAAGCTAAGGACTCTGGGACTAAACATCTTCCTCTGCAACTGGATCCTGGACTTCCTGACGGGTCGCTCCCCAGGTGGTAAGGTAGGCAACAACACATCTGCCACGCTGATCCTCAACACTGGGGCCCCTCAGAGGTGTGTGCTTAGTCCTCTGCTGTACTCCCTGTTCACCCA
The DNA here is from genome assembly GCF_029448725.1 of Salvelinus fontinalis. NCBI lineage: Eukaryota > Metazoa > Chordata > Actinopteri > Salmoniformes > Salmonidae > Salvelinus > Salvelinus fontinalis. The sequence goes on from NC_074690.1 coordinate 35,713,424, forward strand.
TGACTGCGTGGCCAAGCACGACTCCAACACTATCGTTACATTTGCTGACGACACAACAGTGATAGCCCTGATCACCGACAACAATGAGACAGCCTACAGGGAGGAGGTTAGAGACCTGGCAGTGTGGTGCCAGGACAACAACCTCTCCCTCATTGTGAGAAAGACAAACGAGCTGATCGTGGACTATAGGAAAAGGAGGGCAGAAGAGTTCCCCATTAACATAGATGGGGCTGAAGTGGAGAGGGTTGAGAGTTTCAAGTTCCTTGGTGTCCACATCACTAATAAATGATCATGGTCCAAACACACCAAGACAGTTGTGAAGAGAGCACAGCACCACCTTTTCCCCCTCAGGAGACTGAAAAAATTTGGCATGGATCCCCAGATTCTCAAAAAGTTATACAGCTGCACCATCGAGAGCATCCTGACCGGTTGCATTACCGCTTGTAAAGGCAACTGCTTGGCATCTGAACGTAAGGTGCTACAGAGGGTAGCACCAGTACATCACTGGGGCCAAGTTTCCTGACATCCAGGACTTATATACTAGGCATGTCAGAGGAAGGCCCAAAACATTGTCAAAAGACTCCAGTCACCCAAGTCATAGACCGTTCTCTCTGCTACTACATGGCAAGCGGTACCGGAGCACCAAGTCTAGGATCAAAAGGCGCCTTAACAGCTTCTACCCCCAAGCTTCTACTAACCTGTACCCCCGCACATTGACTCGGTACCGGTACCCCCTGTATATAGCCTCGTTATTGTTATGTAGTTTTCTTGTGTTACTTTTTGATTTTATAATAATATTTTTTTTTTTTAAATAATGTATTTTTTACTTTAGTTTATTTAGTGAATATTTTCTTAACTCTATTTCTTGAGCTGCATTATTGGTTAAGGGCTTGCAAGTAAGCATTTCACGGTAAGGTCCACTGCACCTGTTGTATTCGGCGCAGATGACAAATAAAATTTGATTTGATATGACACTTTAGCACATACATGGCATGTCAGTGTGAGATGATGAACGGTTGAAGAAATCAACTGGCAGGCCTATGTACTGTGCATATCTCTTTGACAATTCCGGTTCGGTTCTACACGTCCATCATTGAGTCCATCCTCACCTCGTCTATCACTCTCTGGTTTGGGTCTGCGTCTGCCCGCTGCAAGGTCAAACTGCAGCACATCATCCGGTTGCGGAGAAGGTCATCAGCTGTCACCTGCACTCCATCAAGTACCTGCACGCCTCCAGGACAAGGGAGCGTGCAGGTCAGATCATCACCAACCCTACCCACCCCGGACACCCCATATTTCAAAGACTCCGCTCTGGCAGGTGATTTAGGTCATGACCAAAACCTCCCGCCACCAGAACAGTTTCTTCCTCCGTGCACATCAACCGGCCAATCGGGCTCATACGGATTAAGTGGATTTGCTTTGGGACGATTACTGCACCTTGCCATCAATGACGTCAAATATTAATCTGCACTATACCACATTTTCACTATTTACACCTCCGGTCCTCCGCACAACCCTGTGTCAATTGTATATTCCCACTGTAATCAGCCTATACTCCAGAGTTTTTAGTTTTATGTTCACTGTTCCGATATTGTACATTCTGTATGATGTCTCTGTGGACTTGTATATTTATGTATACTTGTATATGGACTGTATTCTTCGTGTATATTGTCTACTGTGGCAGCACCCTCTCACTAAGACAAATTCTGGGTATGTGTAAATGTACTTGGCAATTCTGATTCAGATTTTGATGTGTCGTACAGTCGGACTCAATCAAAGAATGCACACTTTCTTCTGTGTGCAAAATGTAAACTCAGCAAAAAAAGAAACGTCCTCTCACTGTCAACTGCGTTTATTTTCAGAAAACTTAACGTGTAAATATTTGTATGAACATAACAAGATTCAACAACTGAGACATAAACTGAACAAGTTCCACAGACATGTGACTAACAGACATGGAATAATATGTCCCTGAACAAAGGGGGGGGGGGGGGGGGGATCAAAAGTAACAGTCAGTATCTGGTGTGGACACCAGCTGCATTAAGTATTGCAGTGCATCTTCTTCTCATGGACTGCACCAGATTTTCCAGTTCTTGCTGTGAGATGTTACCCCACTCTTCCACCAAGGCACCTGCAAGTTCCCGGACATTTCTGGGGGAAATGGCCCTAGCCCTCACCCTCCGATCCAACAGGTCCCAGACGTGCTCAATGGGATTGAGATCCGGGCTCTTCGCTGGCCATGGCAGAACACTGACATTCCTGTCTTGCAGGAAATCACGCACAGAACGAGCAGTATGGCTGGTGGCATTGTCATGCTGGAGGGTCATGTCAGGATGAGCCTGCAGGAAGGGTACCACATGAGGGAAGAGGATGTCTTCCCTGTAACGCACAGCGATGAGATTGCCTGCAATGACAACAAGCTTAGTCCGACGATGCTGTGACACACCGCTCCAGACCATGACGAACCAATCGATCCTGTTCCAGAGTACAGGCCTCGGTGTAACGCTCATTCCTTCATCGATAAACGCGAATCCGACCATCACCCCTGGTGAGACAAAACCGCGACTCGTCAGTGAAGAGCACTTTTTGCCAATCCTGTCTGGTCCAGCAACGGTGGGATTGTGCCCATAGGCAACGTTGTTGCCGGTGATGTCTGGTGAGGACCTGCCTTACAACAAGCCTACCAGCCCTCAGTCCAGTCTCTCTCAGCCTATTGCGGACAGTTTGAGCACTGATGGAGGGATTGTACGTTCCTGGTATAACTCGGGCAGTTGTTGTTGCCATCCTGTACCTGTCCCGCAGGTGTGATGTTCAGATGTACCGATCCTGTGTTGGTGTTGCTACACGTGGTCTGCAACTGCGAGGACGATCAGCTGTCCGTCCTGTCTCCCTGTAGCACTGTCTTAGGCGTCTCACAGTACAGACATTGCAATGTATTGCCCTTGCCACATTTGCAGTCCTCATGCCTCCTTGCAGCACGCCTAAGGCAAGTTCACGCATATGAGCAGGGACCCTGGGCATCTTTCTTTTGGTGTTTTTCAGAGTCAGTAGAAAGGCCTCTTTAGTGGCCTAAGTTTTCATAAATGTGACCTTAATTGCCTACCGTCTGTAAGCTGTTAGTGTCTTAACGACCGTTCCACAGGTGCATGTTCATTAATTGTTTATGGTTCCTTGAACAAGCATGGGAAACAGTGTTTAAACCCTTTACAATGAAGATCTGTGAAGTTATTTGGATTTTTACTAATTATCTTTGAAAGACAGGGTCCTGAAAAAGGGACGTTTCTTTTTTTGCTGAGTTTACATGCCTCCCTCAATGTGTTGCAATGGACTTGCTACAATGTTAAGTCACAAAATATAAGGAGGTTTGTTTGGAGATTTGTTTTTTATGCTTCAAGCCATATTTTTGCTTGTTACCTACACTTAAACGATCGCTTTATTCTTGGAAGGCATGTCTCTCTTGAATACCAGTGTTGGTACGCTGTAGCAGGTAACCAGGCAAACAGACACATTCTCAGAATGACTTACCTCCATTTCATCTATACCCATTGTTCCCAGGATTGAAGTGGGCCAGAGGAGAGAATGTGATGTTGTTCTAGTCAATATCTCCCAAGAATTGGCTGTGGAGGGAGGTGAGGTCAATGATTTATTAGCCTATAGCAACCCTGGGTGTCCTCAGCCTCACACAGGTGCCGGAGATATAGAAACACATATGCTTGTTGACGTTCTCAGACATTTTAGCCTCACAATGAGTGATCAAAAGGGGTTTGTTTGCTATAAATTGCTCCTTTGTAAAATATCTATCATTTACACTTCAAGCAGATCACTAGATTGGTGCCTCGCCTTCATTTTCTTTATACTGGTCTTTGTAACACGTTCATAAGACAATACTTTGATAAAGACATTATTTAATTCTAACTTAAAAATTAAGTGTTATCTTGGCCTTATTATTATCTCATGATGGATAAGAGCTGTTCCAATGTGTTGCGACGAATATGTCATTATCCTAACTATTATCCAACTTGTTATGGACAGTGTAAGTCACACGATGATGTCACAGAGTAGCGTTCAAGATAAATGCTGTCTTTTTCCTCCTATCCCAATCGTTTCCCATCATTATCAGTGCTTGGTATTCTAGGTCCATGCTGGGTTGTTGAAGGCTAGTACACACACACACTAACACACACACTCATCGTCCCCAGCGCCTATAGCATCTTGATGCTCTTTGTGAGTCTGAGCTGTGTGTTCTCTCTTGTTCTGTAAACACTGATCTGAGTGGAGCCAACACCTCTAGGCTATGGGCCATGTTCTATCAAAACAAATCACACACAATGCCCAATGTTTTTGTAAAGTGGGGAGGGATAGGAGGGGAGGGGGTGAGGTAGGAGGGGAGGGGAGGGGGGGTGTCAAACAAGAGTCCTGGGTAGTGGATCAGTGTATGAAAGAAAATGAATTTAAGTACACAAAAATGTATTGTTCTAGGGAAATGTCAATTCAGTTGTTATTGTGTTCAATCCAGGAAATAGATTTAAATGTATCGCATATTGCCTATGAGGATCTTTTTTAAATGATCATTTACACATCAAATGTTTTCCTGACACATTTGCAGTTACATGTAACAGTGCTTCAAGTCTACTTTTTCTAAGTGCTTAGTTTGCTTGGTATTTCTGTTATGGCTACAGTATTTACAATAAGACATATACAGAGACCCCAATCCAAATGTTGTGAAATCAACAGAGGACAGCTTTGTCCTTCTGAAGGGACAACGTGCTATATAGACACTACGTGGAAGTGAGACCGGTAATGGCCTGATCCAGTAGCTACTCCCATCTCCCATATCTTTCTTGTCACCTTTTGTTGAGCTAGAGTGGTACAGGCACCAGTCACAATGTTACAGTAAATGATACGTGCTGGAGATCATCCTGATATGACCTCATTTTGTAGAATCATCCAGGTTTTTTTAGGTCAAGGGAATGCCCCCCTCAAAGACAAACTCACCACGGAAACTCAACCATGGAAACGAAGGGCCAGAGCCACTACTACGCAGATGTCATTTTGACATGGAATTACGGGAGAAAGAATATCGGGAAGGACGGTGAATTTATAAACTAATCAGTTACGGTGAAGTAGAAGGGAGGTGACACATTGCTTTTCAGTCAGACCTGGAGTCATTTCATGTCTTTTCTTGCTGTAGTATAGTTAGGTGTAATATTCCCACCATGAGCAAACATTTCCGGACAAACAGAGGGAGCTGTGGGCACTATGGGTCTGCCTGGTACAGCACACTGAGGACGGAGACACAGGCACAAAGGAAGGCGCATGATTGGTCTGTTTGATGGAGATCTGATAAAAAATTATAATTGGAGCATGTAGAATTCACATGTTGACTGTTTTCAGTCAAACAAAGACTCTGTCACGCCATAAACTAAACTGACCTAGCACCTCAATGTTTTCATTGTCTGGGCAACTGGAGTAAAGTGATAATGTGACAGGAACTCTGCAGTCAAGTGCACAGTTGGAATGAGTGTGCTTTATTTTAATGTGTGTGGAAGAGTAGTGTGCGTGCACGTGCACGTGTCTGTGTCTGTGTCTGTGTGTCTGTATGTACACATGTGCAAGTATAGCTGTTTGAGGTGCCTGAGACAAGGTCATACGGTCATGGAAGGACAAGGGAACCCGTTGCCACATGATGGTGGCCATGTTTGGTTGGTTGAGCTCTGCAGTCTTTTCAGTAACAAGATGTTATCAGGTCTGCCGGGCCCCTTGTTTGTTCTACACACTCAAACAGCCTCACACACATTTGAATACATTTTCCAGTGGAAAGAAACTGTCTATAGAGAAGGTCAAGGCCCTAGCTTAGCGTTGTGCATTTCAACAGAATAGTGAAAGAGGACAAGACCTTTTGAGTTATGTAATTTGTTACAATCGGAATGGTGTTTCTAAAATGTCACAAAAGTGTTGGATTGACTCAGCAACTCACAACTGCAAGGACCAATTTGGGGCTAGTGTTCAGTTCTGCACGGTCAAAATGAGCTATGGTACTACCAGGGTTGCGTAGGTTACTTTCTAAATATAATCCATTACAGTCACAAGTTACCTGTCCAAAATTGTAATCAGTAACGTAACTTTGGGATTACCCAAACTCAGTAAAGTAATCTGATTACATTCAGTTACTTTTAGATTACTTTCCCCTTAAGAGGCATTAGAAGAAGAGAAAAATGTGTATGTTACCATTTGAACGACATCTATTGCAGGATAAATCAATGTTAAAGTTTACATAGCTGGCCATATGGACGTTAAATTGAACGACTCAATGCCATATGCTGCATTTGCTATAGACCTATTGTTTACCTTTTTCTTGGCGAAATTATCTTAATAATATGCAGCCATTTAAAGGGCAAATCCACAGATGAAACAATAACAAAACAGTTGCCACGCCTCTGTTTTGGTAAAAAACTGAGGGATGGGTCTGGAGAAATGTAACCACTCTCAGATTAATAGACAGAGCTATGGATGCAAGGACTTACCATCCATGATATCAAAATAATTGTTTTAACCATGTTATGAGGCTATACAGTGTTTGTTTACATTTACAAGATTATTGTCACACCCTGACCTTAGAGAGCCTTTTATTTCTCTATTTGGTTAGGTCAGGTGTGATTCGGGTGGGCAATCTATGTGTTCTATTTCTTTGTTGGCCGGGTATGGTTCCCAATCTGTAACGGCTGTCGCTCTCCTCATCCTCGGATGAGGTGAGGAGAGAAGGATCTTCAGACCAAAACGCAGCATTTGGGAAATAAGCCATCTTTATTATAAATACGATGGCAACACGAAACGAAACAAAACACTTTCAAAACTACAAAACAAGAAAACGACGTTGACGAAACCTGAACATAAACTTACATAACTAAACATAAACTCACGTACAGGAAACAGACGACATCGAAACGAAACGAAACAAACAAACGCTACAGTCCCGTGTGGCACGAACATACATACTGACACAGGAGACAATCACCCACAACGAACACTGTGACAACGCCTACCTAAATATGACTCTTAATTAGAGGAACGCCAAACACCTGCCTCTAATTAAGAGCCATACCAGGCAACCCAAAACCAACATAGAAACAGAAAACATAGAATGCCCACCCAACCTCACGTCCTGACCAACTAACACACATAACAATTAACATAAATAGGTCAGGAACGTGACATTACCCCCCCCCACAAGGTGCGAACTCCGGACGCACCAGCACAAAGTCTAGGGGAGGGTCTGGGTGGGCATCTAACCACGGTGGTGGCTCAGGCTCCGGGCGAGGTCCCCACCCCACCATAATCCATCCTAGCTTCCTCCCTCCAAGAATGTCCACCCTCTTTTTTCCCCCACAAAATCCTCTTAATAACATACCTAATAAGGACAGCACCGGGACAGAGAGATAAATCAAGACAGAGGGATAGATAAGAATATAGAGGTAGATCAAGATAGAGAGGGAGATCAGGATAGAGGGGCAACTCCGGACTGAAAGGCAGCTCCGGACAGAGAGACAGCTCTGGACTGATGGGCAGTTCTGGGTATCTAGCCGTTTCAGGCTGAAGGGCAGCTCATGGCTGGCTGACGGCTCTCGACGCTCATGGCTGGCTGACGGCTCTCGACGCTCATGGCAGGCTGACGGCTCTCGACGCTCATGGCAGGCTGACGGCTCTCGACGCTCATGGCAGGCTGACGGCTCTCGACGCTCATGGCAGGCTGACGGCTCTCGACGCTCATGGCAGGCTGACGGCTCTCGACGCTCATGGCAGGCTGACGGCTCTCGACGCTCATGGCGCTCTGACGGCTCTGGCTGCTCATGGCTCTCTGACGGCTCTGGCTGCTCATGGCTCTCTGACGGCTCTGGCTGCTCATGGCTCTCTGACGGCTCTCGCTGCTCATGGCTCGCTGGCGGCTCTGGCAGATCCTGTCTGGTTGGCGGCTCTGGCAGATCCTGTCTGGTTGGCGGCTCTGGCAGATCCTGTCTGGTTGGCGGCTCTGGCAGATCCTGTCTGGTTGGCGGCTCTGGCAGATCCTGTCTGGTTGGCGGCTCTGGCAGATCCTGTCTGGCTGACGGCTCTAGCGGCTCCTGTCTGGCTGACGGCTCTAGCGGCTCCTGTCTGGCGGATGGCTCTGTAGGCTCATGGCAGACGGGCGGCTTTGCAGGCTCATGGCAGACGGGCGGCTTTGCAGGCTCCTGGCAGACGGATGGCTCAGACGGCGCTGGGGAGACGGATGGCTCAGATGGCGCTGGGGAGACGGATGGCTCAGATGGCGCTGGGGAGACGGATGGCTCAGATGGCGCTGGGGAGACGGATGGCTCTGGCCGGATACGGTGCACTGTAGACCTGGTGCGTGGTGCCGGAACTGGAGGCACCGTGCTAATGATAAGCAACTTCCTACTAGTGCGGGGAGCAGGGACAGGGCACACTGTATTCTCAAAGCCCACTCTATAACTGATGCGTGGTACCGGCACTGGTGACGCCGGGCTGAGGACAAGCACATCAGGATTAGTAGGGGGAGAAGATACAGTTTGTACAGGGCTCTGGAGACGCACTGGTAGCTTAGTGCGTGGGGCCGGAACTGGAGGCACCGGGCTAGATACACGCACTACAGGGAGAGTGCGTGGAGGAGGAACAGGGCTCAGGATACGCACTGGTAGCCTAGTGCGTAGTGTAGACACTGTAGGTACTAGGCTGGGGCGGGGAGGTGGCGCCGGAAATACCGGACCGTGGAGGCGTACTGGCACTCTTGAGCATTGAACCCGCCCAACCTTACCTGGTTGAATGCTCCCGGTTGCCCGACCAGTGCGGGGAGGTGGAATAACCCGCACCGGCCTATGTAGGCGAACCGGGGAAACCATGCGTAAGGCAGGTGCCATGTATGCCGGCCCGAGGAGACGCACTGGAGACCAGACGCGTTGAGCCGGCCTCATGACACCTGGCTCAATACTCAATCTAGCCCTACCAGTGCGGGGAGGTGGAATAACCCGCACTGGGCTATGCACTCGTACAGGAGACACCGTGCGCTCTACTGCGTAACACGGCGCCTGCCCGTACTCCCGCTCTCCACGGTAAGCCTGGGAAGTGGGCGCAGGTCTCCTACCTGCCCTTGGCCCACTACCTCCTAGCCCCCCCCCAAGAAATTTTTGGGAATTACTTACGGGCTTTTTGGGCTTCCGTGCCAGACGCGTTCCCTCATAGCTCCGGTTCCTCTCTCCGGTAGCCTCTGCTCTCCTCCGTGCCTCCAGCTCAGCTTTGGGACGGCGATATTCTCCCTGCTGTGCCCATGGACCTTCTCCATTCATTATCTGCTCCCAAGTCCAGAAATCCTTGTTTTCCTGTCGCGCTTTCCCTTGCCGCTTGGTCTTAGCGTGGTGGGTGATTCTGTAACGGCTGTCGCTCTCCTCATCCTCGGATGAGGTGAGGAGAGAAGGATCTTCAGACCAAAACGCAGCATTTGGGAAATAAGCCATCTTTATTATAAATACGATGGCAACACGAAACGAAACAAAACACTTTCAAAACTACAAAACAAGAAAACGACGTTGACGAAACCTGAACATAAACTTACATAACTAAACATAAACTCACGTACAGGAAACAGACGACATCGAAACGAAACGAAACAAACAAACGCTACAGTCCCGTGTGGCACGAACATACATACTGACACAGGAGACAATCACCCACAACGAACACTGTGACAACGCCTACCTAAATATGACTCTTAATTAGAGGAACGCCAAACACCTGCCTCTAATTAAGAGCCATACCAGGCAACCCAAAACCAACATAGAAACAGAAAACATAGAATGCCCACCCAACCTCACGTCCTGACCAACTAACACACATAACAATTAACATAAATAGGTCAGGAACGTGACACAATCAGAGGCAGCTGTCTATCGTTGTCTCTGATTGGGGATCATACTTAGGCAGCCTGTTTTCCACCTTAGTTTATGGGATCTTGTTTTTGCACAGTTACTAGGTAGCCTGCAGAACGTTACGTTCGTTTATCTTTTTTTTTTTTTTTGGTGTTCATCATAAAGAAAGATGTACACTTACCACGCTGTGCCTTGGTCTCCTTCTATCAACGAGCGTAACACTAATATTTTGGGTTCTCATGGACGTATGACAGTTGAACTAAACTCATGAGGCATTTATAAGTTAAATTCTTCAGGAATCATACACACATATATATATATATATATATATACATATATATATATATATAATTTACGAGTCCATTTGAGTCTATCAAAAGTGTGCAAGTTTGACCATGTGTCCATTAGGCCTATGAATTATATTGAGCAATAAATGCCCACTTTTATTCCTTAGGCTGGGATCCGCACTATGCAGCTGATGCAAGAACGCATTTTTCACTGGCTGTCCACTGGTTTCAAAAACAATGATTGATAGGCAGCTTAAACTTTTTGAATTCAACCATTATTAGGTTCAAATACACATTTAGATTTGTGATCAGCCATCCACAACAACCAAAATCCGTAAGGCGCAAATAGCTAAATGAGAGAGCAGCAGTGTGATTCACATCAATGCGCTATGTAGATATCAATAATAAGTGATATGCGTATCACCATAGTCTATACCACTGCTGTCATCCTTACCTCCAAGCATTTATTCAAGTTGGATAATCTTTGGATGCCGACAGCAGTCGCACAATTGGAAGACATGGCTTGGATTGTAACCTACAAAAGCCTATTCCTGCTCTTTTCCCGCGATCCATCAAACCCATTTGGTGTGTCGTCATAGTGGTTACTGACTTGTGGTCAGACTCGTTCAGGTGGAACAAACTTACACTTGCACCTTTTTTCAATGCTGATTTAAATGTCATTGAGAAAACAGAAGTGTCAAAGATTTTTTTCCGCAAACATCCTTTCTGAATTTAAAAGTAATCCTCAAAATAATCATCTAGTTTTTCAAAAGTATCTGTAATCTGATTACAGTATTTTTGCTGGTAATGTAATGGATTACAGTTAACGGTTTTTGTAATCCCTTACGTGTAGCAGATTACATGTAATCCGTTACTCCCCAACACTGGGTACTACAGAGTTTTACTCTTTCAGGCTTTGAGATTCTAAGATTTTTACCTAGCTATTTCAATTGCAAAAACAAGTCTCCGAGGTCCACCTAATGTCCCGTGAACAGACTACGTAAACATAAATGGAACCATAGATCTGTCATGATACAACGGAGCGTGAGATAATGAGCAGCATTAGTTCCGTGCTTTGGACATTTCACAATTTTGCATCTTTAGAATTCCGGAAGGGGAGGGGACATTTGACCCATAGACTTGCCCATAACTTGGAAAGAGAGAGGTTGGAGCTCTTCATTCCGCTTCCGCTTCTGATCCTCGTTCTATCTCTTCTCTTAACACATATGGACCCAGAACTTAATAGAGCACCTGACCAATTATGCAAGACTTTAGTTCTAAGTTAACCTAGATGAATATCCACCTAACTTAGGTACAGTACAGGTATGTACACTTCCTGCCCTACAAATATGAACAAAAGACAAGCGGGTAGTACATTAATCTACCAAGACTGAGGTTTTACTCCCCTCTCATACAGTATCTCCCTAATAAGCAGTAGAGCCGCTAGGTATAATACAATGCCCAGACATTGAGACCAGCTGAGAGGCCTGTGTATGCTAAGGTCTGGACCTTCAGCTGCCCCTCTCCTCTTTCCCTATGTCTGTCTGCCTCTGTCTGTTGCCCTATCCCCCCCCCCCTCCCCAATACAGCCCCCAATCCCCCCAACTACTACCCCCACCCCTACACCTCTGCTTTTTACTATCTAATGACCTCACCTCTGCCAAGGCTGCTCTTTTTCTCTGGTGCGCCGAACATCTAAACAGCTGATTCAGGGAAAGTCACAGGGTGTTCTGGAAACCTGACCTTCTGCTAAGACAAAACACAGAGAGGAGCTGGCTCTTGCTGGGGAGCTAACAGGATGGAGGTGACGGGGATGTTAACGTGGAAACAATAACATGGCCTTGCTCGGGTTTGGAAAACCAAACCTCATCTATTAGCTGTACTTTCAGAGACCCAATACAGGGGTGTTCATTTGAAGGCCATATCTCGTCTAAACCATTAGTATTTTTTAGGTAATTAGTGAAAATGACCATTTTGTGGTAATTCATGTTTTCTAAAATGAAGTGCTACCATATCATCCTTGTACAAGATAGCAACATAACAGAGTTGTGGGCTAGAGCAGTGCACTCCGCCATTGTAATCTTTCCTCACAATTACAGTGCTTAAGTTCTTATTACCCTCAATCGGTGCTAGTGTTGAATTATACACCTCAGGCTTATCTGGTTAGGTTGTCTAATGGCTTTTTAAACACTTGAGTCAGATGTGTGATGGATGGATTGAAGGCTTATCTGGGACCTGTCCCTGGAGGAGCATCCCAGGAGAAGCTCTCTGACATGAGGTTGTGAGGGGCTGGATGACCATGGACCCCCACAGACCCCCACCACTGGAGCTAGCCCTTCCACACTGACTGGGCTAAGGTAGAGAGGGGTACCAAGAGAAAGAGAGAAAGGTAGAGCTAGAGGAACCCCAACTATATCAGGGGCCGGGATGCAGTGGTGGATTTAGGTATAGGTGACATGGGCAGCCGCCAGGGGCGGGGGCTGAAGGGAGGGGGGCACCCAGGGAGCCATACAAGCTAGAACCGCCACTGCCGGTATTCCACCATTCAGACCGCGCTCCCCGATAAATTCCAAATGCGACAAATCTGTGCATGCAACTTGAAATGACTATCTATCATTGTAAATCTCCCATCTACACAAATGCATGATTGATGTGAACATTATGTGCATTTTGTATTGACCCAAATTGGCCCTCAGTAACCTCACCATGTCAAGTATTGTAAATGACAAGGCCTACTCCATCTTATTGTCAGTCAGACTAGATTTACTTATGTGTGTCATGCCATGTCCCTCCACCAGCTACACGGGAAAATTAACCCCTTATTTGTTTATGAGATAGGTAAGAAAGAGGTACACTGTCAGAATGAGAGGAGATGCAAATGTATTGAGTTAGGCTCTAGACTGGGGTGACCCAAGAAATGCTGGTTTAGAAAGAAGTCATGGACAATGGTTTGGCCTTCAAATCAAATTTGATTTGTCACATGCACGTGTTTAGCAGATGTTATTGTGGGTGTAGCGAAATGCTTGTAAAGAGACATTAGACAACGAGACATAGAGAATGGTTTGGCCTGGGTTAATTCCAATTTTATGACCTCTTTCCTGCTGGTATAAACCGGACAAAATCATAGTTAAGACGTAAACTAAAATGCAACATCAGTGTGTTTCTCCTTTGAGTTATCATGCGTTACATAATCGGATATACATTTGGAAGTTACTAATACTAACATGGGCATTAGAGGTCCTGATATGGTTGCATAAACAGATACTGAGCCTCATAATCTTGTCTACATTGTATCACATAGAGTAGTTGGTTCCATTCTGTAACTCCTATCTACCCTGTATGTCATTATTATTACACTACAATTAGAAAACAGAGCCAAGGTCAAGACACGAGAGGCAACTGAGTCAAAGTCACCCCATATCACCAACCTGTGACGACGTCACTATGATAGACTGATGCGTATGGAGACAATACTAAAGATTGGGTGTCTCCCTCATTGTCTGATGCAAGGTTTTTATGAGTATGAATTGGAATAGTTATCCATTTTCCAGTACTGAGCCATAATATTCAACTTGCTACTTTTATGTTAGTGTTTTTTACGAGTTTGCTAAGTGACACCAATCCCCTAGAATCATAAATGCAGCGCTAAAATAATCTAAAACTCTCTTCTATTTCAGTATCATTAGATGGAGAGAAATGTAGTTGATCATAGACAGTGGTTCATCACTTGACCCAGCTAGGGTGTAGCTGACTGGCTGTGGCTGTAAAATACTTCCGTGGAAGTTTTTAGCCAGCGTGGCTAGCTAGCTTGCCACCAATCCCATAGCCTCTCCCCAACACATACACACACACACACACACACACACACACACTCACACTCACACTCTCTCTCTCGTAAACGGGCAGGTGAGGGCGTTCCCTTTTGTGGGCGAGCCTTGGAAAGCAGCAAGGATGGTTCACACTGTCCAAACGACAAAGGTTGCTTTTACACACCTGCCTTGCCTCGCTTAATCATCTACCACTCCAAACAGCAGACTGACGCTAACCCACCACATCCCATCAGCCACTGGGGCAGCCCCCATGGCAGTTGTCACCAACAGTTTCTCTCTTAAAAATATTACCATACAACTAACCCTAACCACACTGCTAAAGGTAAACCGAATTCTTACTTTAAATTAACCTTTTACTGCAATGGGCTAAGTCAGGGTCACACAGAATGTTTCTTGATAGTCTTAAATAAATCTACTTTGAAACAAAAGTATACACCTCACACACATGGTTATAGGCTTAAAATAATAAATAGAGTTTGAATGTATTCAATCGTAAGTTTGCATCCCAATAGTACATTGTATATACATTAAAGAAGAAATTAAATACACTATATATACAAAAGTATGTGGACATCCCTTCAAATGAGTGGATTCGGCTATTTCATCCACACCCGTTGCTGACAGGTGTATAAAATCGTGCACACAGCCATGCAATCTACATAGACTAGCATTGGCAGTAGAATGGCCTTACTGAAGAGCTCAGAGCCAGCTTTCCAACAAGTCAGTTCATACAATTGTGGCCCTGCTAGAGCTGCCCCGGTCAACTGTAAGTACTGTTATTGTGAAATGGAAATGTCTAGGAGCAACAACGGCTCCGCCGCGAAGTGGTACTCCACACAAGCTCACAGAATGGGACCACTGAGTGCTGAATGACATGATGCGTAAAAATTGTCTGTCCTCGGTTGCAACACTCACTACTGAGTTCCAAACTGCCTCTGGAAGCAATGTCAGCACAATAACTATTTATTGGGAGATTAATGAAATGTGTTTTACAAGCCTAAAATCACTATGCCAAGCGTCGGCGGAAGTGGTGTAAAGCTCGCCGCCATTGGACTCTTCAGCAGTGGAAACGCATTCTCTGCAGTGATGAATCACGCTTCACCATCTGGCAGTCTGACGGACAAATCTTGGTTTGGCGGATGCCAGTAGAACGCTACCTGGCCCAATGCACAGTGCCAACTGTAAAAAAGAATGGTCTGGGGCTTTATTTCATGTTTCGGGCTAGACCCCTTTGTTCCAGTGAAGGGAAATCTTAACGCTACAGCATACAATGACATTCTAGACGATTCTACGCTTCCAACTTTGTGGCAACAGTTTGGGGAAGGCCCTTTCCTGTTTCAGCATGACAATGCCCCTGAGCACAAAGTGAGGTTCATACAGAAATAGTTTGTTGAGATCGGTGTGGAAGAACTTGACTGGCCTGCACAGAGCCCTGCACTCAACCCCATCAAACACATTTGGGATGAATTGGAACGCTGACTGCGAGCCAGGCCTAATCGCCCAACATCAGTGCCCGACCTCACTAATGCTCTTGTAGCTGAATGGAAGCAATTCCCCGCAGCAATGTTCCAACATCCAGAAGAGTGGAGGCTATTATAGCAGCTAAGGGGCACCAACTCCATATTAATGAGATGTTCGACGAGCAGGTCTCCACATACTTTTGGTCATGTAGTGTATAACAAACTGTTTGACATAGACATTTTAATCATGTTTGTTAATTATATTATTAAAAATGTTATAAGCATTCCACCCATGAGGTCACTGTGTCATTTGACTGCAGGAAATGGCTATGACCTAAGAGCTACGTGTTGTTTTAATGCAGTTTCACTTTGACTTAACCCTCTATGGGAGCCACTGGCCATGCAGCCATGGGAAGATAGACAGCCAGACAGACAGAGAGACAGACAGAGACAGAGTCTCAGGCATAAAACTTAACTGCTCTGTGCCTGCCTTCCAGAAAAACAAACATGTGTAAATAGGGCATTTCATTTCTTTTAAGCCCCAAACGCTTCAGACACAGTGGAGAGATCAATCAAATACAGGAAATTACTTTCACACCCTCCATAATGGGACACAGAGTTTTATTTGACATCGAGAACAAATCACAACGCTTCCTCCCAAAGTCCAAGTTATGTACAAAGAGCCAGACGACCTATAAACAAACTGTAATAACTGTGAATCTGTGAATAAGGAAGTGGGATACTATGCTCTCTGTATATGTGTGACATGGAAGGTTAGATATATCCATTTTAGGCAATTCATTCTAAACGTTATCACAATGCATTAGATGTCTTTGGGGGTCAGAAATAACAACCAATTATCAGCCATATTCAATATGGCAATTGAAATGAGATTATATGTATCGCTAAAACATAACGTGAAAATATGTCGAGAACAATTATTTATTTGTATTGAGTCACGACATTACAATATTTTTACATTTCCAAGACGCTCTTATACAAAGTGACTTACAGGAGCAATTGGGGTTAAGTGCATTGCAAGTCAACAGATTGTTCACCTAGTCGGCTAGGGGATTCGACTCAGCGACCTTTCGAGTTAACCATAATTAGCGGACATTAGTGGCGTCGTTTGGATTTAATCAAACCATGAGGTTTTCCCCTTTAATAACAATGAAATAGCATTCTGCTCTGAAATGATCTTCTATTCATAAATTACCTGGAAATATATCCTACTGTATGTGGACCCTCTTGATGGATGCCATGTGCTATGTTCTATACATAGCTGTGTCATTTCTTTGATTGAATTATCTCACTACCATCTGAGTCTAAACTCCAAAAATGCTCGAGAAATTGTCCAGTAATTTCGAGAGAGAGTATCTACAACGATAAATCCCATTCCTTCGCTTATCTTTATCTTGTTTTTATCACCCGTTTGTGAGATTAAATGGACATTCAAAGTGTAATGATAAAATGCTGTATTACATTTATCTAGTGGATAACACAAAAGTGTATCTTATTGTTGTTATTATAATTGTTGTAATAGCGCAATAATAATAATAATAATTTCAAGGTCTGTATTGTCAAATGTAATATTTACAGGATATCTCAAATGTGATCGCATAGCGGTCTTGGCAACGATATTGGATTGGATAAGATTTGCAAAAAAACATTTAATCAAATAAAAACATTAATAACAGCAACATTTTCGTTCAATTTCCGAGCACATAAAAACATATCCACTTAATCTAATCAATCTATTGAGACGCAATCGAAACGGAGGTGAATAATTAAGTAAAGGTCTGAATACTACAAGGTAGACATTCATTTACAAATCGCTGATTGTTCCCAATTCATCATTAACTCTCACCTTTGATGACACTATTCTATTTCACTACAGACAAGCAGACTTCCTTTTTGCCTTAAACACCATTCATGAATAGCATAAATTATTAGGTGTTGTGTCTGTATTAAACCAATCAAACCTGATGTTACGATTTCAGATATTTTTATTACGCCAAATCAATTATAATAATACTTTTATCATCACATGAATAGGCCTATCGAGTATACAAAACATTAGGAACACCTTCCTAATATTGAGTTTGCCCTCAGAACAGCCTCAATTCGTCTGGGTATGGACTCTACAAGGTGTCGAAAACATTCCACAGGGATGCTGGCCCATTTTGACTCCAATGCTTCCCACACCTACTACCATACCCCGTTCAAAGAAACTTAAATAGCTTAACCCGCTAAATGGCACACATACACAATCCATGTCTCAAAATAGGAAAAATAGGAAACTCTGTCTTTCAATATAACAGAAAACGAGTAGTAGGAGATAATCATTATGAAGTCAGTACGGCAATGACACCGGAGGGCGATTACGCAATGAAACAGACACACATTATTGAGATACGACTGAAGATACGGCCATCTTGAAAATCAATAAAGAAATTAATCACAAAACAATAGCATTTTATTATCATTACTAGTACTACCACTACTATTATTTTCAAAATATATTATTATATTGTTATTATTATTATTATTATTATGAATAATTATAACATTAATATTATAAGCTAGTCGAGGTAATTCGAATGTAGGTAATTCGAATGTCAAGGCCTAATAATGCCATTACATTATAATAAACCTTAAATTATTCCACAGTGACAGTAAATTATTCGTTTTCAATTTCCAAATGATATAGACTATTTATTGTTGATTGCAAACAGTCTTCTCCCGGTCTGCCCCTGCCTGAGCCTGTCCGTCCCTGGATAGTGTGAAGATAGAGGCTGAGACTGAGTGGCGTCCTGCCACTTTACGGGGGGGATTCGTCACAGGTAGGCTAACTATCTGAGAGACACACTTCATGGCATCACAGCGAAAACACCTCATTCGTTAAGTCGCATTGGAACAGACAGTAAAATTATGTATTCTCGCACCTCCCTGACAACGGCCTGCCTCGGCCCCCAATGTCCAGCCGAGACAGTAGCGCCTGCTTACTCCATGTTCCACGGTGCATTTGATAGGCTATGTTCTGTCTTTTTCGCTTCGCTCTCAACGATTGATCAAAATAGCCTAGGTGATAGCTGTTAGTGCTATCCCTTTTACGCACGAGGACACGTCCAATCCATGGCGCGTTAAACCAATAGTCATAGTTCTGATATCTATTTTAGAAGTATGCAGTTGCTTACACCTCTCAGAGAACGTTTCTAAAATGCTACCTAGGTTTACCCTTTGCAAAGCAACCAGAAGTGAAAGGAATGCAAAGACCAAATTAAAAGAAGAATGGCCATTGTTTGAGCCCATTTTACAAGAGAAGTCAAACAGAGGATAGAGCAGGTTGCAATGGCTCGTGTCTCTCCTCTCTCTTTCAGTGCAAAAAAATGGTGACCTATAATTTACCCTGAAACGCGTATCGCCTAACAGTGTTATCCAGACAAAATGTAAATAGAAAGAAATACCAGTTGAATTCTTCCCAGGTTGACTAACGACGGGACTATTTGTTAACGTCTGGAAGGAGTGCAGAAGACTAGTAAATGAATGGTTTAATTGACAACTCGTCACTTTTGATAATTTCACTGAGCCAATGTATATTCCAACTGAAGTAATCATCGCCAGTTCAATGTAAATCCTCTCTGCAACAACAGATACGTGCTGAGAGTTTGTGCTTCCGAGGCTGACCCCATTTAATCAATTTAAGGGCTCACTTAAATAAACTAACTGTGAATGGTCTGCCCTAACATAACGCCGAAATTGAGAATAAACAAACAAATAATCAAAAAGAGGCGATTTCAAAATAGCTGTTCTCAGCGAGATTTGTATTTTAGGGCCTTTTACTTTCTAATAATTATTTTATCATTCAATGTTAGTTATTGTAAGTATGGTGCAATTGATAGCCTATTAAATATTTCACTTTGCAAATTGAAAAGTTTTTCAATTGAATATTATTTTTTAAACTCTGTATTCGATGCCAACAGTTTTGTCGATAGTTCTGTAACATCTTACATTATTACAATGTATTGCTTGCTAGAACTTGTAAACACATTCTGAAGAATGTTAGCCTCGGGACTACTTCATTTGTCTAACGTCTATAATGATAGGCCTACTATAATTTTTGAGCCTCTGATAGGTTAATGTTCATCATGATAGTCGTGGTTTGTACATCTAACTAATTTGTACGCCATTTCCGTTTAAACCAGGCTTGATGTCAATTATGAAAAATCCCAATTTTTGCTCTAAATAAAACGCAGTTATTATCATATTTCTTTGAATATCTTAACTATTTTGTGAGTAAACCAATGTGCACTGCCAAAACAAACGTTTCTCTGTATATTTATCTGATATATGAATTTCGATTTTATTTCAGCAAAAAAAAGTCAATAGCCTACTGTGAAACGTCAAATTGATTGCAGTTTGTGTCATTTTAGACATGATCAAGTCTCTCAAAGGCTAGCACCCTCAACCAGTTGATATGTTTGTTAAACTGAAATCCAATCAGAGAACGCCCTCAGATTCCAACTGCAGCCTCGAGAAGCGCCTCCTCTCTAAAAACCTCGTCACGCGCGCAGTAGACTAACGCTTTCATTCCTATCTTCCCAGAGACCAGCTACGACCCACACACTATAGGAAACTTCAACGAGCGACCGATGGCACAGAACGAGTAGGTGTGTGGTGAATAATCCTTCCTCTCCTATTTTGTCTTCTATGTTTCAGTCCAGTCTTGGTAAAACATCTGGTTTCAGTGATCGTGCTGCTGGGTGCCAGTTGCGCCGAACCTAAATCATTTGGGGTATTGGTTTGTCACAATTACCCTGCCTCTTGGGTCTTATCTGTTATGCGTCTTATCAAGCGGTTATCGCTTTGCTCCAAAGATATATTGCATTTTGTTCCTATCTGTAACGGTGTGTGGTTTTTTGTAATTATGAAGAGGCTATCTCGAGAGGGGAGGACATGGTTTTGACACGGATGGATTCAACTCCTCCGGTCAGAGCGCGCGGTGTGCTTACATTTCTAATGGATTAATACCTTAGGTGGTATTGCCAAACATGTCTTAACTATTAGTTTATAACCATCATATAGTTTTAATAGTGAGGCTCGAGTATTGTGTGCTAAGTAACCTAGCCTTTCGCCTATAATTTTGTGTCATGTACTCAAAATTGCGCGAATACGTTTCAAAATGAAACCAAGCCCCACATCAAGGGCTATGTTGGGTTTGTATTACGCAGTTTCCCAGAGGGTAAGCTATGGAATTGATATGACATTGTTATCATGGGGGATGACATGTTTCTTGCAAATTAATAGTGTCGCTTGAAAGGTAATTCAAATTTAACTCTTTGGACCAAATCTTTGGGAAGAATATTTAAGATTGTAATAAGATTTGATTACCTCATCTCATAGATCCTTTATGATACCAGAAATAGTTACATGACGCCCAAGGACCTGTTTTAAGTTAACAATTTACAATATGATAGACCCTTTTAGCCTACTTGATCTTGATAACAACATATTCTCTCTCATTCCCAGGGCAGACAACACCCTCACGATTTTCTAGCCCTACGGTGTATGGAAAGTGATCCTGGATGGACCTGGGCGAAAACAGCTGGTCCATGGTCAAGCAAGAAGTGTCCAGCAGCCCAGGGTCACCGGCTGAACAGAGCTACTTACACGGCGGTCAGGACAGGAGGGACAGTCACGGCCACGCGCACGACTCGGAGGGACTCAGGTCACCGCCGACAACCGATCAACTTGACTTAGTGGGACACCGGCGCGACGAGGGGCCAGGTAGACCATCTCTACACTCCTACGTTCACTTCGGACACGGACACCATAACAACAACACTGCCCTGCCCACCACAGAGGACATCACGCTGTTCACGGATTTAGACCAGGGCAACAAACTAATCATCTCGAGTGGAGCGCACCCGCACCACAAGGGGGGCCTTATCGTCGATCCCAGCGACATGTATCAAACACTAGCCATCGCGGCGGCCCACCAGAGCCAGGCGGGGTACGACTCGCCCTCTGGGGGCTATATGCACTCCAACCCCAACTCTCCAGTGTATGTACCGAGCTCCCGGGTGGGACCCATGATATCCAGCCTTCCTTATTTGCAAGCCAGCGGGTCGGCACAGCCCAGTCATGCGGTCACAAGCCATTCAGTCTGGTCGCAGTCTACTCCGGAGAGTCCCTCCTACAGCACCGGGAGTCCTCATACATCCAACCGTTTCCATTACCCTCCAAGCCCGCCAATGAACAACGTAGCGTCCAGGGATAACGGCTACAGTAACCCGCTGAATGTGGGCAGTCGAGACCAGTACGGCCTCCCGCGGTCCCTCGGTGGATCCTACGCCAGTCCCTACTCCCCGTATGTTGGACCGCAGCTATCCCAGTTGTCCTCGCCTTGGCCTGGAGGACCATTCGATAACACCATGTTGCACACTTTGCAAAGCAGAGGTGCGCCCTTGACGATTCGAGGACCCAATGGAGGTAGGCTTACTATTGCCAAAAGTATCGAAGAAAGCTGATTAATTGAGTGAGAACTTTAGTGCTGATATGACATGTATCGAATAGCTGTTTAACGCATGGTATAATAATAAAAATAACCATTCCAAAAAATTCTAAGCAACAAGGGCATGGGTGAAACAATGTGATGATAATTTACGATTACAAGTGTTTAGGTCCAATGGCCACAATAAATTCTAATTCAATTTGGTTAAGGAAATTATCGGAGGTAAAATAAATGTTTTATAGTAATGGTAAGACATGGTAAATAGGTTCCATTTTAGAATAGCAAGTTAATAAGGCTATATTTATTATTTATTTAACTTGGCAAGTCAGTTAAGAAAAAAATCGTATTTACAATGACGGCATACACCGGCAAAACCCGGATGACGCTGGGCCAATTGTGCACCGCCCTATGGAAGTCCCAATGAAGGCCGGTTGTGATACAGCCTGGATTCAAAGCAGGGTGTCTGTAGTGTCGCCTCTTGCACTGAAATGCAGTGCCTTAGACCGCTGCGCCACTCAGGAGCGCTACACTCTTAGAAAAAAAGGTTCTGGATAGAATCAAAAAGGGTTCTATACTTGCTTCATATATGGCAACCCTAAAGGTTGGTAGAACCCCAATTTGGGTTCAGTGAAGAACCCCTGGGGTTCTGATGGGGTTCTGATCAAAGAACCCTACAAAATGGTTCTATATAGAACCTTTAGGGTTGCCATAAATGAAGCAAGAAATATAACCCTTTTTGGTTCTATCCGAAACCTTTTTTCTAAGAATGTAGGCTATATATTAGTTACATAGGCTATTATCAATGCATTTGTTGCATGAATTAAAGTTTAGGCCTATCCCTGATATCAAATATTTTATTACGACGTCTAAGCCTATCATATTTTGATAGTTTTATTGGTGTAACTAAAATAAATACATTGTTGATTACACCCTCTGACTGCACATATAAAACTAGTATGGAAACATTTTGAGTTTCTTAAAGTAACTTAATGCATTAGACATAGATAAAATAGCTAAAGTACAGTCAAAAGTGCAGTCTCCTTGTGTATTGAATGTATAATCTTAATTTGCTATCACATATGCCTAGGATATACCTCATTTTGAAAATAATGGTGAATAATCATTAAAAAATAAAATTTATTTTTTTACAATATACAATAACATATTTCAAGACAGGTGCTCAATTAAGCCTAAGAAAAATCATGGCTCTTTTAATGCCCAAGCACCTCTCTGAAGTGTCATGTAAGTGATTGGTGTATTGCCTATCTGTTTCCCGCAGATATTCTCGACGACCTGGGAGAGAGCAGGGAATGCGTCAACTGCGGCTCCATCTCAACGCCGCTTTGGAGACGCGATGGCACGGGCCACTTTCTTTGCAACGCCTGCGGCCTGTACAGCAAAATGAATGGACTCAGTCGGCCATTAATTAAACCACAGAAGCGGATGGTAAGCAGAACACGCTCAGGGGACTACTTAACCACTCAATTTCCTGTCTATTTATTTAAAGCAATGGCTTAAGGTTATTCAGGTTATCACCTCAGATCTCTATACTCCTTATGGGGATTTTTTGGGACAAACAATTCGCTTAAACGGTAGACCATTTTATTGCACCCTCAGTTTAGCCAGAGTTCATATATTAACAAGGTAATTCTGGCTGTCATATAGGTAATTTAGTCAGGGTCAACAAGTGTACAGAGGCTACGTGAGGGAAAAAAATACTTTTCAGACACACATTCTCCTGGCGCCATTACGCAGTTATTACGCACACTAACAAACGACTGATGCCTTTTTTTCCACGAACTCCCTGACAATTAAATTCATGGTAATAAGCTGAACGTAACTGCCAGTTAAATGGATGACATGAATATGACCAATATTATTGTTCGGAAATTAGTGCAGATAACAGAAAGAGAGTCATAAGAGGAGAATCCATGCCCTTCATATCCAATGATGAATTAAAGTGCTTGGATCACAGCCAAAGATTCCATTAGTCAGGTAGCCTAGCCGCGGGCTCAGACATCTCTCCATTTCACGTTTACAGCACGCGCTCACCTTTGCTTAATCGTAGCTTCATATCTTTATGTTCCAGTGTGTTTATCGTTGTTTATATATTGCCTTTTCCCAGTCATCATCCCGGCGAATCGGCCTCTCCTGCGCCAACTGTCAGACGAGCACAACCACTTTGTGGCGCAGAAACGCAGAAGGAGAACCGGTCTGCAACGCATGTGGGCTCTACACAAAATTACATGGAGTAAGACACAATCTTTACATTATGTCACAAGTTACCGCTTTTTATTACCTTCATGTTCGACAAATGCAGGGAATATTGTAACTGACACGTGCCTAATTACCGTGCGTAATTGTTTCGATGACTATGGAGAACAATATTAAACGGGATCGGTGTATTCAGTCTGCCTAATAAATTATATTTATTATTAATAAAGTTTATGTTTAAAGGACAATGTACATATTTTCATACATTGACAAAACGTGTAACCAAAAAACATGACAGACTAATGTAGTCGTTATTTTTGCAGGTACCTCGGCCGCTCGCCATGAAGAAAGAGGGAATTCAGACGAGGAAAAGAAAACCTAAGACTTTGAACAAAACCAAGGGATCCTCTGGTAAGCAGATCCCTCTCTCTCTCTCTCTCTCTCTCTCTCTGTTGTATAATTGAAATACTTCACTTTTATGGTTCTCTTTATATATATACTTTTAAAAATCATTTTA
The DNA here is from genome assembly GCF_029448725.1 of Salvelinus fontinalis. Taxonomy (NCBI): domain Eukaryota; kingdom Metazoa; phylum Chordata; class Actinopteri; order Salmoniformes; family Salmonidae; genus Salvelinus; species Salvelinus fontinalis. The sequence continues at coordinate 35,738,160 of NC_074690.1, forward strand.
CCACAGGAAATAGTAATTCAGTCGCCATGACTCCGACGTCGACGTCTTCTTCCAACTCTGAAGACTGCTCGAAGGACAGCTCTCCCAACACGCAGGTGCCAGGGTTAATAAGAACGATCCATATTTTGATATAGCATATTCAAAAAGAAAACGAATATTCAGGTGCGGGATAGGCCGCGTGTATTATAAAAACGGACTCAGGGTCGTTTGCAATTGAGATTCTACTGTTGTCCCCTCCTCGGATATGTCTTGTGTAAGAAATTATGCACGGCTGAATTCTTCCCACACATTTCAGTTAGCGTCAAATATAAGTCTACGGTTTTGGTAGGATAGACACACTTTTACTTAAAAAGAAAATATATATATATATTTAAAATATGATTTTATCGTTTTATTTATTGCACTAATTGGTATTCTTTTGACTGAATACTGTTGACAAATGTAGGAGCAGGCAGGCTAATAATACACTTTCATCTTATATGTTCGTGATAGCAATAATACCGGCCTGACAATACTGGATTCAAAAGTATTGAATCATACGGTATGTGGGTTGTAGCCTACTGTATCTGGTGTCTTCAGAGGTATTTAAAGGCTGTCTCTAATGGGTTCTGGGAAGTGGTCTGCATTTCTCAGAGATGATGCTCTTCGGGAATTTTGTCCTAAAACATAGTCTCTGATTTTGTTCCAAATGGAACAATATTATAGGGCTATTTAAAGTACATTTTATTAATGGCATTTGTCTGTTCCTATCATTTGATAAATGGGCTGGTTTGCTATAATAATGTGGAGATTCACTGCATATAGGCCTATACACTGAGTGTACAAAACATTATGAACACCTGTTCTTTCCATGACAGACTGACCAGGTGAAATCTGATGTCACTTGTTCTCTAAAGAAGGATTTTTAAGCCTTGAGACAACTGAGACATGGATTGTGTATGTGTGCCATTCAGAGGGTAGATGGGCAAGACAAAATATTTAAGTGCCTTTTGAATGGGGTATGGTAGTAGGTGCCCGGCGCACCGGTTTGTATCACGAACTGCAGTTTTGCTTGGTTTTTCCACATGCAACAGTTTCCCGTGTGTGTCAAGAATGGTCCACCACTCATTGAGACTGTTCTGAGGGCAAAACTCGAGATTAGGAAGGTGTTCTTAATGTTTTGTACACTCAGTGTATATCCATTTTAGCAGTTACAAATGAAGATGTATCATTGATAGGCTTCTGGAAGCCCTGGCTGTGACTATAGAAAACCCATGGAGAATATTAGGGTCGTTCCACCGATTCAGTGCCTTTTAAGAAATGTAACTTGGCCAAAAAAAGTTTGATTTCGCCTAATTTTCACATTCTGTCATTAAGAGCACATGTTCAACTTAATAAAAAATACATTTTCCCATCTCAAGATTTTATATAAAAACATACTATGGTGAGTGCCTATTAAGTGGCAAATAAAGTAACAGGGTTGACATAACAGGGTTGACGATTTCATCTTAAATCAGCTATAAATCCCCTTGTGACAGGAGGAATGGAAGCTTGTTGTGTGCAACAGGGAGCAGCAATTGAATTCAAGCTTAAAGAAGTCAATAAAATGTGCTAAAACATTTCTAACTTGTCTATCTATGGTTAAGAGTGTTGATGTGTTATGCTCCAACAGATCAGTTTTCTGCCACAAAACACCAGAAAATTGCCAAAAATAGTAAAACCAGCTCACCGGCTTTTACATTATTGACTGTTAGATGTTCAATGTTTCTTATTTAAATGTTTTAAGAATAGTTTCACCATATTAAAAACGAGTGTTCAGTTCACGTAACAGGATTCATGTAATTTATTGAATTATACATGTGGTCTATATTTAAGGGCACTTCATGTAATATACCAGGCTTTTAAAATTCAATATTGGTGCACAATTTCTAGTAAAAAATATCAAAGGGACGCAAAAAGGCACTTATTTTGTGGAAAGACCCAGTCATTACTTTTTAATCTGTGACTAACATTTCTCTGTCCTATTCCAGGTCCAGTCCGCTGTCCTGAGTGGCCCAGCGGATGGCTCAGGCTCTGATGGCTCTGCCATCGTGAAGTACCCAGGCCAGGATAGTCTCTACACCAGCGTGGGCCTTACCCAGTCTCCAGACATAGCCAGCTCTGTCAGGGGAGAGTCCTGGTGCCCCATGGCTCTTGCCTGAGTCACGAGCTGGGGATGGAACCCACCACACTATCCTCTCTCTCTCTCTCTCTCTCTGGATGTCCTGCTGCTGCGTGGTGGAAATATTCTGTGCCTTGATGGTTCTGGGTCTGTTTCCTACTTCCCAGCTAACAACAGTTGGACAGAGACAGCCCCCCCCCCCCCCCCCCTCCACGCTCATGCAAGTTTGAAACGTCTGTGGAATATTTGGGATTGATTTCAAGAATGATATGAGAAAACCTTAGTGCCTTAACAGAAAGGGAAATATGTGAGAGGAGGCCTGTTGATTCATTCTTGTTACTCTGCAGTTCGGATGCGTTTCGGACCGACCTGCTGCTCTCTCTGTCTCTGTCTCGCTCGCTCTCTCTCAGCTATGGAGGTGGATAGAATGTCTGAAATGAAGAAACCTGTACATAATGATATGGATTCCCCCACTCAAGACAAAAGTGGTTAATTGGATATTAGTGCTTGAGAAAAGCGCAACCATGCATACAGAGGACATTTTGATTATCATTTTTTTGCAACTGGAATCAAGCTATCAAGTTACCAAGACAACCTTCCTGAATCAAGAGAAAGTATTTATTAATCTTCCATTGTTGAAAATATGACTATGATTGTTAAATAAAGATATGGATATAGAGTAGAACTGAAACAAAAAAAAATCTTATATCTTCGTTTTTTAATATACTTTTGTATTTCCTTCTCTTTTGTTGAGTTAGTAGTTGTTACCAGTGATCGTAAATCTGCACGTTTTTCCACTGATAGCTCTTACTGTATCTGACTGAAACTCTTGGTTTTAAACAGGGTATCAAAGACTGCGACATCCTATGTCGGTCAGTTTTTGTTTTTAATTATTAACTCAATTCGCAAATAATTCAATCCTACAGATTAAATTAAAATACTCTTCACTTTATGGTACTATTTTTTAAGAAATTGGTAGAAGTGTTTTTTTTAGGCGAGGATAAACAAGAGAGAACATGTCCGCAAAATCTTTGACACATGTACAACAGCTAGCTAAGTACTGTTTGAATGAATGGCACCCACAATTGTTTTACAGATGCATATTTTTGTTACAATACAAAACTGCAAAAGAAGACTGCTGCAATATTATCTGGCTGCAACAAAGACTACCTAACTGGTAGAAACAGTATACATTTACTGATGCATTTGATATTCATATAAAATTTGACAAAAATGAAATGAAAAGGCTCAATGAGGTCAACATAAATTAATGTAATGTTGCTATATGGACAAACAGATGCGGAATTGATAAATTGCCCCTAATAAGTTTTTGGTTGATAAAAGAGTAATGGCTGTTCCTACAACCAACTGTAGACTGTCATAAAACAAAATGAGTCAATGTAGCTTCAATTGAGAATAATCTTAAAAGAGTGATTTATGCCAAGAGTTATGTTTCAGTGACGTGAAAAAATCCATATGTAGGTAGAAAACAACCTTTCACTGGTTTCAAGACATAATGACCTTATATGACAAATCACTGTTGATTTTGGTTTGACTCAACACGCAACAAAAAGTGGAATACAAATGTGCCCTTGTATTTTTACTCAAAACATGTCAAAAGCTCTACAGTACATGTTCCTGACTTTCAACTTTTGAAGTAGAAATAAGACTTTCCCATTCAATACACAGATCATACTGTATGTCTCCCTCTCCTCCAGCAGGGGTGTGAATGGCGCCTCGCTCAGCAGAACTCTCAGTGGATCCATTTTAGGGCCAGACAAATTCCTCGAGCTCTCTGGGGAATGTCAATTTCGGTGGAATGAATCTGAAGGTCATTGTGAAACTGCCGTTTTAAAGTGCATTTCAGTTTCACCATCAGGGTTGTTCAGCTGAAACAGGGCCTGGTAGTTTTTTTCTGGACTTATTTATTTAAAAAAATATCATGTTTATTATTAACATTGTTTTCCTATTTTTTGTTTGGATATTTGTATTTCTTTGGTTGGTTGTTTTATTCTTGATACAGTTTTAAATGATATTATTTCAATATTTGAAATAAATTGTTCTGTTGATATGTGAATTTTGGAATAATTGCCCATCTTAGAATATTTGAAGGAAATCTACACATTGTTGTTGGTGTGTCGTTGTATCACAGTGTTTTTGTGGTATGTGCCAGAGTTTGCAGCAAGAGTTTTAGCTCCATCTAGCCATTTGCTGTGAAGGTACATATAACCATTTTGAAAATGTGATATTAAATAACCCCTAATATTTGAATAATATTTAGACATTTGTTGTTATATTGACATTAAAAAAAATTGGCAGTGGTATTCCTCACTTAAATTCTTTCACCTCATGATTCAGGGAGGTTCGATAAAAGCTAGTAGCCTACCGTTATTCAGAAATATAAATCGCCTTAGCCTACTTTCCTTTTTTTTTTTAAATTGAACTTGTATGAAGATTTCCACTATATTACTTCATGCTGGAATAATAAACAAAACGTTTATTAAAATGTGTTTTACAGTTTGTACATTTTTATGACGGTACCTTCAAGAGAAATATGTTATGACAAGCTGTTGGAAAGACGGCAGCAATGGATCCCTGAGGGTTTTGAATTTCCAAACAGTGTTGGTCTAGTTGTTTTCTCCTTCTGTATTAAAGTTAGCCTTTCTTCTTACACACAACAACTGTTTCTTTACACCATGATATGCAATCACTACAATGGTTTTATCAGTGTTTTCAGTGTGTGTTAAATCAAGTGTATTGTGCCTGTCAGTGTGAAATATATTTAAGTGAATATAGCTTGTAAATTATACCATAGGTAGACACAGACATTTTAGAGATGGCTAGATTTATGCCCGAGCTTTAGGTTATCTGGCTGCAATTTTGACATATTGATGTTGGAGAGTTTATTGAGTGTCAGTGTAGCTATGTTCAAGACTGCACTGCACATCAGCCAGATACATCATTTAGAGATAAAAGTTATTTAAATGTTATTTCACTTTTATTTAAGAAAATGGCAATTGTTTTGTACTACCTGTCCCCTTGCATGATACTAGTTTTGAGCAGACCAGTGTAGGAAAACGTTATTATAATCCATTATTTTGATAATTGTAACGGCAGTCGTAATCCTCCTCCTCAGACGAGGAGAGGCGAGACGGATCGGACCAATACGCAGAGTGGTTAGTTTCCATAGTGATTTAATAATTAACAAAAACAATATGCGATACAAAATAACTACCGTGACAGTCCTGTGTGGCGGAACACTGACACAAGAACAAACACCCACAAAACACACGTGAAACCCAGGCTGCCTAAGTATGATTCTCAATCAGGGACAACGATTGACAGCTGCCTCTGATTGAGAATCATACCAGGCCGAACACAAAAATCCCAACATAGAAAATCAACCATAGACAAACCCACCCAACTCACGCCCTGACCAACTAAAATAAATACAAGACAAAGGAAAACAGGTCAGGAACGTGACAATAATGTCACCAGTTCAATATCTTAAACAACTTTACTTTTCAGTTTTGGATCTTTTGTATTTTATTCGTCGATAGCACATGCCCAAGGAGTTGGCAAGTGTCTGCAGGCTTAATGTCCCTCCAGTCTTTGTCTGAGGGGTTGCAGTTATGCATGATCCATTTAAAGGTCCAAAGCAGCTTGAATTTATCTCAATATCAAATAATTTCTGGGTAACAATTAAATACTCTAGTATGATTGTTTTTAATTGAAATTGTCAACAAGAAACAAACATAGCTTCTTATAAAATAGCAATTTCTCAAGGAAATGTTTTACTAGGACTGTCATGTGGTAGTCTGAGTGGGAGTTGTCTTCCTTATTGGTGTTTTAACTAATTGGCAGGCCAAAACTCCATCCGACCAAAACAGGCTGACATTTCAGGCTGTAATTTCAGCCGGTCTTTTCAAACAGCTCTTATCATCATTTTCACAATTTCACAGTATTATTCCAAACTCATAGTGTGGAAATATAGATATAAAACACAGGTAAATCACGTTTTTGACTGCAATGGGCCTTTAACAGAAATGACCTCACACAAACTTTAAATAGGCTCTGCTGCAACTGAGACAAATTACAAACTTTCTTTAGATATGTAAATCAAACGTAGTGTGAAACCTAAAATAAGAACAAATATTTATAGGTCTATGAATTTATGAAGTGGTCCTAGGCTAGTAATGTCTTCCAGGTACACTTTGCAGCTGTCCCCATGGATGAACGTTTTTTGGGGTTCCAGGTAGAACTATTTTGGGTTCCATGTGGAAAGGGTTCTACCTAGAAGCAGAAGGGTTCTACTTCGAACCAAAAGGGGTTATTCAAAGGGTTCTCCTATGGGGACAGTCGAAGAACCCTTTTTGGTTAGAGATAGCACCTTTTTTTCTAAGAGGATTTACAACACATTACATCACTGAGGCCCTCCTCCCATTTGTTACTCTGAATTAATGTGCTTAAGGTTGAGGGTCATGCGCATGACAACAGTCACTCTATGTTATTTCACCATAAATTATCTGTAGCTGTGAAGATCAGTAGTAAGAACTGACAAGTGACACAAACCAAAGCCTCAAACCTATTTTAGGAGTTTGGTGAATGGTGCAATAGGCTGATGTATTTGTCACTGAGCAGCGTAACAGAGTCTTATCTGTGTTGAATGTGCTTTTCTAAATTGGCAGAGACAGAAAGAGAGAGAGAGAGACTTAGAGTGAAAGAGCAAGTGAGTGAGCGAGAGAGAGAGAAAGACAGAGAGAAAGACAGAGAGAGAGAGAGAGAGAGAGAGAGAGAGAGAGAGAGAGAGAGAGAGAGAGAGAGAGAGAGAGAGAGAGAGAGAGAGAGAGAGAGAGAGACACACACAGCAACTGACGCCTAAGGCTGCTTTATTTAGACAGTGAGTAAGAGAGTCCATGTCACCCCCGAGGGCAGCGCTACTGAGTTGAAAGTCCTCTGGCGGGAAGACTGGAGCCAAGGTAAACAGTTAGCAGCACCGCACAGCATGAGGACAGAGAGACTGCAAGCCTGGGTAACATTCATTAGGGCACACCGTACTCTCTTAGAAAAAGGGTATCAAAAGGGTTCTTCGGGTGCCGCATAGGAGAACCCTTTTTGGTTCCAGGTAGAACTGTTTTGGGTTCCATGTAGAACTCTCTGTGGAAAGGGTTCTACATGGAACTCAAAATGGTTCTACCTGGAACCAAAAAAGGTTTCTTCAAAGGGTTCTCCTATGGGGACAGCCGAAGAGACCTTTAAGGTTCTAGATAGCACCTTTTTTTCTAATAGTGTAGCAAACTATTTTTCAATGGAATACAAAAACGAGCGGTTCTTATTGGACAAATACAGGGAATTTATCCCTGTCTTAGTCTGTTTTCTCCCGTTGGGCCCTAATCAGTGGAGGCTCCTCAGAGGAGGAAGGGGAGGACCACCCTCCTCAGTGAATTTCTTAAATATAAAAATGGTAAAACATTTAAAAAGTTATCCTTTTTAGATAAAACTATACTAAATATAATCACGTCACCGAATAACTGATTAAAACACACTATTTTTCAAAGAACGTCTACAGTAGCCTTAACAGCACTCTGTAGGGTAGCACCATGGTGTACCCGGAGGACAGCTAGCTTCTGTCCTCCTCTGGGTACATTGACTTCAATACAAAACCTTGGAGGCTCACGGTTCTCACCCCCTTCCATAGACTTACACAATATTTATGACAACGTCTGGAGAATGTCCTCCACCCTATCAGAGTTTTGCAGCATGAACTGACATGTTGTCCACCCAATCAAAGGATCAGAGAATGAATCTAGTACTGAAAGCATAAGTTACAGCTAGCTAGCACTGCAAAAAATAAAATGTGGTGAGTAGTTGAGTCAAAGAGAGAGAAAGACAATAGTTGAACAGTTTGGAACAAATTAATTTCTTCCACAATTAAGGAGAAGCAAGAGAGAAATAGAGCAAGCGATAAAGATTGTCATTTTTTTCCACTTTCAGTTTCACTTACTTAGCTAGCAAATGCAGCTAGCTAGTTTAGCCTACTGAAACACCCCGCTCAAACAGAGGGATGCTATGTTAGCTAGCTGCCTATGACTATCCAACACAACACTGGAACTCTTTCAAGTCAAGGTAAGCTTTTGGTATTACTAATTTATTGCCACCGGGCCCACCGGTGTAAGTGCTTACTGACTAACGTTACTGCAGGATTGTAGCTGGGTTTACTAACGCGTTAGATCTATTAGTTATGCCGACTATGACATTACTTCAGCTAATACGGTGACAATGATGTAGGCTGTTTGGCTTGGAAAAGTTGTTTCGCCTGGTCACATACAGCTGATTTGTTGTGCATTGAAGTCCACAAGTGAAGGGAAGATGACTAATACAACGTGGCTGTTATGAGAGTCAACGGAAGCAAACACAACAAAATGGGGATAAACATACTTGAATTTGTCCAATAGAAACTTTCGCTTGCAACTGTTGGACTAATGATTACATCCTATATCAGCTAAATGCAGACAAGAGTGTGCAAGGCGGTATTGAATGTCACTGTCTGTCACCTCAAATTTGTCTCTCGACCTGTGTGTACCTACGCTGTCAACTTTCATTCATAGGGTAGGTTGTAGCAACCTCATGATGGGTATAGGAACATTTGAGTATAATGTAGTGGCCTAAACCTGTTGATGTTACATTGAACTGGGTGAATGGAATATGAATGAAGGACATCCAATATGCTGTAATAGAAATAAGACCATGCTCATGAAAAAAAATTGTCCTCCCTCATATTAAACGGCACCGACCGCCACTGGTCCTAATTTATATGTTATGACCCCAGCCAGGCCCTGGGGCTGTTTGGGCAGGAATGGGTAGGACTAGTACAGCAGAGTGACTCCCCCAGGAGTTGCCCGTTGATATTTCCACAGAGAGGCTTTTCAAAGGGGAGCTCCCTCTGTTTGGCTCTGCCCTGGCTGGCCCTGTCTGCCTCCGGAAGCGATGGGATCTCTGACTCAGCCCTTTTGGGTTTCCTCGACAGACACACAGAGAGACAGAGAGACAGAGAGAGAGAGAGAGAGAGAGACAGAGAGACAGAGAGAGAGAGAGAGAGAGAGAGAGAGAGAGACAGAGAGACAGAGAGAGAGAGAGAGAGAGAGAGAGAGAGAGAGAGAGAGAGAGAGAGAGAGAGAGAGAGAGACAGAGAGACAGAGAGACAGAGAGAGAGAGAGAGAGAGAGAGAGACAGAGAGAGAGAGAGAGAGAGAGAGAGAGAGAGAGAGAGAGAGAGAGAGAGAGAGAGAGAGAGACAGAGAGACACAGAGAGAGAGAGAGACAGAGAGAGACAGAGAGAGAGAGAGAGAGAGAGAGAGAGAGAGAGAGAGAGAGAGAGAGAGAGAGAGAGAGAGAGAGAGCATATTTAAAAAGATTAAAAACACATACATACTCTTTAAGATTGCCGACTCATGTTTCTTGTAGGATTTGAATGGCAAAATACGATGGAAATATAATTTCAATACATCAGGAGAAATCACTGAATGTTTATTCTAAGGCCTTTATCATATACTTTTTTGAGAGATATACTGAGGCTATGTGTCGGAGTGTGAAAGTGAAAATGAGTTTTGTGAAGCTCTGTAGTTGACAATAACCGTTTGTTGACAATGACAGTAGAAGCATGAATAATAGAGCAAGGGAAGACACCAGCAGCGACCTTAGCTAGCATGATAGTGTTGTATTTTTTCTGTCTTTTTCGTTCGTTCGGTGACTGTGAGGAATGTGAGGAAGTTGTAGGAAGGCGAAACCAGTCTTTATGGGAGGAGACGCACTCTTAGGCTGAGATTGCAGGAAGGGCAAGAGAACAAACCCTTTTTGCCAGCAGAGAGGAAGAGTAAGGATCAGTCATAACTGACAACCCGTGAACCCTGGATGGAATGATAGGTGGAAGTGATCCTGGATGGAATGATAGGTGGAAGTGATCCTGGATGGAATGATAGGTGGAAGTGATCCTGGATGGAATGATAGGTGGAAGTGATCCTGGATGGAATGATAGGTGGAAGTGATCCTGGATGGAATGATAGGTGGAAGTGATCCTGGATGGAATGATAGGTGGAAGTGACTCTGAGACTGACAGTAGTTTAAAGGTCCAATGCAGACATTTTTATTTCAGTATCAAATAATTTATGGACAACAATTAAGTTACCAAGAAGGTTGGCTTGGAATTCCCTCCAAGCCAACCTTATACCTCAGGACCTGGTGTCCCTGGAGGAGTTCAAAGGACAAATTGATGGACAGGTTGTTGAGACATGTAGTTGTTTCTAGTTGTCAGCCGGTGTCACTAGTTTGCGTTGCCTTATGTAAGGAAGCATGTTGTTTTACTTCACACACACCACACACATGCCCGCACGCACACACACATCCACTGTTTGTTCGCTATTGTATTTGTGCTGTTGCCAATGTCTTCTGTCTGTGTTGTACTGTACATTTTGTCTTACGTTGTTTTTTTGTTTTGTTTGATACCAGCCCTGGTCCCCACAGGAGGCCTGTTGCCTCTTGCCAGGGCGTCATAGTAAATAAGAATTTGTTCTTAATTAACTTTCTGGGTTAAATAAAGGTTAAATAAAAAGTACCTTAGTGTGATTGTTTTCAGTAAAAATGGTCAAACAGAGAAAAAATAGCTTCTTATCAAAGAGCAAATACTCAAGCAAGAATTTTGCTAGTACTGTCTGGGAGTGGTCTGAGTGGGGAGGGGGAAACTGAAAATTAGATGTGATTGGCAGAGAGGTTTGGAACTGTCTTTGTTATTGGTCTATTAACTCATTTACCGCCTGGGGATGTCTCCATTCCACCAAAACAGCCAGAAATTTCAGCCGTTCTTTTCAAACAGCTCTAAAACTAAAACGTTATCATGTCACGGTATTATTCCAACGTCATAGTGTGGAAATATATATAAAACACAGGGAAATCACAATTTTGACTGCACTGGGCCTGTAACAGTGTTGTAGTCCTAAATGGATGAGTGAACATACTTATTGAGGGACCGCGCCTAAAACGAAACTTTTCTCTTTTTGAAAATGGCCTATGTGGCATCGATACGAGTCAGAAAAATGTATTCTAGTGTCCAAATTGACTGTGTGTAAATAGGATAATTTTGGTCATAAAGTAAGTCTGGTCCAAATACGATATTTGCGAGATGATAGGAAAAAATGGTATGTCATGGAATGAAGGGTACTGTAACAGTTTTCTTTGGGTGGGTTAATTTCAATCCTGCCCACATGCCCACAGCTGGCAGCATGCAAGTAATCATCAGTTCGGAGCGCAGCTGCATGACCCTATCGTAATGGTCAATTTGGTTTTACACTCAATATCTCTGTGGAGCTAGTTACGGACCATCAGTAAATTACACAATACATGGGACAATATTTTAAAATGTCAATAGCTCCAAATTTGAATAACTTAAAAACCTCACACCACCTACAGTGCATTCAGACAGTATTCAGACTCCTTGACATTTTCCACATATTGTTACAACCTTATTCTAAAATGTATTAAAATGTTTCCCCCCCCCCATCAATCTACACAATACCCCATAATGACAAAGCAAAAACTTGTTTCTTTACATTTTTGAGAATTTATTACACATAAAAAATGGAAATGTCACATTTACATAAGTATTCAGACCCTTTACTCAGTACTTTGTTGATGCACCTATGGCAGTGATTACAGCCTTGAGTGTTCTTGGGTATGACGCTACAAGCTTGGCACACCTGTATTTGGGGAGTTTTTCCAATTCTTCTCTGCAGATCCTCTCAAATTCTGTCAGGTTGGATGGGGAGCATCACTGCACATCTATTTTTGGGTATCTCCAGAGATGTTCGTTCAAGTTCAAGTCCGGGCTCTAGCTGGGCCACTCAAGGACATTCAGTGACTTGTCCCGAAGCCAGTCCTGCTTTGTCTTGGCTGTGTGCTTAGGTTCGTTGTCCTGTTGGAAGGTGAACCTTTGCCCCAGTCTGAGGTCCCAAGCACAATGAAGCAGGTTTTCATCAAGGATCTCTCTGTACTTTGCTCAATTCATCTTTCCCTCGATCCTGAATAGTCTCCTAGTCCCTGTTGCTGAAAAACATCCCCACAGCATGATGCTGCCACCACCATGCTTCACTGTAGGTATGGTGCTAGGTTTCCTCCAGGCTTGATGCTTGGCATTCAGGCCAAAGTGTTCAAACTTGGTTTCATCAGACCAGAGATTCTTGTTTCTCATGGTCTGAGTCCTTTAGGTGCCTTTTGGCAAACTCCAAATGGGCTGTTATGTGCCTTTTACTGAGGAGTGGCTTCCGTCTGGCCACTCTACCATAAAAGCCTGATCGGTTGAGGGCTGCAGAGATGGTTGTCCTTCTGGAAGGTTCTCCCATCACAACAGAGGAACTCTGGATCTCTGTCAGAGTGATCATCGGGTTCTTGGCCACCTCCCTGACCAAGGCTCTTCTCCCTCGATTGCTGTTTGGCTGGTCGGCCAGCTCTAGAAAGAGTCTTGGTCGTTTCAAACTTCTTCCATTTAAGAAGGATGAAGGCCACTGTGTTCTTGGGGATCTTCAATGTTGCAGAAATGTTTTGGTACCCTTCCCCAGATCAGTGCCTCGACACAATCCTGCCTCGGAGCTCTACGGACAATTCCTTCGACCTCATGGCTTGGTTTTTGCAAAGACATGCAATGTCAACTGTGGGATCTTATATAGGCAGGTGTGTTGCTTTCCAAATCATGTCCAATCATTTGAATTTACCACAGTTGGACTCCAATCAAGTTGTAGAAACATCTCAAAGATGATGAATGGAAACAGGATGCACCTGAGCTCAATTTCGAGTCTCATAGCAAAGGGTCTGAATAAGGTGTCTGTTTTTTATTTTGTATAAATTTGCAACATTTTCTAAAAAACAGTTTTCACTTTGTAATTATGGGGTATTTTGTCTAGATTGTTGAGAATAAGGCTGTAACTTAACAAAATGTGGAAAAAGTCAAGGGGTCTGAATACTTTCCGAATGCACTGTAGAAATTCCCATACAAATAGTTAAAGTATTTAATGAGCTTGTGACAGTTGTGCAACATGAAAATATTTTCCCATTTACATTATGTAATGTATTGACGGTCCCTAACTAGCCCCAGAGAAAGGCTATCCAATGCCAAAACAACTTTGCCACGGTTGCACACCAGCTGGCACAAGTTAATTGGCTAAATAATTTAGCTAGCAATAGCTAGTCTAGGGGACTTCAAGACACAATTTCAAGTTATCTAGAAGGGTGAGTTACTGTAACTGTGTACTGTTTTGGCAGAGTGAATGTACAAACGCTTGCCACGTGGAAACATATATACACAAGAGACAACCACATTAAAATACCCCCCCCCCCCCCAAGGCATCTCTCATTTGGCTTCAGTCTGCTGCATTTCTTAATTAACAGCTAAATGTATTTGAGGGTTTACCAGCATTTGTAATTTGAGTTTGATAATTATCTGTACTAAACACTTCATCTGATAATACTTGTGGAATATAAAAAAACTTGCTTAGATATATGTTTTCTAGTTTCTTGAAATACTTTGCAAATGCAACTTATTTCTATGTGAAAACTGAAAAGGTCTATTCATTCCTTTTAGTAGACACTCTTATCCATAGAAACTTACAGTAGTGAGTGCATACATATTCCTGATTGCCCCCTCTGGGAATCGAACCCACAACCCTAGTATTGTAAGTGTCATGCTCTACCAACTGAGCCACATCATCACAAACCACTTGATGTCTCAATATACTCAATTACTGTATTGGTCATTGTTTTTCTTCATGGTGATGGAAAGTCTACAGCTACAAACCTAGATGACCAGCCTATGTACAATACAGTAATGTACATTTACATTAAGTGGTTTGTAAGGATAGTAAATTAATATTGCAGAGATAGTTTTCCATGTTATTTTATAAAGAAAAAATGTTGAATTTGATGTGGATGTTTTGTGTCTTTGCCCATAACTTTGCACCTTTTGATGTAAATGTTTGAGGACAGGGTTTTGTTGTTTCTGGATTCCACTAGAATGACAATTGCAGAGAAAGGGACAGAACAAACACTCTAACAATTCAAACTTTTGAATCTGGTCTTAATTATGCAACTACCTTTTTTTGCCAAGCTGCCGCTACAGACGTCTATATTGGTCTGCTAATACTAGTAAAAGCCCAGTGCACTACTTTGTGAAAAAATATTTACAAAATAAAATAATTAAATATTTTTTATAAATATTTTTTTCTCAGTTATTCCAGCTGTACGTATTTGTTATACCATAAACAAAAGGTCCTTTGCTGATGTAACATTCTGAAGGTTATACTGTAACACCTAAATATAACGTGCTTTATTCATATCTGTTAGAGTAGGTGCAGTACAGTAGATTAGAAGGTGTTTCTTTTCTATCCTGTGCTGCAGTAAGCAGGTAAAAGGCTTGTTCTGTTTGAGGAACATAATAAGATGTAAAGATTAACTTGTAACTCCTACGCCAGCTGGGAACATATCGGTCATGCTTACCTAGTGTTTGTTCAACTCCAACCCCTTTGTTCTCTCACCTGGCATTCCACAGTTGACCACGGCAGGTTACTGGGAAGGGGACTTACTTTCTGGACACAACACACCGCATGCGGAAGACTGACTTAATTGTGCTTGATATAGCTTTCCAAACTACTTATAATGAACATGGCGTAAAATGGTCAAGTGTCGAGTAGCCATGGGCAGATTAGGAACCTGCCGTTATTTAATTTGCATGTAAAGGTATGTCCTGTCACCAGACGTTTGGCCAACTGACTCTTTATCATTTTTGAATGTGATTTTTTAAAACATATTCAATAAAATAAACACAGAAGCACAGAGAAATACATTGGTATTTCTGTATACTGTATATATACTGTATGTATAAAACATATTCAATAAAATAAACACTGAAGCACACAGAAATACATATGTGTTTATTTTATTGAATATGTTAAAAAAAAATCACATTCAAAAATGATAAAGAGTCAGTTGGCCAAACGTCACAGAGAAATACATATGTATTTCTGTGTGCTTCTGTGTTTATTTTATTCAATATGTTTTATATATACAGTATATATACAGTATACAGAAATACACATGTATTTCTCTGTGCTTCTGTGTTTATTTTATTGAATATGTTTAAAAAAAATCACTTTCAAAAATGATAGAGTCAGTTGGCCAAACGTCACAGAGAAATACATATGTATTTCTGTGTGCTTCTGTGTTTATTTTATTCAATATGTTTTATATATACAGTATATATACAGTATACAGAAATGCACATGTATTTCTGTGTGCTTCTGTGTTTATTTTATTGAATATGTTTTATATATACAGTTTACATACACTTAGGTTGGAGTCATTAAAACTCGTTTTTCAACCACTCCACAAATTTCTTGTTAACAAACTATAGTTTTGTCAAGTCGGTTAGGACATCTACTTTGTGCATGACACAGGTATTTTTACAACAATTGTTTAGAGACAGATTATTTCACTTATAATTCACTGTATCACAATTCCAGTGGGTCAGAAGTCTACATACACTAAATTGACTGTGCCTTTAAACAGCTTGGAAAATTCCAGAAAATGATGTCATGGCTTTAGAAGCTTCTGATAGGCTAATTGACATCTTTTGAGTCAATTGGAGGTGTACCTGTGGATGTATTTCAAGGCCTACCTTCAAACTCAGTGCTTCTTTGCTTGACATCATGGGAAAATCAAAAGAAATCAGCCACGACCCCAGAAAAAATATTCAAGGTTCATCCTTGGGAGCAATTTCCAAACGCCTGAAGGTACCACGTTCATCTGTACAAACAATAGTACGCAAGAATAAACACCATGGGACCACGTAGCCGTCATACCTGTCAGGAAGGAGACGCGTTCTGTCTCCTAGAGATGAACATACTTTGGTGCGAAAAGTGCAAATCAATCCCAGAACAACAGCAAAGGACCTTGTGACGATGCTGGAGGAAACAGGTACAAAAGTATCTATATCCACAGTAAAACGAGTCCTATATCGACATAACTTGAAAGGCTGCTCAGCAAGGAAGAAGCCACTGTTTCCAAAACTGCCATAAAAAAGCCAGACTACGGTTTGCAACTGCACGTGAGGACAAAGATTGTACTTTAAAAATAGAACTGTTTGGCCATAATGACTATTGTTATGTTTGGAGGAAAAATGGGGAGGCTTGAAAGCCGAAGAACACCATCCCAACAGTGAAGCACGGGGGTGGCAGCATCATGTTGTGGGGGTGCGTTGCTTCAGGAGGTACTGGTGCACTTCACAAAATAGATGGCAGGAAAAGTATGTGGCTATATTAAAGCAACATCTCAAGACATCAGTCAGGAAGTTAAAGCTTCATCGCAAATGGGTCTTCCAAATGGGCAATGACCCCAAGCATACTTATAAATTTGTGGGAAAATGGCTTAAAGACAACAAAGTCAAGGTATTGGAGTGGCACTTCACAAAGCCCTGACCTCAATCCTATAGAAAATTTGTGGGCAGAACTGAAAAAGCGTGTGCGAGCAAGGAGGCCTACAAACTTGACTCAGTTACACCAGCTCTGTCAGGAGGAATGGGCCAAAATTCACCCAACTTATTGTGGGAAGCTTGTGGAAGGCTACCCGAAATGTTTGACCCAAGTTAAACAATTTAAAGGCAATACTTCCAAATACTAATTGAGTGTATGTAAACTTCTGACCTACTGGGAATGTGATGAAAGAAATAAAAGCTGAAATAAATAATTCTCTCTACTATTATTCTGACATTTCACATTCTTAAAATAAAGTGGTGATCCTAACTGACCTAAGACAGGGAATTTTTACTAGGATTAAATGTCAGGAAATGTGAAAAACTGAGTTTAAATCTATTTGGCTAAGGTGTATCTAAACTTCCGACTTCAACTGTATAATATATATATATATACAGCATATGATGCAGCTTCCAACCCAGATCAATTATTGACCTGAACGCAAAACATTCTTTAGTATTACTCGGATATAAAAATACCAGCCAAGGCTCCGTAGTTAAGAAAGAGAGTAGAAGGGTTCTCTGGCCTCTGAATACACGAAAGCCTGACAAAATTTGACTGTCAAATGATCATAAATTCACCCATGACGATGAGACAGGTTTGTCTATTGTTCTACTGTTCCTAATGGAAAATGCACCACTACTATGTCTCAAGCTCTCTGACCGACTGTCTTCTCTTCTCTCTTTCAATAAAGAACCGAGCTAGTACTTTGAAATCTATCTAGTAAATCATGTAACTCATTTAAGTATTTTCTGTCCTAGTCTATCCAAGGAAGGCATAATCCAAGATTCTTGTGAGTTCAGAGTCCGGTCATAGCTATCTCTCCTCTCCCACTAGCTCAACAGTCAGCCTGGCGTCCAAAGGGGTTTTGAATTAAGTTCAGCACTTGTGTGTATGGGAAACCCAGCTCGCAGCCAAATGCAATAATTCCCCGAGTATTTCCGTCAAAGTCCAGGCCTTTCAAAAACAAAACAATGTGAAATCACAGCGGAGACATTTTAATCAATTAACTGTGTCAACAAACAACATGCTAGGCATTCTTTTAATGGGGAGACGAATTATAGTCAGGTGACGTATGAGCAGGTGTCAATCATAGTCTTGAGGTAAACTATATTGGCCTACGAGAATGTATAACACTGTCATCTTTGCCTGTATTCATAGACTGTTATAACCGTTAAGTTATTTCAGTTATTAATATAAAAGGCTGATCTCCTTTAATCCTGCCAACTGTTACACAAACTGCCAAGCTCTTACTATATTACTTCACAGCATCATGGCTTCCCCATGCTTTCACTTCTGATATGTAAATATATGCATCTTATCTTCCTCCGGTCCCACCGGCAGCAGTACAAACACAATATTCGGTGGGAGACAGATAGAGAACAATGTGAGGAGGAGAAGGATGGTCACCCCATTCCAACATATTGTGTGTGCGTGCCTGCATGGGTGGAAAACCCATCCATCCTTCTGGCTGGTATCAGTCCTCTGGCTCCATGGCTCACTCTTCAGAGATTCTGCATGGAGTTACAGCCCTAGTCACTCGGGTCAAGTACAGGCTATGTAGTCTAGTGGGATACCAGCCCCTCCTTCCTGCTATGAAGGCAATGCAGGGCCAGGGTCTCTCTTTCTCTCTCCCTCTCTCCCTCCCTCTCCCTCCCTCTCTCTCCACCTCTCTTCTCTCTGGTATGGCTGTGTAAACATTATTTGGCCCATTGAAGTCTTGAAACGCTATACATTTTCATTTGGAGTTCCAGATAGCTGTGGAGGCGCATAATGAGGATAACATGTAGGATGTTGTTGGGCCTCTGAGAGGAGAAAGGAGCTCTGGGCTGCCCAGGACTCATAGGAATACAATAGTATTACCACAACGGACATTCCCATTCAAGCCAAAGCTCTGTAATTATTTTTCTATGATTTGAACACAGCAGTGTCTACTCTGGCCGTGGAGAACACAACTCAACCCTCCCCTTGATCCCTGGACAGACTGACCAGCGCAGACCCTTTGGCTGGGACCGCCAATTAATTATAGACATGACTTTAAAGCTTCCTGTTTTTCTCTCTTCAATTAAGGCCAATCTGCCCCAGCACTGGAAACAGAGGAAATAACCTCAAAATAGTCTCTAATTTCAGCACGTTCAATTATTTTGTGCTACCCGGTCTGAAAGCAGATTGCATCAGGTCGTGTTAATGTAAAGATCAACAATGTTTGATCGCAGGGAAATTATGTCTGTCATTTCTTCCTGTTTCTAGCCTGCGTAATGTGGGAATTTCGGAGGAAAAGGCTGGTCAGGCGGGTTCAAGATGGGCACTGCCCACTGCCCCTATGCCAGGGTTATTAACCGCTACGTGCCCTTAGTCAGGCCCATCATCCACCATCAATCTCTGACTAAGATGTTTATTATTACACTCATGAAGTCACTTATTCAGGGAGAATAAAAAAGCTATTGATTTATTCGCTCCCTATTAAGCTTTTCCTGTCCTCTTTTATGAAAACAAAATTCCAGTGAATTCGCCCAGTATTATCCTTACGCAGGCGGGATGACTAGCTGGCTCTTACTCACTGCATTAACACCGTGCAGCGCCACAGTATGACTTCAGCTAATACCAAGAGATACGCTGCCTTAGCCTGGTATTTGCAACACATTCTGCTGTACTGTAGGATTTTCTGCCAAGTGAGTTGTTGCACAAAGCATTCCCCCCGCCCCCCCCCCCCCCCCCCCCCCATCCACCACCGCCTGACAAATCGACCTTGACACACTTTATCTTCCTCTCCCCTTTCTGCTGCAACACTTCTAATTACACGAAATCTACAGCGTAGTATTCAAGAGCAACAAGTCAACTCGACTGTTATCATACATGCTCTGTATTTGCCCGCTGAATACCTGGGAGTGTTTTCCAAAGTTGCCCTTTTCACCTCTGAACTGAAACTCACCTCTAGTCTGCCTCACCCTCTGTTTTTCACAGGGAAACCGGAAAGGAGGAGAAAGTGAAGACTTAAAGTGCACCAACCCGGGCAGTGCTAGTAAAACAGGCTTTAATGGAGGATTTAAGCTTCAGAAAGTCTGTATTTTGAGCTAATTCACATGTGAGTTCTACAGTAGGGGGTGACACATTCTTTCAGGCTGAACATCAGATAAATCCTTCTATTGTTTTGGCCTAATGATATCTGTACCGCAGATCTGTTGGATTGTGTGGTGAAAGTAAATACGATCAATGTGACATCATTGATCTTTACAGATTTAAAACACCCGAGACCATGTCACTAGATATGTCATAGAGCATGGGGATGGTATGGGGACAGATGTGGGAAAAGTACTCAATTTTCATACTTGAGTAAAAGTAAAGATACCTTAATAGAAAATGACTCAGGTTAAAGCAAAAGTCACCCAGTAAAATACTATTTGAGAAAAGTCTAAAAGTATTTGGTTTGAAATATACTTAAGCATCAAAAGTAAAAGTACAAGTATAAAACATTTTTTTATTTTTATTGATGCATAGCCAGGGTCAACACTCAGACATCATTTACAAATGAAGCATTTGTGTTTAGTGAGTCCGCCAGATCGGAGGCAGTATGGATGACCAGAGATGTTCTCTTGATAATTGTGTGAATTGGACCATTTTCCTGTCAAAATGTAACTAGTACTTTTGGGTGTCAAGGAAAATATATGATACCCCCCAAAAAAAGACTTAAGTAGTACTTTAAAGTATTTTTTACTTAAGTACTTTACACCACTGTATGGGGTAGTGATGATGGATACGAAGGGGGTTTCCTGAGGGACAGGGCTTGGTGGGGGTGGAAGGGGAGCTGTTGATATGACATCATGACATCACCAGTGAGTAGCTAACGCCGGCAGCCCTCGTAGCAGCGGCCCGCTGGCCGGAGGCCCCTCCATAAACAGGCCGGTTATCACATCACTAACATTGATTTAACCCTTCTCTCCAGCACAGCACAGAGAGAGGACACAAAGAGAAATAAGGTGTTTAGAGGGGGAAGGGGAGGGTTGAGGGGGAGGCTGGTTGCGCAATCTCTCTGGCACAACTACAGTATCCCCTTTGCTGACAGTACAACATTAAAAGGCACATGCACACACACACATAAAGACGAATACATAAACATTGGCACCATCACCCCATCCCCTGTATTCCTGAAGTTAACTTTTACAATGGTAACTCCCTACACACCCACAAACACCCAGCCAACTCCTACATTATAACAGCATCACTGTCACCGTCACCCACAGAACTCCCCCCTGTCCATTTCCATCTCCCCCTCTCTCTGTCCTCTGTTTGCCTGTCTCTCTGAGACTGTGTACTGCAGTGGAGGGTGGTGGGAGGAGATTTAGGAGGACGGGCTCATTGTAATGCCTGGAATGGAATAAATGGAAAGGTTTCAAACATATGGAAACTACATGTTTGACTCTGTTCCATGTATTCCATTCCAGCCATTACAATGAGCCCATCCTCCTATAGCTCCTCCCTCCAGCCTCCTCTGGTGAACTTAGGACATGACTTCATTACTGTAAGGTGGTGGTGGGGGGGGGGGTCTCTAGAGGCACTTGTCCATCCCTCCTCCCTTCCTCCATCCCTTCTCCTCTCCTCCTCCATCCGTCCATCCATCCAGCATTGGGACTGAGCACACATCTCTCTCAAATCAAATCCAATTTAATTTTATACATCTCTCTACCACACATCCAACACCAGGCATTGAGGTGGCCAGGCCGTCCAGTTCTCATGTTTTTCTAATTCATTATTCAGAGGAGAGAAAGGCAGCACATACCAAAATAAATACACAAGTCTCTTTTGGTGGATGAGACTGTGTTTTAGGGTTAGTGCGATAGCTGGAATCGCCAGAATGCAATGTTGTTTTAACCGGAGGTGGATGGAATTCTATCTGGCTCTGGAGTGTCACATACCTTTTTCACTCAGCCCAGCAGGCCCAGGGTCTATTGTGACAGTCTTATCAGTTGATTTACCCCCAATACACCACTTACAAATGGGACCCTACCCTAGCAGCAACTGTTGTTGACATTGCAGTACATTACAGTATTGGATGTCCAAGAGCTAAACATCAGAGGATAAAAACAAATGTAAGAATCGTGTCAGTGGCTTATCCTAGGGATTCCACTGAGAGAACACAGAGGTGGCAACAGCCAACATATGTCTTGTAATTGCTGTTAGTTCGGCACAGAAGAAGTCAGGGAGCTCTATACCACTGGCCCTCAACAAGCAGTGGTTCACCTGATCCTGGTGAACCACTGCTTGTTGAGTTATGGTTTCGGGACTTAGACCATGAAATAAGAGGTATCTTCTCCCTGCACCTACAATGGGGAGCCCATAGGCACCTACCACTTAGTCTGAGGCTATCTTGATGCCGCCCCACTTCGGGTGAAGTCTGCTAAATGGCCAATTGAACATTCTGTCAAGCAGAACCATTCTGTGACCCTAACACACACACGCGCACACACACACACACACACACAATCCTAACCCTAACGCCTAACCCTAATTCTAACTTTAACCCTAATTCTAAACCTAAACCTAACCTCTAAACTTAAAATAGCCTTTGTCCTAATGGGGACGTAGGAAATGTCCCCACGACGGAGAATTTTCCTTGTTTTACTATCCTTGTGGGAACATTTAGGGATTTCAGGTCCCCACGAGGATAGTAGAACATGTA
This sequence comes from Salvelinus fontinalis, assembly GCF_029448725.1. Taxonomy (NCBI): domain Eukaryota; kingdom Metazoa; phylum Chordata; class Actinopteri; order Salmoniformes; family Salmonidae; genus Salvelinus; species Salvelinus fontinalis. The sequence continues at coordinate 35,760,543 of NC_074690.1, forward strand.
AACACACACACACACTGCCAAACATTTACTGGGCCTCTGGAACATCAATAGTTTGTTTAGAATTAGCCGTGGCATCTCTTGACTAGAGAGTGATTGTTTTTCAAAATGTCCCCAGGGGAACCATTGACTGATTGGCCCTAGGTGGCTGGCTGGGAGAACGTGTATATATATATACACACACACACACACACACAAAACGGGGGAGAGGGGTGAAGGGGGAGGAGAGAATCCCTACTGTTCAATCTATTCTGTTCCCATAATTTACCTACCCTGAGGCCAGAGCAGAGTGTTGGTAAGCTGCCCAAGACCAATTCATAAACAGAGGTGTTTATGCAGAGAAGTGTGAGGCGTAAATACCCGCTGTGTGGTCCTGTAGTTGACTCTGTTGGTGGGACAACTCCTGGTGGGGCAAGGTGTGTGTGTGTGTGTGTGTGTGTGTGTGTGTGTGTGTGTGTGTGTGTGTGTGTGTGTGTGTGTGTGTGTGTGTGTGTGTGTGTGTGTGTGTGTGTGTGTGTGTGTGTGTGTGTGTGTGTGTGTGTGTGTGAGTGCGTGTGTGTGTGTTTTTGCGTGTGTGCTTGTATTTGAGCACACCCTGTTCTCATTATTGTTTATAAAGTGTCACAGCATCCATGGGAACACTTCACAACCACATCTCACATGGAAGCCCAACACCTAATAGCCTAAAGCCTAGTGGATTCCTCCATCCTCAGCATGCTTAGTGAAATTATCCATGTGTTTATGTTGTCATAAACGCTTTTAAATACCATTTCTAAGCATGAGTGTAGCCATACTTCAGAAACAGTGCCTCCATGCACATTCCCTCCTACAGCGAGACAAGGATTGCGAGAAGTGTTTTGTTCAGTTAATCACATAACGAGCGGCGCAGCGGTGTTTGCGTTGACATTTTTCATCAACCCACGGAGGGACTGTTTGGCTTCACTGCATGGCGCCAGGTTAACCTATGCACAGGTAGGGGACTAAAACCTGGACCGGTCTGAATCCCTCCTACCATCCACCCACACCCTCCCCCCTTTCCCTTCCTCCCCCTTTATCCTCCTTTCTCTCCCTCCCTGCCTCCTTCCTTACATCCCTCTTCCACTTCTTTATTCCCTCCCTACCTCCCTCAGTTTCTGCCTCTATCACCCTTTATCTCCTCCTCGAAGCTCCCTCCCTCCTTTTCTACTTTCCCTCCTTTCCTTAGTCTGACCTTTCACCTCTCTTTGACCTTTCACCTCCAGATTCCCCCTGCCCTCTTTTGATCCAGTGTTTACATTTCTGACTATGTAAAGTAGGGCTTACTCACTCACTCACACACACACACACCTTTGCTGCCTCCCTCGCTGTGTGAGCCATACAATGGGTCTGTTAGCCTTGTGTTGTCTGAAGCCTGAGCCTTGGATTAGAGATTAAAGAACAGCTAGTGTGAGGTAAATATAGGAGGTAAATATGACAGAACTGTATTTTACCTGCTGTCCCAGTACAGTGGATGTTTGCGTCGAACGGCCTACTTTGAATTTGTTGTTTACATTTCCACTTGAGGTATAGGAACGGGGTGGCTAGACAGAACAGTATAGAACAGACGTTGGTGGTTGCGTTGCATTGAATCGCTGCCAGAAATGTGTTGTGAATGAAATGTATTCACTTGGCTCTTTGATACCTACTAGGTCGACCGGGAACTTGAATCTTCCCACCAGAGGAATGTGAAAAGGCCAACAGTGAATTCTCCCTACGTGTCATAATGGAGCGCTCTCAGTCTCTGAGGACGAGAGTGAAAATGAACATTTTAATCATTGATCATTTAATCTGGGAAACATCCCAAGGTTTTGCCTTAATATTTATTCTATTGTGAATTTCTTTGTTACAAAACTGTACTCATGTTGAAAGACATGTTCAAAAGTACAAGCCACATTGCGGGGTATCAAGTTCAGGCCATGCTATTGTTTAGGTCTAAATTGAAACAAGACACTCCCTCAAGAACATAGTCATTCATATTTGCTAATTGAATCTGACATATGATACATAGCTTTTTTAAAGAAATATACATATTTCCCTTAAAAAGACCCCATTAATTATAATGATACGGTACTCAAATATAAAATAAAACATTCCAATAGATATTTCCCTGCAGGAAAACATAAATAATGACAACAAATGAACATCCCCAGAAGAGATGATTCCAGAGGCTTCACTTAGAACTTCTCTTATCCAGACCAGTGAGGACTACGAGCAGTCTGACCTGTGAACTTTGAACTCTCTGTGTCTCCATGTCACTATCTTCCTGGTGTTCAGTAAGTGGGCCTCCAGCTCCAGGTTCCTAAACTAACCTCAGTTCCACTTTAAACGGAACATATCTTTAAATGGAACATCACTTATAAGGATGAATACAGGCATCATAAACCATATATAATGCAGAAATGAAATGTAGTGCCATAGCCTGTGGCAAAATTGTTATGACACATTTCTAACAATAATCATATTGAATCACAAAGGGGCAGCAACAGAACCTGGGAAAGTAAAAAGAAACACACCATACACTGTATCAAGTTTGTTATGCCACTTGTCATTTTCATATCGTTTCTAGCCAAAGCAAAATGGAGCTGCCATACATCACATAAGGGAATATGCAACATGAGCTATTAGCATAATAGAATTTGTAGGGTAGAGTTTGGAAAGATCCCGAGAGAGCTTTTCTACTCAACATTCCCATCTCTACTTCACTCCCAAATCTGTTCACTGCTTACAAACTACAAGGCCCTTATATTGCTGGCCTGAAATGGTGGCTACATTTTCACGGTTTATTTTCATATGGTAACAAATGATAAATGGATATGTTTATAATGTTAAACAATGGTAGTTTATGACTGGTTAAACACTTCTCTGCTGTATCTCATTTATCAGAGGTTGGTGGAAAGTTGACAGAAACATTAAGTTGGGGATGTTTAGGATTACATGTTGGGTCAGACATGTGTAGCACTGGCTAGTCACTATATGTGGAGGGTTAACGGACTTGAGCTTTCTATTGCTGCCCTGAGGAGAGAGCCCTTATAGCTTAAAAGTACTGTACCTCAATTGAAGGCAAAATACTAGGAAAATGAGGAATTTGGCCAAATACAAACGCAGCAACAAAAAAAAGAAGAAGAACCCTGAAAATGAAAGGTGAATAAAGATGGTTTTGCATGGGTGGCTACAATAACAGAATCCCACCCGTTTCAAAAACACTGCAACGGGCCACTGAAATATAACATTCCAGTTTCAAAGAGTGGCACTGAGAAATCCTGGAAATAGTAGACGGAGTGAGGAGTCATCCCCTGCTCATGATCAAGCCTGGTTGTTCTTTGCACAATGTCTTCATCACCTCACTCCCACTGGAATCTGATGACAAACTAGGTTTAACCTCCCAGCTACAAGGAGCTGGATGTGCTACTCCACCACCTCCTAATGCTCCAGGGTGTGGGAGTTGTATATTTCAGCGAGAGATGGATCGGTAGTGTACCGTTCTGTAGTAGCCTCTGTAGGTTATGTTTCAGAGCAAAGGGAGGGAAAGGAGGTATGAAAGTCCAGGACTGTGAGATGATGACTCATGTGAACACAGTATACCAGGAAGAGAGGGGTGGTGGACGACGCCCCCCACTACTTGCTCAGAAGACAAATGGTTCAGAAAAGTACGGCCGGGAATTCAATTAACACAACTTTTTTTTGTTCACAAAATAGGCCTCTTGTAAGGAACCATGCAAAGATGATGAGTAACCTTGCTTGCGACCTGAAGACTTTAGCTCAGCAGGCCAATACAGTTTTGTAGCCTGAGACCCGAGTTCAAACCCAGTCGGCCACACCACCTCAATATCTCACCATAGCGTGTACACTATGCTCTAAATATAAACTGGGTGGTTCCAGCCCTGAATGCTGATTGGCTGACAGCCGTGGTATATGAGACAGTATACCACACCCCCCTGGGGGTGCTGTAAATACCCTCCTCTCTCTAGAAAAGATAAAACTAGTGAAAGCTTAATTAGCTTGACATCAAAGCGGCTGCAACATTTTCAATACATCCCTGCTGGCATTTCAACTTGTGCCAGTTCTTTCATCTCATCCCCCCAGGGTCTGCCACTTAGACGGAGTCAGGAAGTCATTTCTATTGCCTGGCATGCTGGGATAGTAGAGGACCAGGAGAGAGAGGGTTCTGTTGGCTAGTCTATAAGGTCAATCATCACAACACCATATATATATTTTTTTGGGGGAAAAGTCTCCTACTCAAATAAAGATGCATTTGTATTTTATTTGTATTTATCAGGGCATGCTGCAGCACCTTCAGCACCCGTACTTCCTGCAGCTATGCTCACAGGTTAAATGACTTGGTGTTGAACACAAGTCAGGAAAAGGTTTGAATATTACTGAAGTAGAAGGCCTTTAGTAGCTCTATAAATCAGGGCATGAAGCTACCTCTGTTGTCTCACCACAACACAAACTGACACTCCATGTGCCATCCACCATCCTTTCACATGACAAATTATTCATATTTCCACCCGATGCGTTTCCTCCTCTCCGCCACAACAGACAAAAGAAAGGGAAAAGTGCTGATGCTGCTCGAAAGAGGCTGTTTTCATAAGTGGTCCGGCATTGCTGCTGTCACAAAAGCTGTCCTGTCACCCTGCCTCAGCTATCCATTAGCTTCTGTTGGAGAGAGGAAGTGATCCAGGGGTCTTATTGTGTGCGTGTGTGTGGCTCCAGATGAACGCAATGGCTCCAGGGGGCCTGTCCTGTCCTCCCCCATGGCTCCCCTCTGGGCTGGTGGTGAGACAGACAGGCAGGCAGAGGATGGGGCTGGATATAGAGGGAGGGAATGAGGACAGACAGAAAGGGGTGGGAGGAATAGAGAAAAAGACAGAGACAGAGACAGAGAGAGAGGAGGCGCTGGGCCGGCTCTTGCCCTGTCTCTGACAGTATCTGGTCAATGTCCTGCCGCCGAGGGTCGCGGCCCAAAGCTTACACACACTCTCTCTCACACACACACATGCACACACACAAACATATCTGCAGTGCATCTGCCCAGGCCTCCTGCGCAGCCAGCCTGTCTCCAAGGCGGCCTGCAAGCTTTTTCCTGCTCGGGGGAGGGGGGAGGAGGGAGAGGGGATGGCAGAGAGAGAGTGGGTAGGAGGGGAGGGGTCTCAATGGGAAACTGAGCTGAGCTATAATGAAAACACCAGCCCCCTCCTGAGTAGCAGGCAAACTCTTGCACTTCTGAATTTTGGACAAACAAAAATAGCTCTGAAGACTGGCTGGCTATTGACCCACTCTTTCTGTCTGTCTGTCACTTAAAATTCCCACGCGTGTAACAGGCTCATTTTCAGACCTGAGCCGCTTGCAAGAACAGCTCATTTGCTCTTCTGTTAAGAAAAGGAGGGAGAAAAAACAGAATGAAATGTAATAATTCTAGTGGAGCCCCGTGTATTTATCATTCCTTCTTTCTGTGGACTGATTCAGGTCCGATTGGCGAGTCATTTCATCATTCATGCCGAATGCGCTCAAATTCTCATGACCTAATGCGTTGTAGGATAATTGCAGTAAAGGAGTCAATGGAACGCAGACGTTTCATTTACCATATTGGCGCACATTCAACAAATCTGATGTAACAAAGTGGATATTTGTCAAATATGTCATGATTTATGTATTGTAACAGGCCCACAATGTGGTTACTTAAGTCCGATTTGGATATATCTGGCTGTTTTCGCTGCATAAAATGTAGAAGTTGTCTCTTTTCAGATTTAGAAGAGTTGACTGCTTAATGCTAACTCCCATTCGTATAAGCTGGTTAGCATAGCTAACTCCCATTCGTATAAGCTGGTTAGCATAGCTAACTCCCATTCGTATAAGCTGGTTAGCATAGCTAACTCCCATTCGTATAAGCTGGTTAGCATAGCTAGCATACAGACATCGGCGGTGGTAGTCAAAGCAGTTTTTAACTGTAATACAGATGGTTGGTAACGATGACATGAACATGTGTTGGGGTCAATATCCATACAAGTATTTTACACAGATGTTTACCTCAACATAGTGTGAAATACACATATAAACAATAGCCTAAATGCAGTGGTGAAAAAAGTACCCAACTTTCATACTTGAGTAAAAGTAAAGATGCCTTAATAGAAAATGACTCAAGCAAAAGTCACCCAGTAAAATCCTACTTGAGTAAAAGTCTAAAAGTATTTGGTTTAAAATATACTTTAGTATCAAAAGTAAAAGTATAAATTATTTCACATTCCTTATATTAAGCAAACCAGATGACACCATTTTCTTGTTTTTATTTATTTACGGAAAGCCAGGGGCATACTCCACCAATCAGACATCATTTACAAACAAAGCATTTGCGTTTAGTGAGTCCGTCAGATCAGAGGCAGTAGGGATGACCAGGGATTTTCGGTTGATAAGTGCGTGAATTGGACTATTTTCCTGTCCTGCTAAGCATTCAAAATATAACAAGTACTTTTGGGTGTCAAAGGAAATGTATGGAGTAAAAAGTACAATCAATTCTTAAGGAATGTAGTGAAGTAAAAGTAAAAGTAGTCCAAAATATAAATAGTAAAGTAAAGTACAGATATCCAAATAAACTACTTAAGTAGTACTTTAAAGTATTTGAACTTAAAGTACTTTACACCACTGCCTAAATGTAGACTAATTTTGCTGGGGGGAAATGAGGAGACTCGGGATCTTTCCCCCCACGTGTTTCCATGGGAATTTCATTGTTTTGTTCGAGTTGGACTTACCTCTTTACCGCATCTATTCCTGAACGGTGCTCATTATGTTCTCTGTAATCCACTCCACTCCATCGTCAACAGAACAAGAGAGCCATGACAGATTCTACATGGGGGAAAATGGAAGTTACATTTGAATCATTCTGACAGAAAAATTGCAGTTATATTTGAGAGGTTCTGACCGACTGATGAAGTGGAGATAAATTAAAGAGGATACTATGATGGAGAGCAGTGCTTGTCTGTCTGCTGGTTAGAACTGCCAGGGTCAAGTACCTCAGATCATTGAGAAGTGATTTATTAGAAATAGGGGCATAATAAAAATGATTGAACTATATTAGAGGCATGTTATATGTCCCAAGGACACCATATACAATTGACAAATAATGTTGAGTTATATATGTTAAACAGTGCATTAGTTCTGTAGTAAATCTGATTTCTAAAAGTTACTTAAATAATTTTATTTCTTCTTTCGGGGTTGTTCATACTGTATTTTAGTCTTAGGACAAAGGTTTGTCTCAGTTTCTCATTTTTTGGGGCTGAAAAACAGGGGGTTGATGATGCTGGTATATGCCATAGTAATCCAGCACTTCTAGGACCTGTTGTAGATTCTGCTAAGCCGTCTCTGACAGTCTACCCGACACTGACACATGCACAGTCATAAACCTCTAGAGCACAGCTCTCCTCATCTGCTCCTTGTTGGGAGCCCTGTTCCAGTCAGACCTTTAGCACTGGAGCTACAGAGGTAAACCCTAGCTCGGAGTGTTTACAAGACAAAGTAGCATCTCATGACCTCTTGTATTAAAATAGAAAGAGAGAGAGAGAGAGCGAGAGGGCGAGAGAGAAAGAGAGAGGGAAAGAGAGAGAGAGAAAGCCAGAGGATGTGTCATATTGCATTCCCTCAGAGAAAAGACAGTAACGCGTACAGGAGGCAGCCGAGGGGAGAACGGCTCGTAATAACGGCCGGAACGCAGCAAAATGGAACGGAAACCATGTGTTTGATGCATTTGATACCATTCCACTCATTCCACTCCAGCCATTACCACAAGCCCACTCTCCCCAAATTAAGGTGCCACCAACCTCCTGTGCAGTAATGTTATAGTAATGTCATGAAGTACGGTTGCATTTCAGTCTTATTTTAATTGGAAGTAAGAAACCTGGGACAATAGCAGCTCTACTGGCAGGGCTAGAGCAGAGAGGTTTAGTCATGCTCTGAGCTGAGTGTTGTGCTCCATTCTCCGCTTTCCAGGGGTCATATTATCCACTTTGCTCCCATTGACATCACTGTAAACATAATAAGAGGAGTCAGAGGTATGAGGGAGAATGCGATTTGTATCCAGCGCCGCACAAACGGGATGTCGTTTTCTGCGTATGGAGGAGGGGGCAAAGCCGAAGAACTTTACTTCACACTACGATCGGGACGAAACTGTGAGAAGAAAGAGAGGAGGAGAGGTAGAGCGAGAAAGTAAGGGCAAGAGGGGAGGATAGACAGAAGAGCCTCCCTCCTGTTTTAATGTACATTCTGTCCTGGCTGCATTTCTCAAGGTTGCCTGAATAGTGTGTGTGTGTGTTATGTGTGAGTGTGTGAGGTGCCTGCTGGTGCCAGGCACAGTGGAGTGACGTCTCCTCCAGCCCAGTGTTGACCCTGTACAGTCTGAGTACATGGTGATGAATACTCCTCCTACTACTACTCTGGGCGAGGCTCCACACTGCATGTACAGAAGACACACACACACACACACACACACACACACACACACACACACACACACACACACACACACACACACACACACACACACACACACACACACACACACACACACACACACACACACACACACACACAGAGGCAGGCGCTTAAAAAAGCAGACAAATGAATACACTTGAAAACACACAGTGATACACCAAGGGCAACGTAGAAGTTGGAGTAGAAGGGAGACAAATGTATTGCCATGGAATTCATCAGCACAGGTGAAAACTAAACTAGAGGATCATGGTCCAGAAATTAGGTATAGGATGAGATGGTCAAGGTCCTCTCAGGTCACATCTCTGACTTTGACACCATTGAATATTGTCCATTCAGTAACACCCCCCTTACTATTGGAATCTGGTGGAAATGTATAGTCTACTACCTCTTGCATCCTTCCTCTACACGGCCCAATGTTCTTTACTATGGAATTCGCTGGTATGTTTCATCAATAAGGCTGTGTCTGAAAGATAACAACTCATTACGGAAGACCTCTCTGAGTTATATGATTCTGGTTAGACTGTCTCTGCTCCCTCTCAATGAGAAGTCCCCTGGTATTCCAGATGTTCTGAGTGAACTCATATCGTCCCCCTTGTCATAATGGTGCCTGGTCCTATCTAGCCACCAGCCTCAACTCCTTCACTCACTCTGTCTTACCCACACCCAGACACCCGCAAATGAATACAAATGAGTGTTTTCATTCTGAGCTAGACGGCAAAGTATGTTATCACAAGCCTGCGTTCCTACTCTCAAAACGAACCAATCTCATCCCCAAGAAAAACAAGGCAACAGGAAACATGTTGTCCCCCACGAATGATGCAGCGCCCCCCTTTGGGACAATTGAGATATGGTGTGTAAGTAATACATTTCAGTTACTATAGCTCCCGCCTTGGGCCAATCAGTGTAATTTTGTAAATGCTGGATCTCCATGGCAAGACGCACAATTCACCCAAGTTCCATCAAAATCGCGCCAATGTGTCTGAGACATTGCGTGTGACTAACAGACGAAGGGACGGACACAGATCCACAGTCCCCTCCCCAATTTGGTTGTGGGGGACAATACATACTCTTAGAAAAAAAGGTGCTATCTAGAACTTAAAAGGGTTCTTTGGCTGTCCTCATAGGAGCACCCAGAGGGTTCTACATGGAACCCAAAAAAGTTCTACCTGGAACCAAAAAGGGTTCTCTTATGGGGACAGCCAAAGAACCCTTTTGGAACCCTTTTTTCTAAGAGTCTATGATGCGGTGGAACTCTTGAAAATGCAATCGTATTGTGATCAAATTGCTTCTAATGTCCATTAATTACTGGAGCTGAGGACCGAGAGAGCTTCACTGATTGATTCAGTGTTTTGGTCATAGAGTCATTGAGAGGGCATGCTCTATAACGAACATGTTTTTTGATGTACTAGTAGGCTATGTGGGAGTGTTACATATGTATGATGGACCAGGTGAGCTACTTCCTCAGCCAATAGGATCATACACAGAATGCATAGCTCTTATACTGTTTAAGGGGTGAATTCGTTTTTTCCACCTAACCATTATTAATGCTCCATAAAAGTTATTTCCTCATTACTGTGGAATTCTCAGTGATGCCAGGAACATGTCAGAAATATAGAGGAGGGTTGAGTAACTTACACCCTGCCTCGGAGTTTGACTCAAACTATTTGCTAATGTGTTTATAGTTGATGTTGCTGAAAATTTACTTCAGAATCTCACAACTTAGTTAATGTAACTATGCACGTGGTGACGCAAAGAACAATATATACGACAGCTACATTTAGTCAAATCCTCTTCAAGTCTTTCAATTAAACAATTTCAGATGAATGGCTTTAACTATGTTTTTTTCATAATTCCCCAAAATATTTTGAAATATTGATCATATTTGGGTAACAATTTACAGACATACCGATGTTAATTCTCCGCATATTTGAGCAGGTCTGGTTAATATAGAGGTTTCGGTGAGGGGACGTCACAAGGGGCTGAGAGGGCTACAATGTCTACAATGTGAAGGCTGCCTCAGTATAAATCTCTCAAGCAGAGGCCTGGGTTGACCCTCAGCCTTAGCCTTTGTTTGGCAGACGCCTTGGCCCCCTTTAATCTTGTGAGGAGATAAATCCTTTGATGGACCTGGCCTGACTCAGTTGAAAGAGCTGCCTGGCCATCTCCATAGATCACCACAACCCGGCATGTTTGAAGTTGGACTGGGGAGCTGTGGTGGACAGTGCGGGTGGGCCTGGAGAGGGACGAGGGGGCTGGGGGGGCTTCCTCACGACCCAGAACAGAGGCATCAATCCTGGATCATGACCAGAGACCCCTCCTCCCCCTCCTCTTCAAACCAGACACACACACACAACCAGACCACACCAAAACCACTCCTACTGCTCTCTTGACCACAGACAACCAACACCATTCGATAATTCTACTCGGTTATAGTCACAGCCGTGTACAGTACCAGTCGAAAGTTTGGACACACCTACTCTTTCAAAGGTTTTTCTTTATTTTTACATTGTAGAATAATAGTGAAGACATCAAAACTATTAAATAACACATATGGAATCTTGTAGTTACCAAAAAGTAGCAACCCTTTGCCTTGATGACAGCTTTGCACACTCTTGGCATTCTCTCAACCAGCTTCACCTTCAATGCATTTCAATTAAAAGGTGTGCCTTGTTAAAAGTGATTTTTTTTAAAGTGATAATTTGTGGAATTCCTTTCCTTCTTAATGTGTTTGAGCCAATCAGTTGTGTTGTGACAAGGTAGGGGTGGTATACAGAATGTCACCTGTGCTCCCTCTCCGGCCTCTAGGTCACCAGGCTGCTCGTTGTGGCGCACACCTGTCACCAGGTTATGCGCACCTGCGTGTTATCAGACTCACCTGGACTCCATCACCTCCCTGATTACCTTCCCTATTTATGTCACTCCCTTTGGTTCCTTCCCCAGGCGTTATTGTTTCTGTTTCATGTCTGTGCGTTATTCGTGTTTTCTTGTTTTGTATTATGTTACGTTAATTTATTAAAACACTCTCTCCCTGAACTTGCTTCCCGACTCTCAGGGCACTCGTTACAGAATAACGCCTCACCAAAGGGAAGTATCGGGGAGTGTTTTTTTTTCCGTGGGAATGACGTTGTGTCTGGGAGCCGCTACAGGCTCTCATGCCTCAGCCAGCTCGTCAGGCTTTCATGCCTTTGCCAGATAGCCAGGCTCACCTGCATCAGCCGGTCTGTCAGGTTCCCGCGCTCCAGCCGGCGACAGGTTTTCGAGCATCAGCAGGGATGACCGGTCTGCTCCTGATCCCCGGGATCGTCATATTGGTCTGAGTCCTGCGGCTGGAGCCGCGCGCCGGGAAGGGGGTACCGTCACGTATGCTCTCTCTCTGGCCTCTAGGTCACCAGGCTGCTCGTTATGGCGCACACCTTTCACCATCATTATGCACACCTGCTCGTTATCAGACTCCCCTGGATGCCATCACCTCCCTGATTACCTTCCCGATATATATCACTACCTTTGGTTCCTTACCCAGGCGTTATTGTTTCTGTGTCATGTCTGTGTGTTTTTCTTGTTTTGTATTATGTTACGTTTATTTATTAAAACACTCTCTCCCTGAACTTGCTTCCCGACTCTCAGGGCACTCGTTACACAGAAGATAACCCTATTTGTGTAACGGTTCTCCTCTTCCTCTGAAGAGGAGGAGCATGGATTGAACCAAGACGCAGCATGATACTTAGACATAATGTTTATTAAACAAGACGAAAAAACACGAAACGAAATACACTTGAATAATTAACAAAACGGAGTAGACAGACCTGGACATGGAACTTACATAAAACACGAAGAACTCACGAACAGGAACAGACTACATAAACCGAGACAGTCCCGTGTGGAGCGACAAACACTGACACAGGAGACAACCACCCACACCAAACACTGTGAAACAACCTACCTTAATATGACTCTCAATTAGAGGAAACGCCAAACACCTGCCTCTAATTGAGAGCCATACCAGGCAACCCTAAAACAAACATAGAAACAGAAAACATAGACTGCCCACCCAAACTCACGTCCTGACCAACTAACACATACAAAACTAACAGAAAACAGGTCAGGAACGTGACAATTTGGTAAAATACCAAGTCCATTTTATGGCAAGAACAGCTCAAATAAGCAAAGAGAAACGACAGTCCATCATTACTTTAAACATGAAGGTCAGTCAATTCAAGAAAATTCCAAGAACTTCGAAAGTTTCTTCAAGTGCAACCGCAAAAACCATCAAGCGCTGTGATGAAACTAGCTCTCATGAGGACCGGCACAGGAAAGAAACACCCTGTCACAGCCGTCAACAAAAGTAGACCAAAGAGCAGCGTGGTGAGGGTACATATTCCTTTATTATATGACGCTGACAAAAACAATAAACAATCCAAAACAACCGTGAAGCTAAAGGGCTATGTGCCACAAACAAAGTTAACCTCCCAAATAATAGAATTAAAGAACATAGAATACCCACCCCAAATCACACCCTGACCAAACCAAATAGAGACATAAAAAGGATCTCTAAGGTCAGGGCGTGACAGACCCAGAGTTACCTCTGCTGCAGAGGATAAGTTCATTAGAGTTAACTGCACCTCAGATTGCAGCCCAAATAAATGCTTCACAGAGTTCAAGTAAAAGACACATCTCAACATCAATTGTTCAGAGGAGACTGCGTGATCAGGCATTCATGGTCAAATTGCTGCAAAGAAACCACTACTAAAGGACACCAATAATAAGAATAGACTTGCTTGGGCCAAGAAACACAAGCAATGGACATTAGACTGGTGGAAATCTGTCATTTGGTCTGGAGTCAACATTTTAGATTTTTGGTTCCAACTGCCATGTCTTTGTGAGATGCTGAGTAGGTGAACGGATGATCTCTGCATGTGTGATTCCCATCGTGAAGCATGGAGGAGGAGGTGTGATGGTGCTTTGCTGGTGACACTGTCAGTGATTTATTTAGAATTCAAGGCACACTTAACCAGCATGGTTACCACAGCATTTTGCAGCGATACGCCACCCCATCTGGTTTGCGCACAGTGGGACTATCATTTGTTTTTCAACAGGACATTGATCCGAAACACACCTCCAGGCTGTGCAAGGGCTATTTGACCAAGGAGAGTGATGGAGTGCTGCATCAGTGCTGCAACAATCAACAGACCTCAACCCAAATGAGACGGTTTGGGATAAGTTGGACCGCAGAGTGAAGGAAAAGCAGCCAACAAGCTCTCAGAGTATGTGGGAACTCCTTCAAGACTGTTGGAAAAGCATTCCTCATGAAGCTGGTTGAGAGAATGCCAAGAGTGTGCAAAGCTGTCAACAAGGCAAAGGGTGGCTACTTTGAAGAATCTCAAATATAAAATATATTTTGATTTGTTTAACACTTTTTTGGTTACTACATGATTCCATGTGTGTTATTACATCATTTTAAATGTCTTCACTATTATTATACAATGTAGAAAATAGTAAAAAATAACAAAAAACCTTTGAGTGAGTAGGTGTGTCCAAACTTTTGACTGGTACTGTATATTCCTCCTCAAGCCGTTACCACGACGGCCCTCAAAGAACTACACTGGACTTTATGCAAACTGGAAACTACATATCCTGAGGCCGCATTTATTGTAGTTGGGGATTTTAACAAAGCAGATTTGAGGAAACGCTACCGAAGTTGTACCAACACATTGACTGTAGCACGCGTGAAGAACATTGGACCACTGCTGCTCAACTTTTCGAAATGCCTACAAGGCCTTCCCCCGCCCTCTGATCACGACTCCATTTTCCTCCTCCCTTCCTATAGACAGAAACTCAAACAGGAAGTACCCGTGCTAAGGTGTATTCAACGCTGGTCTGACCAATCGGAAACCATGCTTCAAGATTGTTTTGATCACGCGGACTGGGATATGTTCAGGGTAGAATAACATCGACGAATACGGAGACTGAGTTCATCAGGAAGTGTATAGGAGATGGTGTACCCACTGTGAATATTAAAACCTACCCTAACCAGTACCATGGATAGATGGCAGCATTCGTGCAAAACTGAAAGAGCGAACCACCGCATTTAACCATGGCAAGGTGACTGGGAATATGGCCGAATACAAACTGTGTAGTTATTCCCGCCGTAAGGCAATCAAACAGGCAAAACGTCAGTACAGAGAAAAAGTGGAGTCGCAATTCAACGGCTCAGACACGAGACGTATGTGGCAGGGTCTACAGACAATGATAGACTACAAAGGGAAAACCAGCCACGTCGTGGACACCGACATTTTGCTTCCGGACAAGCTAAACACCTTCTTTGCCCGCTTTGAGGATAACAGTGCCACCGATGCGGCCTGCTACCAAGGACTGTGGGCTCTCCTTCTCCGTGGCCGACATGAGTAAGACATTTAAGCGTGTTAACCCTCGCAAAGCTGGCTGGAGTGTTAACGGACATATTCAATCTCTCCCTATCCCAGTCTGCTGTCCCCACTTGTTTCAAGATGTCTACTATTGTTCCTGTACCCAAGAAAGCAAAGGTAACTGAACTAAATGACTATAGCCCCGTAGAAATCATTCTGTCATCCTGAGAGGATAGTTAAGGATCTTATCACCTCTATCTTACCTGACACCCTAGACCCACTTAAATTTGCTTACCGCCCCAATAGATCCACAGACGATGCAATCATCATCGCACTGTACACTGCCCTATCCCATCTGGACAAGAGGAATACCTATGTAAGAATGCTGTTCATTGACTATAGCTCAGCATTCAACACCATAGTACCCTCCAAGCTCATCATTGAGCTCGGGCCCTGGCTCTGAACCCGCCCCGTGCAACTGGGTCCTGTTCTTCCTGACGGCCCGTCCTCAGGTGGTGAAGGTAGGAAACAACACCTCCACTTCGCTGATCCTCAACACAGGGGCCCCAAAAGGGTGCATGCTCAGCCCCCTCCTGTATATGCCCTTTTCACCCATGACTGTGTTGCCACACAAGCCTCCAACTTAATCATCACGTTTGTAGTCAACACAACAGTAGTAGTCCTGATTACCAACAATGACGAGACAGCTACAGGGAGGAGGTGAGGACCCTGGGAGAGTGGTGCCAGGAAAAAACCTCTCACTCAACGTCAACAAAACAAAGGAGCTGATCGTGGACTTCAGGACACAGCAGAGGGAGCACTCCCCTATCCACATCTACGGGACCGCAGTGGAGAAGGTGGAAAGCTTTATGTTCCTCGGCGTACACATCACTGACGATCTGAAATGGTCCACCCACACAGACAGTGTGGTGAAGAAGGCGCAACAACGCCTTTCAACCTCAGGAGGCTTGGCCCCTAAAACCCTCACAAACTTTTACAGATGCACAATTGAGTGCATCCTGTCGGGCTGTATCACCCGGGGGCGGCCTGTTCCCTCTGCTATCAGCCAGAAGGCGAGGTCAGTACAGGTGCATCAAAGCTGGGACCGAGAGACTGAAAAACAGCTTCTATCTCAAGGCCATCAGACTGTTAAATAGCCATCACTAACTGGCTTCCACCGGGT
Organism: Salvelinus fontinalis; assembly: GCF_029448725.1. Lineage (NCBI taxonomy): Eukaryota > Metazoa > Chordata > Actinopteri > Salmoniformes > Salmonidae > Salvelinus > Salvelinus fontinalis. The sequence goes on from NC_074690.1 coordinate 35,776,584, forward strand.
TACGCTACCCTGCACCTTAGAGGCTGCTGCCCTATATACATAGATTTGGAATCACTGGCCACTTTAATAATGGAACACTGGTCACTTTAATAAGGTTTAAATAATGTTTACATACTGCTTTACTCATTTCATATGTGTATATACACTGTTCAAAAAAATAAAGGGAACACTTAAACAACACAATGTAACTCCAAGTCAATCACACTTCTGTGAAATCAAACTGCACATTTGTGGCCTGCTGGAGGTCATTTTGCAGGGCTCTGGCAGTGCACCTCCTTGCACAAAGGCGGAGGTAGCGGTCCTGCTGCTGGGTTGTTGCCCTCCTACGGCCTCCTCCACATCTCCTGATGTACTGGCCTGTCTCCTGGTAGCGCCTCCATGCTCTGGACACTACGCTGACAGACACAGCAAACCTTTTTGCCACAGCTCGCATTGATGTGCCATCCTGGATGAACTGCACTACCTGAGCCACTTGTGTGGGTTGTAGACTCCGTCTCATGGTACCACTAGAGTGAGAGCACCGCCAGCATTCAAAAGTGACCAAAGCATCAGCCAGGAAGCATAGGAACTGAGAAGTGGTCTGTGGTCACCACCTGCAGATTCACTCCTTTTTTGGGGGTGTCTTGCTAATTGCCTATAATTTCCACCTTTTGTCTATCCCATTTGCACAACAGCATGTGAAATTTATTGTCAATCAGTGTTGCTTCCTAAGTGGACAGTTTGATTTCACAGAAGCGTGATTGACTTGGAGTTACATTGTGTTGTTTAAGTGTTCCCTTTATTTTTTTGAGCAGTGTATTATATTCTATTCTACTGTATTTTAGTCAATGCCACTCCAACATTGCTCAATCTAATATTTATATACTTCTTAATTCCATTCTTTTACTTTTAGATTTGTGTGTATTGTTGTAAATTGTTAGATACTACTGCACTGTTGGAGCTAGGAACACAAGCATTTCGCTACACCCGGAATAACATCTGCTAAATATGTGTATGTGACCAATAAAATTGTAATCTCTTTCTGTTTTTTTCTCTCTCTTAATTATTAAGAGCACCTTAAGTCTGTAACACTTTACATTAATTAAGTTGTAATTACAGAATTACTAAAGGAGAAAAAATGTACTTCATGTAAAGTCTGACGTAAAAGCGCAATCCAAACCAGTTCAGAGGGAAATTCCTAAGATTACCCTGAGAGAGCTACCCTTTTCTCATGAGGGTCTATGTGTATATGTGTCATCCAGCAACTAGCTCTCACAGTCTCACGTCAGAATTAGACGTTAATTTATGTTTTCCAAACGTCAAATTTCGAAGTTGTCGAAAAAGTGTTTAAGGTGAAGTTTAAGCATTAACTCTGGAATTTTTAAGGTTAGGGTTAAGTTTAGGCATTAACTCAAAAATCTTAAGGTTCGGTATTAACTCAGAATGGTTAAGGTAACGGTTGAGGTTTGGAATAGGCTTAAAACATCGCTGGATTCAAACTTGCAACCTTTGGAATCAGAGGCAAATGCCCATCCGCCATCCCCATCACCCTGGCTAAACCAAAACCTACTTGAAGGATAACAGAGCTCATTGTTGCCCTTAGTGGCCGATTTCCACATCTCCCGACGCCCTCAGACATGGATGGACGTCGAATACTGACTTGTATCATGAGTGACTTGGCTGCATCTAGAATATGAATGGAGGTGAACCACAGGGAGATCTTTAGCTGTTAGCTACTGATAAGACCCTCTTTTTCCCATTACATTATTGTAGCCGCTCACACAGTGGAAGTGCTGCTCTCCCTCCTCACACTCTCCCTCTTATCTTAATCCTTCATCAACACAACCACTAATCTGAACACGGGCTAATTTTGATATATCTTTTTTTGTCTCCTCAGGACATAAGACTCTCACACCCTGGGTGAGGAATAACATATCAAAGCTTTAAAAGGCCATTTAAACGACTTATCTTATTTCTCATGTTACAGAAAGGGTTTCGTTGCTATGGCTGTTAGGGATTTACAAAATGTTCTGCAGTCATGATGGGCTGTGTTTTTCCATGCTCATGCCACGGTGAAGTGTTAAAGATGAAGGTCTTGTTGGGTTTTTCCATGTGGCTGCTGACCTAGGGTGCAGCGTTCTGGAAGTGTGTGTGTGTGTGTTCTAGGCATGCATACAAAGTGTGTCCTTCTCCAAGCAAGCCCAACTAAGGCAAGCGACAATAACACCCCCTGATACTAGCTTGACAGGCATTTTAATTGCCATACCCTGCATTAGCTCAAAATATTACTGGTTGAAAAACAAAAAGATACAAACTTTCCCAGCACTAGTATTAACAAAAAACCTCAACAGTCCTGACTCAATACTGGAGAAAGTATCTGACGTTGATTCATGCCAAGTAAGATAATGGATTTAAAAAATAAAATAAACAATTGCATCGTTTAAGATATTTCACCCTCACCCCTTTCCTGGCTCATCTCTTTTTAATTTCTCATCCTCCTCTTTTTTATTACCCCCATTATTACCATCATACTACAATATCCCTCCATTCCCATCTTGTTGCTGTAAACTAGTCAGGTTCAAAGTTATTGGCACCCTTGACAAAGGTGAGCAAAAAAGACTGTATAAAATAAATAATTCAAATACTGAGCTAAATTATATTATGTTATACTAATACAATTGCTCAGAGAAAGAGATTGTTGTTTAACAAGTAATAAAACTAATTGTCAAAAAGATACATTATTGGCAGCCCTGTTTCTGCACCCTCAACTTGCGAGGATAACAGCACTGAGCCTTTTTCTAAAATGTTTTATGAGATTGTAGAACCAATTGGAAGGGATCTTAGACCATTCCTCCATACAGAATCTTTCCAGATCCTTGATATCCTTTGTCTGTGCTTATGGACTGCCTTCTTCAATTCAAACCACAGGTTTACAATGGGGTTCAAGTCAGGAGACTGAGATGGTCAATGCAAAATGTAGGATTATGGATTTTGATGTGTGCTTCGGGTTATTGTCTTGCTGGAAGATCCACTTGCGGACAAGTTTCAGCCTCCTGGCTGAGGCAACCATGTTTTTGGTTAAAAGGTCCTGGTACATGGTAGAGTTCATGATGCCCTTGACCTCAACAAGGACCCCAGAACCAGTGGAAACAAAACCGCACCATAATAAAAAAAAATCCCCCACCATATTTTACAGTAGGTATTAGGTTGTTTTCTGCATATGCATCCTTCTTTTGAGGCCAAACCCACCAGTGGTGTACATGGCCAAAGAGCTCTATTTTCGTGTCATCTGACCATAACACCGGTTCCAATCCAAGTGTCAACGACGTTTAGCAACCTTCAGGCATTTACATGTTTTTGTTGCACTCAATTAAGTAATTTTTTTCTGGCAACCCTTCCAAAGAGCCTATTGGCATGGAGGTGGCGTCTATTTGTAGATTTTGAGACATGGTGACCCGAAGATGCGACCACGTACTGTAATTCTCCAAATTCAGCCCTTGGATTTTTGTTTGCCTCCCAAACCATCTTCCTCACTGTCCATGGGGACAAGAAACACTTGCATCCAATACCAGGCATGTTTACCACTGTTCCAGTGTTGCCTTAATAGTTGTAGGTGGTATATTTCATTATTTTGCCATTTTTTGCACCTATTACCTGATTTATGAAGGTCAACAACCATTTATCTTTTTACGTTTGTGAGCTCTTCGCCTTTTCTATGGTGACCAATGACAACGACGGATTTTACATGCGTGTTCCTCATTTTTACACCCCAGTCAAACAGGAAGCCATGGAAGGCTACAATACAGTTCCTTGAGCTGAGATTAACTTAAAGTAGAATGTTAATGCAGATTTTATTTTGTTTGATTTTATTTCGAAGAATCTTTAGGTGTGCCAATAATTATGACACCAGCATATTTTTGAGGGGAAAAACATATTACTTGTTAAACAAAATATATTTCTCTGAGCAATTGTATTAGTATAGAATATCATTTACTCATTTGCTTGAGCACACAATATAGTTCAGTATTTGAATAATTTATTTTATAGTCATTTTTGCTCATCTTTATCAAGGGTGCCAATCATTTTGGACAAGGCTGTATTGTCTGCACCTCATAACCCTTCAGGAGTAGTGCTGGTAATAATTTATGGTGCTCTAACACTTGGCATGTTTTTCCTTAATCAACTCTAAAGTAATAGCAGAGTCATGTGCATTGCGGCTCACAATGAGGTGCCAAAGCACTTCATCTGTAGGAAGCTTCACACAAACACAGGAAGTCCAGTGTTTCACGGCAACGGAGGGGGTAGTAGGAGTCGGAGCCATAGCCCACGTCTCTCTCTCTCTCTCTCTCTTTCCCAGCTGATGGGCAGCTCAGATTAATGGTAGGTGGCTAAAGGACCTGCAGTTCAGAGACAGAATCTAACCTAAGGCATCTGAGCCTAAGATCTGCAGTGCACACTGGTTTCATTTTACATCATTGTATGGCATTGCACAGTAGTGTTCTGCTACTGGGGTTAGGAAGTAATAAAACAAATGGGCAGCATGGGCTTGGATCAGTGTCAAGAGTTACTCAAAATCAGCACACAATTACAGAAGTTACTATAGCTAGGGCCAGGAGTTTTCCTGACCATTTGACCTTACCAGAAAGTGAAAAACTCCTGGCCCCAATTATAGGTATTCATCATTAAATGTCATCCCCTAATATTCCTCTGCAACTATTGTTCAATAGTCAGTCTAAAACTCCATTGGGATGTGTATTAGTAGGACAGTGTGGTTGACTCACCAGAGATCAGAGTAATATCAATCACCCCAATGCTTTTGACTGCTTGTCTTCTCGGGAAAGAATGTTCAACTTGACACTACTAGCAGCCCTCATCTACTCCTCAATTGCAGGAGTTGGTTAGGATTCTTTCAGCAAGAATCCGACATGGGAGCCTGTGTGGGTTTAAAATGAACACAGTGAGATTAGAAGAGCCACAGGGACATCCAGTGGTGAGTAGAGGCCTTTTCATCATAAACTGTCTAAATAACACAGCTTCCTGGATGGCGTTTTAGGGAACTATCTTTCATAAATGAAAGGCAAAAACGCTAATGCCACGCAGGGGGGGTTCCTACTACACATTGGTGATTGGTGAACGCAGACTCAGTGAAATTAGCACTATTTTGTGTTGGTGTATAACTGCAGTATTGTGATTTAGTCTAAAAATGTCCTAACCTGACTACTAAATCAGAATAAACCATGTAAAGCAGACAGATGGCGCAAATGTTGAAGAAATACAGAATTGCATACTTTGGAAATACTGCAGGTTCTATTCAAGGGGCCAGGGTTCTGGTCTAGAAGCACTGTTTCAACTGCTCCTACAGTGTTGCTTCGGTACTGCACTTTAACTGACGCCCGGCCCAAAAAGACAACTTCCATAGACGGCCACATAGAGAAGTCAGATTTGAAAACTCCTAATAAGACACTTTAGTCATCACCTTTGTGCACAAAACATCCATTGAATTATTAAAATGACGGTTGCTGAGGCCAATTTTTTCCCCGTCCTCACAGCCGAAGATATGATCATTTTATTTTCATCCAATGACTTATCCCTGTGAGCACTGAGTGCGCATGTGATGTTGGTCCATGTAAACGGATTCAACCGAATATTATGGATATACTGACAAGATGTCCCTTCACCTTAACAACGGAAGTCGTTGTCCACAAAGCGGCACGACGGGCTGTCTTGCTCCCACCTATCCTTTCTCTGGATTGGTGAATACATCTCATTATTGTAGTAATTTTTTAATATTCGATAAAGGTTGTTGACGTCAACCGCCTGTATTCAATGGAGAGAGATGCGATGCTTACTAGCCTAATGTCATGAATGTGCATAGCCATCTCGAGACAACTCCGATATTGTGTTTTTTCTAAAAGTTGCCGGGATGTCACGGGTCCTATCAGTACACTCGTAACAACTTTTAAGCATTACGACACTATTCGATCAAATAAACCTCTCTCATTGACCTTCATACAACAACTCCTTGCTAGGTGGGCGAAGCAATGACACAACCCCGATATACCCAGAGAATGATAGAGGCCTCTAGTGGCCAAGAGTCTGTTATAGCAGGGGCAGCGCCATTGAAGGCTTCCACCATTTTAAAGTAGTCAACTGGGTTGAGATTCCTACGGGTTGTAGCCTCAATGGCTCTGCCCATATTGTCGCAGAAGCTATGGCACAGATATAAAGATCAGTCCTCTATCTTTCTCTATGTTTATACCGCAGCGGTTCCATTGCTCAAAAAAATGCGCAGCCCACTTATTTTCAATATCAAGGTCTGTTGTTTTATAGATTCAATGTAGGTATTTTAGAGACTTCCATGCAGTAAATGTTCAATATTAATGATTTGGAGTCTTGGTAGCCTAGGGGATTAGGGTAGAGTGTATAGGTTATTTAACCAATTACTTCCACAATATGACACCAAAGCACACTATAGTTTCCCCCAAAAATAGTTTTCAGTGAAACATTCCCGTCTTTGCCTGCAAGTTTTTGTATCTTTGCGTATGTTACCCTGCCCTTTGCTTTCGCCAAATATTTTTTTATAACTAACCCAAGACAGACCACAGCCTGTCATTTCCAATGGGAGCAAATTAATCATAGTGGGCAGAACAAGAAAAGAGGTGGACCGAGCCAAGCACCAGCTATCGAGAGCCCGATGGGGCATTCTAGCCTGAATTTCCGTTAGGGAATGCCTCAACTCCGTGACGTGCATATGTGCAACGACTCAATACGCCCTATGCTTTCCTTCTTAACAAAACAATTTTTAAAAACTTTGGCAAAGGGTAAAGTCTACAAAATGTTGTCCACTCTGTTCGCAACAGATTCTAGTTTTGGAAACATAAAACTGTATTGAGATCAAATGTTTAAATCGATGAGAAAATTTGCAGAACGTTAACCTAACGCCATGTAGGTTTGTTACGTTCCCCAGTTTCTGTGTTCTGTTTTGTATTTTAGTGTGTGTGTTTCAGGAGATGGCTTCCTGAAGTACTCCCCAACCAGCTGATTGGTCAACACCAGGCTAATTGGTGATTGGAGCTGACCCCGCCCCCTCGTCAAGAAGCAGCTGACTCTAATCACCATTGCCACCTAAAGATAAAAGCCAGTGTTCTGCCCAAGAGAGAGAGAGGAGATGAGATTTGGAGTAGAGATTTGGAGTTTGAGAGAGAAAAATTAGATTGTGATATAGTGTGGGTTGTGTATCAGAAAGTGTGGTATGTACTGTTGTTGTTGGTAGCAGTTTTTCTATGTCCTGTGTTTGTGAAATCATTAATAATTACTCGGTTTCATTTGTTCCCAGGGGGGAAGGAGAAGGCACTTTGGGAGTGCTTAGGCAAGAGGCCCGTGGGCATACATATACCCGTAGTATATTTACTGTCTAGGCACACTAGGTAAGACCTGGGCGGACCACCCCCTGTATTTTGGTTAGGGCACCAGACGGTGCTAAGTTAGGTAAGTTAAGTGGGTAGGCAGGTTAGATAGGAGAGGGGGAACTTTGATATTTACTTTCTTTGCTTTGGTTCCGTCCAGCCCCTTTTCCCCATATTACCGTGTAAGAAAATAAATTCTAGTAAACGGTAAATTCTGCTTTTGTGTCATCCTTACTCGCACCTACAGTCCATACCTCTTGCACTTCAGAGAGTTGAGTTGTAGCAGGGAGTTGCGTTCCCTCTTCTCAGAGGCGTGCGTAACAAGGTTAAATAGGCTACCCTGCGCCCAGGTAACTTGCTAGCAACTGGTTTGTTACAGTATAAAGTAGCTTAATTGATCATTCCAGAAGTTAGATGTGTTGATTGTATCCCCTGAACTATTATCTTCAGCACCTAAACGTCACCTATGTTAGCTAGCTAACAGTTGATTTTATTAACAAAAAATCAATACAGAAAGTACATGAGGGAACACAAGTATATATAGATTATATACAATAGACAATCGAGCTAGGGGGTACAATATCACATTACAATTACACAAGGACCATAAGGGACATACATACACTTACAATTCTAACAGCTGTTTTGTTAGTAGAGTATTTAACTGTCTTAAAATACAGTTCAATTTCTTTTTGTAGGGTAAGAAAATGTGTTTTTTTGTTTGTAAATTTACATTTGTGTATATGAAATTTGGCCAAAAGAATGAAATGAATTATATAAAAATGTTTCAGCTTATTTCTATCGTATGTAGCTAGCTAACAGGTTAAGAAGCTAAGTGATTCACACATATGACCGAAGATACAACAATGAGACAGAGATTTCACTGGATGTATAAATGTGAAGCATCCGGTTGGTGTTTCCACTCACTACCAAATATGATGGTGAGAGGAAACCCAATGACCGGCAGTGGGAGAAGACGGAGCGAGATGGATTTCAGCCGAAGTTCTGCTAAATTTATTATCAATGAAACATTTGTTCTCAATACAGTTTTCTGTTTCCAAAACTAAAATATGTTACGAACAGAGTGGACTAAGTTTTGTAGACTTTACCCTTTGCCAAAGTTTCAAAACATTTCTTTGTTTAGGAGTGCAAGGGCGAACTGAGTTAAGGCACACACACAATTCACAAAGTAGTAGATATATTTCCCTAACAGAAATATGCAAATACATGCTAGAACACGCCAATAGGCACTCGCTAGTTTGTGCTTGACTCTGCTCACCTCCTTGCTTATTCTGACCATTATGATTAATTTGCTCCCGTTTGAAACAACAGGCTGTCGTCTATTTTGGATTAGTTATACAAATATTTGATATGACTGGTACTTTTATTAGATAGCTGCAGTGCAACATAAGAAAAAACAACTTTTCTAAACACATCAATCCATGCTTATATGGCCAGTAACAATAGATCCAAATGTGTATTTGTCAAATATGAATAGACAGAATAGATGGACATAACCTTGGCCTTAACATTTTTTGAGCTAGTCCTTGGGGAGACAGTTGACGAAGCTGTTACTTGACTCAATACTGTTAAAGCTGCATTATTGTGTATAGAGTTTTTCCTTGTTAATGTCAACTGGAAAATCAGAAGCATAAAGCAGATAAGTGTTAGTTAATTGTCATGTCCATCCACAATTAACCATCAATTATTTTATTAAGGATATACCCCTTATTGTACATTTAGACATTTTCCTACAGGCAAGATTTATTGTCCTTAGATGAATCACTGGTGTTCAAGAAACAAATTGAAATTTCCACAAAAAGTGTTCAACTAGTTTTCCTTGATAATGGTTTCCAACATATGATTGGCAGAACTTCACTAAAGAGCAAGAACATTTCTGTATTGTAATTGTATAAGTCTGCCCTACTCTTTCTCATCGGTACAGTTAGAAATATTAGCAGTATTGTTGGGAACGAAGTGATATTCCACCATGGCTTCTCTCAGCTATGGAGACAGGTCATCAGCCAGAACCACCTGTGGAATAAATTAGCACAATTATGCAAAAAGGTTAACATGAATGAAAACCTAACACAAATTCTTAATGTACAACTAATGATAAGTGCACTCGTTACAATTTTTAAAAATGTGCATTATTGTTCACGATAACTGTATGCTCCAGGATAATGCATGTTGTCACAACAACCATTAATTCACTCAATTTACCCAAGTATGGTCTTATTATACACTGCTCAAAAAAATAAAGGGAACACTTAAACAACACAATGTAACTCCAAGTCAATCACACTTCTGTGAAATCAAACTGTCCACTTAGGAAGCAACACTGATTGACAATACATTTCACATGCTGTTGTGCAAATGGAATAGACAAAAGGTGGAAATTATAGGCAATTAGCAAGACACCCCCCAAAACAGGAGTGATTCTGCAGGTGGTGACCACAGACCACTTCTCAGTTCCTATGCTTCCTGGCTGATGCTTCCTGGCTGATGTTTTGGTCACTTTTGAATGCTGGCGGTGCTCTCACTCTAGTGGTAGCATGAGACGGAGTCTACAACCCACACAAGTGGCTCAGGTAGTGCAGTTCATCCAGGATGGCACATCAATGCGAACTGTGGCAAAAAGGTTTGCTGTGTCTGTCAGCGTAGTGTCCAGAGCATGCAGGCGCTACCAGGAGACAGGCCAGTACATCAGGAGACGTGGAGGAGGCCGTAGGAGGGCAACAACCCAGCAGCAGGACCGGTACCTCCGCCTTAGTGCAAGGAGGTGCACTGCCAGAGCCCTGCAAAATGACCTCCAGCAGGCTACAAATGTGCATGTGTCAGCATATGGTCTCACAAGGGGTCTGAGGATCTCATCTCGGTACCTAATGGCAGTCAGGCTACCTCTGGCGAGCCCATGGAGGGCTGTGCGGCCCCACAAAGAAATGCCACCCCACACCATGACTGACCCATCGCCAAACCGGTCATGCTGGAGGATGTTGCAGGCAGCAGAACGTTCTCCACGGCGTCTCCAGACTCTGTCACGTCTGTCACATGTGCTCATGTGCTCAGTGTGAACCTGCTTTCATCTGTGAAGAGCACAGGGCGCCAGTGGCGAATTTGCCAATCTTGGTGTTCTCTGGCAAATGCCAAACGTCCTGCACGGTGTTGGGCTGTAAGCACAACCCCCACCTGTGGACGTCGGGCCCTCATACCACCCTCATGGAGTCTGTTTATGACCGTTTGAGCAGACATGCACATTTGTGGCCTGCTGGAGGTCATTTTGCAGGGCGCTGGCAGTGCACCTCCTTGCACAAAGGCGGAGGTAGCGGTCCTGCTGCTGGGTTGTTGCCCTCCTACGGCCTCCTCCACGTCTCCTGATGTACTGGCCTGTATTGTCAATCAGTGTTGCTTCCTAAGTGGACAGTTTGATTTCACAGAAGTGTGATTGACTTGGAGTTACATTGCGTTGTTTAAGTGTTCCCTTTATTTTTTTGAGCAGTGTAGTTCAATTAGGTGTTATACTGTAGTGTTGGCAATTGCCAAAATATACAAACAGAAAATTGACTTGCAACAAACAAAATGTAATTTACAAGAACTCACGGGTGGGGGGGGTGAAACTACAATAAGAATATAATTCCATTTAAACTCTACTGTAAACACTACCATGTCGTAGAGTAGCACTTAAATCGGAATGTTGCTGTAGGCTTCAGCTACAGGGCTAGACATAGAGGTGGTTGAGAGAGCACACAAGGGCTACGTTCCACTTGGTCAGTACACACCTGTACTGACCTCGCCTTCTGGATGGTAGCGGGGTGAACAGGCAGTGGATCGGCTGGTTGTTGTCCTTGATGATCTTTTTGGCCTCCCTGTGACCTCGGGTGCTGTAGGTGTCCTGAAGGGCAGGTAGTTTGCCCCCGGTGATGCATTGTGCAGACCGCACCACCCTCTGGAGAGCCCTGTGGTTGTGGGCGGTGCAGTTGCCGTACCAGGCGGTGATACAGCTCGACAGGATGCTCTTGTAACGGATGTGAAATGGCTAGCTAGTTAGCGGGTGCGCGCTAGTAGCATTTCAATCAGTTACGTCACTTGCTCTGAGACTTAAGTAGTGTTGCCCCTTGCTTTGCAAGGGCCGTGGCTTTTGTGGAGCGATGGGTAACGACGCTTCGTGGGTGTCAGTTGTTGTGTGCAGAGGGTCCCTGGTTCGCGCCCGTGTCGGGGCGAGGGAACGGTTTAAAGTTATACTGTTACACTCTCAATTGTGCATCTGTAAAAGTTTGTGATGGTTTTAGGTGACAAGCCACATTTCTTCAGCCTCCCGAGGTTGAAGAGGTGCTGTTGCACCTTCTTCACCACACTGTCTGTGTGGGTGGACCAGTTCAGTTTGTCCATGATGTGTACGCCGAGGAACTTAAAACTTTCCACCTTCTCCACTGCTGTCCCGTCGATGTGGATAGGGGGGTGCTCCCTCTACTTTTTCCTGAAGTCCACGATAATCTCCTTTGTTTTTTTGACGTTGAGGGAGAGGTTGTTTTCCTGACACAACACTCGGAGTGCTCTCACCTCCTCCCTACAGGCTGTCTCGTCAGTGTTGGTGATCAAGCCTACTACTGTTGTGTCGTCTGCAAACTTGATGATCGAATTGGTGGCGTGCATGGCCATACAGTCATGGGTGAACAGGGAGTACAGGAGGGGGCTGAGCACGCTCCCTTGTGGGGCCCCAGCGTTGAGGATCAGCGAAGTGGAGGTGTTGTTTCCAACCTTCACCACCTGGGGGCGGCCCGTCAGGAAGTTCAGGACCCAATTGCACAGAGTGGGGTTGACAACCAGGGCCTCAAGCTTAATGATGAGCTTGTAGAGTACTATGGTGTTGAATGCTGAGCAGTAGTCGATGAACAGCATTCTTACGTAGGTATTCCTCTTCTCCAGATGGGATAGGGCAGTGTGATGGTGAATGCATCGTCTGTGGACCTATTGGGGCGGTATGCAAATTGAAATGGGTCTAGGGTGACAGGTAAGGTGGAGGTGATATGATCCTTAACTAGCCTCTCAAAGCACTCCAACCGCAAAGCACTACTGAGGGTAGTGCGTACGGCCCAGTATATCACTGGGGCCAGGCTTCCTGCCATCCAGGACCTCTATACCAGGAGGTGTCAGAGGAAGGCCCTAAAAATTGTCTCCCGTCACCCTAGTCATAGACTGTTTACTTTACTGTACAGCAAGCGGTACCGGAGCACCAAGTATAGGTCCAAGAGGCTCCTAAATAGCTTCTACCCCCAAGTCATAAGACTCCTGAACAGATGCAAAACATAATTGTCTATAGTACAATCACACTCTGATGACAAGCTTTCAGGTAGTAGTGCCATAGCTCTGGAGAGCCCAAAGCCATACAGCACTGGAGTCATGAGAAGGGCTAGCCTTGATCATGACTCAATTCCAAAACATTACACATAAAAGTCATTGGACAAAGACGTCTTGTGTAGAGGGGGGGGGGGGGGGTTGTTAAGAGCCGCAACACTCGGTTTGAATACTAACACGCATTGCTTGTGGTACAGTTTTGGAAGCATTAGGACCTTATCTTTCATATTGGCAATAGATTTTTTTTAAATTAACTAAAGGTTAAATTGATACACACTTTTCTAGGGTTAGGGTTTCCACGCTGCCATATTTCCATGTTACAGCGCTTGTTTACTGAAAACAGACAGTAGACAGAGTGCTACCTGTGCTAATTAACTATCTGTGTCTCCAAACACCTGTGTGTAAACAAAGACAGACGTTACAAACACGTTGTCACTTAAAACAACTGTTTAAACCGGTAAAAGCAGTGTACACCAGAGGAGGCTGGTGGGAGAAACAATAGGAGGATGGGCTCATTGTAACGAAGGGAATTATGTTTGACTCGATTCCATTCCAGCCATTAGAATAAGCCCTTCCTCCTATAGTTCCTCCTCTAAGTGTGTATTTTGTATTTGTGAAATTATTTTTTATGTAATATGAAAGTAGAGGGATTTATGTTTATAGAACCGTACCACAATTGAGAATCGACTCATGTTTAGATGGAGTATTTGGCTGTTTTGGCTTCCAGAGCCAATTCGCCCTTTAAACAGAAAAAGTCATTGGAATAGTAGGAATGAATGGTAGGCTCCTTTAGCCCATTATTATGCTAGAAAGGGTTAATAGTGCCCTTGTTCTCGAATAGCCACATACTGTACCTCTAGAGTAACTTCAGAGTAAGTTCAGGGCATCATATCTTGCTTGCTACCGGTGATATAAATTATATAACCATGCTAACTTAGCTACCTAAAAAATACATTTACCTAGGATGTTTCGCGATGTCCTTCTTGTCGTACATTTTACGCTAGCTAGCTAGCTAGTAGCCACTGAGACCTTTTTATCTGAAATGGAAAAGTTAAATACGTTTAAAAAAGTGAAAACAAATCAAGGATGACCTGTCATTCCAAAACCAGTTGACCAATAGAGACGCATCTTCTACGCCTCCCTTTAAACCCCGCCTAAATGGCTAAAACAAAGGGCGGTCAGGGTAACGTGCGTTTCTTCGCAATCATTGAAAATGTTTAAATGAAAACCATTTTTTTCTCATTCATTTACAATTTATTTGTTCTTGCCTTTCAAAATTATTTCCTTGCTATGTTATTTATTTGACCTCAACACTTGTGGGTTAATGTTTTCCTTTCAATATCATTTTTGTTTGCAATAAGAATTTTATTCACGAATTCAAAAGGGTTGCTTGATATTAAAAAGGCACACAAGTAATTCCATAGAAGAGGGGAGGAAAAAAATCTTTCATACGTATCCCTGAAAGCTTATTGGTCAATTTTTTTCTGCTGCCACAATTCACAATACTGCACACACGTGACCATCCTGTGTTTAGTCAGTGTAACGCTTGCACTTAAAAGACAAGCATTTGTCATTTACTAACTACATAAGCACTCTTTACACACTTGTAATGTAATCTTGACAAAACCGCTGCTCGCAGCTTCGTATAGCTGAAAGCGGACCATGGCGGCTGCCATGAGCAGCAACACAACCACGCTTCAGATCAAGTATTCCAGTGTCGAGCATACGCGGAAACGCATAGACCCTCGGAGGAGACAAGCCGCGCTCTCTTTTCTCAGTAACATTTCTTTGGATGGTCGACCCGTGCAAGATGATGCCGACAATCAGATCGAAGAGGATAATTCAATTGAGGCCAGAACTAGACAGAGCCTGGTTTCCACAGCAGAGCGCTCGCTGTACGCGGTTGGCAGTGGCGCTGCGGTAGCAACCCCCACCGCCGCCCAGGCGCTCGCTATTGCAAACCAGGCTCTGATTGCTAACACCCGAGCCAGTTTTGGGATTGGTTCAGCCGCTGCAGCTCCAGCATGTACATATCCGGAAGGGGATGCTTTCGGCCCTTCGATTTTCAGTTCGCCCTTCTCTGTAGTACCAGCCGCGACTAGAAGCAGGCTTCAGACCTACACTCAGGGAGTCGTGCCTGCTGCCCACTCCAGGCAGGCTTCCCAGGTCTGCTGTCTGGAGGGAGGACAGATCGCCAACTCGGGACTGGAACTGCAGAGATCAAGGTAACTATAGATCTCTGCATCATGTAGCGTTAGTGTTTACATTCATTGAGGTGTGAATGAGTTTACACTGACTGTTATGTATATCAATGTTGCCTATGTTGGGTAGACTACTGGCACAGAAGCCCACACAGGCAATGTTTACACTGCACTCTCACAAATTAGGCATCATGTCGTATGCGACAATATTGCAACCCAGTAGTGTCAACACTACACTATAGGCTACAGTATTGCTACAGGTAAGTGTTATCTTGATGAAGGTCTTTTTTGAGTGAAGCCAAGAAACGTGATCCACAGATCAAGGCTAGGCTAGGTTAACGTTTATCAACAGAGATAATTTAAACAACAGAATGGGTTCGTTCTGTCACATTTTGTAGTATGGTTGCTCAAAGGTCATCATAAGTCTTAGTCAGTGTACTGCTAAAGACATGTTAAATAAAAAGAAAGCGACAGACAACAAAGAGAAAGTGCCCTCGGATTTGTGAAACTGTATCTCATCAATGAGCGATTTATACACTTGTGTGCCGAGATTCATTAACACACCAATACACATGCGGTGGCCCATTGATTCAAGGAAACGGTTAACCATTGTGCCATCATTTCGATTAGCCTGCCTTAACAGTATGATGCACGTCCTTAAACAGAATTTGTAAAACATGTTAGGGATAGCACTGAAACCATGTGAGAGATCAAACAAGTAAAGGCATGTCCAGAAAGGGGTGACTTTTTCTCCCCCATGCAGATTAAGTCCCACCATGACTACTTGACAGGCATGGAGATGAAGGCCTATATAGATCAAGCTGTGGCCTAGTTCCTTTCACAGACCTCATCACTTCAGACAAATGTTTCCTATCTTGAGGACTGGTAATCTACTTGTTACCTAACATGGCCAATTAAGTGGGGGCTAACTGACCATATAGCCTATTGGTTTGCACAGTACAGTATATAAAGCTAATGCTGCCCAGGTAGGCCTATTGTTTATTCTGGATTGTTTATTCTGGAGCTGAGGGTATGTGTATTTTCTCCCCATAATCCGTTGGATGTGTATGTCTTTCTAAAGCGGCCCAGCACCTCCCGCCTTGCCCTCTCCTATGCGATATAAACATCCTGTAACCCAACACGGATGCCTTTTATTCCATACCTTTGTTTACTCTGTAGAGTAGACCAGAGCACGGGGAAATATGAGGCTGACTCTTTCTCTTGCCACTGCAGGAGAGCTGTCAGTAACAGTTCTCTCTCCTCTCTCTCTCTGTCTCTCTCTCTCTCTCATTTATATATACTGCAGGAGAGCTGTCAGTAACAGTCTTCTCTTTCTCTCACTGTGTCAGAAAATGCTGTTAGATACACTACACTCTCAGGCCACTCCACGATGGAGACACTCCACGTCTTGCAACTGCCAGACTTCACAGGACAACGCAGTCATGAAGCCATTGTGAAGCGTTTAGTTCACCTTTTGACTTCATCGAAGTGACATTAGTCAGACTGCCCCTGAAATCTGTCATGAGCTAATGCCATATCTTAATAGTGAAAAGTACATGTAGCGTAAAACATGCCATTTGATAATGAATGTGTTATGAAGTTGTTATATTAACAAAGACCTTACAGATGATTTATGTTTTGTTAAAAAAAAAAGTTTTTAAAAGTGGAATTCATGTGTTTTTATCAACCCCAACAGTATTTTACACAAAGTTTAATTCATTAGCTTACTGCAATATATTTTTCTTGAAGGTGTTATGATGACTACAGTTTGCGTAGGGGGCTTCTCATTGCATTAGTTAGCCATGTAGAGAGCCTGAGTTACAGTACCATGATTTATTAGCTAAACCCCCACAGGTTATGGAATGTGGTCAGTCAGAGAAGGAAGCCCATGTAAACTGAATTATAAGCTAACTAGGGCGACCTGTTGATAGACCCTGGACACATTTTCCACAGGCATATCATAGATGGGAGTCCCACAGTGGCTGGTTTGTTTTCTCAGGGTAGCAGCTTGGTGGAAACGTGGCCAGGTTCAGAGAACCCTGGCTGGGAAAGGCAAGGCAGGATGCCCAGGCTTTCAGAGACGCTGCCCGGCCAGGCTCTCCTTTCTCTCGTTTTCTATCCTCTACTTCCTCTCCCAAGGGCACCAGACTAGACATTCTTTCTCTTTCATCTCTCTATCTCTCTCTCTCTCTAGATAATAAACAAAAGTGGAAAAATAATAATAACCAAGTTACTGGCCCAACACTCTTAACCTCTAGGCTACCTGCCACCCAAATGCTCACAAAAGTTTTAAATAATATAGACATTTGAAATGTTATATTACTGGCTATGTACAGTTTTGTAACAATGTGCAAATAGTTGAAGTATGAAAGGGAAAATAAATAGACCAATAAATATAGTTTGTATTTACAATGTGCTTCACTGGTGGCCACAACTCCTGCTGGAGTTTATCAAAATGTGATTTGTTTTGTGGGTCTGTGTAATCTGAGGGAAATATGTCTCTCTAATAGGGTTATACATTTGCCAGGAGGTTAGGAAGTGCAGCTCAGTTTTCACCTCATCTTGTGGGCACATAGCCTGCCTTCTTTCGAGAGCCAGGTCTGCCTACGGCAGCCTCTCTCAATAGTAAGGCTATGCTCACTGAGTCTGTACTTAGTCAAAGCTTTCCTTAATTTTAGGTCAGTCAGAGTGGTCAGTTACTCTGTTTAAGGCCAAATGGCATTCCAGTTTGCTTTGTTTTTTGGTTAGTTCTTTCCAATGGCAGAGTTGCAAAGGAAAAGCCATATCAGACTGGCCAATAAAAAGAAAAGATTAAGATGGGCAAAAGAACAGACACTGGACAGAGGAACTCTGCCGAGAAGGCTAGCATCCTGGAGTCGCCTTTTCACTGTTGACGTTGAGACTGGTGTTTTTTTTTTGTGGGTACTATTTAATGAAGCTGCCAGTTGAGGACTTGTGAGGCGTCTGTTTCTCAAACTAGACACTCTAATGTACTTGTCCTCTTGCTCAGTTGTGCACCGGGGCCTCCCACTCCTCTTTCTATTCTGGTTAGAGCCAGTTTGCGCTGTTCTGTGAAGGGAGTAGTACACAGCGTTGTACGAGATCTTCAGTTTCTTGGCAATTTCTCGCATGGAAGAGCCTTCATTTCTCAGAACAAGAATAGACTGATGATTCTCTGAAGCTACTCAACTAGTCTAAAGAAGGACAGTTTTATTGCTTCTTTAATCAGGACAACAGTTTTCAGCTGTGCTAACATAATTGCAAAAGGGTTTTCTAATGATCAATTAGCCTTTTAAAATGATAAACTTGGATTAGCTAACACAACGTGCCATTGGAACACAGGAGTGACGGTTGCTGATAATGGGTCTCTGTATGCCTAAGTAGATATTCCATTAAAAATATGCTGTTTCCAGCTACAAAAGTCATTTACAACATTAACAATGTATACACTGTATTTCTGATCAATTGATGTTATTTTAATGGACAAAAAATGCTTTTTTTTTTCAAAAACAAGGACATTTCTAAGTAACCCCAAACTTTGAACGGTAGAGAGTGTGTGTGTGTGTACAAAACATTAAGAACACCTGCTCTTTCCAAGCCATAGACTGACCAAGTGAAAGCTATGATCCCTTACTGATGTCACTTGTTATATCCACTTCAATCATTGTAGATGAAGAGAAGGACACAAGTTAAATCAGGATTTTTAAGACTTGAGACATGGATTGTGTTTGTGTGCCATTCAGAGGGTGAATGGGCAAGACAAAATATTTAAGTGCCTTTGAACAGGTTATGGTAATATCTGCCAGGTGCACCAGTTTTTCTAGAACTGCAACGTTGCTGGGTTTTTCCACACTCAACAGTTTCCAGTGTGCATCAAGAATGGTCTACCACTCAAAGGACATCCAGCCAACTTGGTACAAGTGTGGGAAGCATTGGAGTCAACATGTGTTTTTTACTTGATGTTTTTTCTCTCTCTCTCTCCCCCTTCCCTCTCTCTCTCTTTTGGCCTCCAGTCCTGCTTCTGCTCCCAGCCAGCAATCCCCAGCCCCCAACCCTCAGATCATGTGCCAAAAGATACTAGACCAGAGCTCAGGGCTGCTTAAAACCATCCTCTTGTCCGGTGTGCCCTGGTTTGAATGCATGCAGATGATGGCTGGGTCTACATAGGCTGCAGTATTCTACTGCTCAACCTAGACTCATAAATTAGACTAGAATGGAAAAGGCATCGTTTAAGACACCAACTCCGTCTTGCTGCTAAAGGTGTGTCCGCCTGAGCTGTTGATCAGTTTGAACCGGTTTAAATGTAAATGTATATTTAGCGTAGTGAGCATTGTTGGCACAAAATCTATTTCATAGAAATGGTTGTTGATTGACAGTTTAATGCAGTTAATTAAATTGTGCATTGCAAAGTCTCCCCATGTTTTAAACCATTTTTCAGAAGTTCTCGTTGTGTTCAGAAGCCTACTATGGGGAGACTATGAAGCCAAGGGAAGCCATAGCAGAGAAACCACATGCGGTATAAGCCATTACAATAGTCTGGTCCTTTGCAGTTTTGTGTGATCGAGTCATATCCTTTAGGTTAGGAGGTTGATTGTTCGGTGATGTCATAGCTGGCATAATCACATGTTTATGTAAGCAGCATACTTAGGCTAGTTTTCCTCTGAAACCCTTGAGACTTGAACTGTAAGCAAAAGCTCCAAACAGCTGTAGGATATGGTTAAAAACGCCACCATAATCAAAACATTACTGGTAATGAGTCTTGAGACAAGCTAGTCAGTATGGATTACTCCTTAGTTCCAAAATGGATCTCTGAATACAAGTTCAAGTTCCACAATGCTAGTTGCACTGTTTCTCACCCTAAACGACATGCTATTTTAAGGGAATGAGGACTAAATGGATTCAGTGTTGTTTTTACTTTGTCAAGCCACTGGGAAAGGGGGATACCTAGTCAGTTGTACAACTGAATGCATTCAACTGAAATGTGTCTTCCGCATTTAACCCAACCCTTCTGAATCAGGGAGGTGCAGGGGCAACTAACCACACGGTTCTGTGTCTTGAACAATATACAGTTGGGTTTATTGGCACCTTTTTGCACACTCCCCTGGTTGGAAGAAAATAAGATCCAACAAAAGAGTCTAGATCAGAAAGTGTAACAATAACATCCATAGTTATGGACTTGCAAACAGAAGTCTTCAAAATGTCCAATACTGTAATGTTGTAGCGTTAGGTTACAGTAAGGCTTAAAGTTAGCTAGCTAGCTTATTGTCTTTGAGAAGGTCTGTTACTTATGCATTACTAGCTACTTAACCCCAACATTTCTCTCCATCGTTATAAAGCCATAGTTATTTTGTTGGTTTGACAGTCATTTCTGAAGAGGATTTATTTCATGTGATTCATTTACGTCCGCCCTCGTTTTTAAGGTCAACCCTATTACGTGAACTGAACTCTCGTTTTAATATGGTGAAGATGTCTGGCCATTTTTTCTGGTGTTTTGTGGTGTAAAACTGAGTTGGTCAAGCATAACACATCAACCCTGTTACCCATAGATAGACAGGTTAGAATTAGTTTTTTTATTAAGCATTTTTGTGAAGAATTCAATTGCGCCTCCCGGTTGCACACAACAAGCTTCCATTCCTCCTGTCACAAGGGGATTTATAGCTGATTTAAGATGAAATCTTCAACCCTGTTATGTCAACCCTGTTACTTTATTTTGCACTTAAATGTCTAATGCAAACGTTTTTTATCTCAGTAGCCAAATCATTTCTGGGTAACAATAAATGACCTTACTGTGATTGTTTTCAATTCAAATGGTCAAAAAGAAACAAATAGCTTCTCAGCAAAGAGTTTTGATAGGCCTGCCTGGGACTGGGGAGGGGAAAACGGATCATTTGCTGTTATTGGGAAAGAGGTGATGTCACCAGGCAGGCCAAAATTCCATCCCACCTAAGCAGGCTAAAATTTCAGGCATTCTTTTCAAACAGCTATTACACTAAAAGGGCATTATCATTATTTTTACAATTTCACAGTATTATTCCAACCTCAGTGTGGAAATATATATATAAAACACAGTACAATATTTGTGGGGACTGCACTGGGCCTTTAATAGGCACTTACTATAGAAATGTTTTTATTTAACCTCTTCATGGGGAGAATGTGTTCATACTCCCTGACTAAGGCCATAAGTTTTTAACATCTTGGTTCCATTGAACATGCCATACAAATAAAGGCATTTTAATTAATTATATGAGTGCCTTGATCCTCCTTTATCTTTGGTGTTTCTTATGAAGATGAACGTGTGCTCGTTTTGACAGAATGTTATAATTAGGTGAAATCAAATGTTATTTTGACCAAGTTACACTTTTCAAAAGGCACCGAATTGGTGAAACAACCTATTTTAATTCCACCCCGTCACCCGTCAGTGGAACGGGAAGGCAATGTCCATGGCAGGCTGCCAATGGCAGGCTGCGTGCATGTGAAACAATTTTTTTATTCTAGAGCACTCCTGCTCCGTAACTTAAAACGGCAAGCATAGCAGACAGGTTACATATGGATTTTGTTTTTACGTTTATTGTAAAGATTGATCATTGACCTTGCTTGAAATTATTCATTGTTCATTTGAACAGGGCTTGAAAACAACCACTTGAGGCAACAAAGACACAGACAAATAGGGTCTTTCATTGGCAGCTCTACTAACAGATGCCATTGTTGTTCTTTCAACGTTGAAGGAGGCAAGAATCATAAGTAGCCTGTGCTCTGCGTTGAAGCTTCTGAGTCTGACCAGTCCTTGTTAACATCAGACCAGTGGATTCTATTGATCCAACATCCATCCTTACCCTCAGTTTAACATCCAATAGCTGGTCACGTCAGAGTTTTGTCTGAAGTGAATGAGTGGTCTGGTCTGTGTTATTGTGTCCACAGTTTACACTGGTGTGGAAACTGTCCTTTGCCAAAAACCATGTCCTGGCTGGCCTGCTGTTGCTCATCTACAGTGGCTGGATCAAAGTCCTAGTGTCCCACTGAACTGTGGAAACTAGTTTTCATGGCAGCTGGATTTTCAGAGAGCTCAGATGTGTACCGTACGAACTGCGAAAGAAAAACCTATTCGTCGAAGGAAAACTTGTATTCTGTCCAAAAACATTAAAAAAGGAAAGGTGCCTCCGAGTTATAAGACTTTTTTTGTCCTCTACTCAAAAACCGAGATGGTGTAGTAGGCCATCTGTAATTGAGTGAACCTAATCATTTGTACCTGGAACCAGGTCATGGTCACTGCTATGTTTGTAACAGTGAGAGAGCCTGTATTTGTTCAGCTGACTGCTATTGCCTAGCTGTTCGTGTTAATATATTCTCCAGGGAGAAGGTGGAGAGACATACAGGTAACTGCCAAAATATAGGAAACACTTGAGTAAATGATGGTTACAAAGTATATTGAAAGCAAAAGCCAATTTTTTAGGCGGGAATACTTTTTGTACATCAGTGATTCTACGCCTCACTTTGCTTAAGCTGGACTCAAACCCAGGTCCAGTGATTACAAGCCAACACCTTAACCGTTAAACGATGTTAGGATTTTGAAAGTCGTGTAGTGTACGCCCGGCATTGATGATTGCGTCTCTGACCCACTCACGTTAAACAAGCGTCGGTGACAGCCGCATGCCCCGTGTAAGGCAACGACATGGGTGTTTTGTCTCCGATCTCAAAAACCTGTCTGGGACAGCTGAAGAGAGGCCTAACTCGGCGGGAAATCTGTCTCACTCCAGCAGGGGGCGTTTTTTTTTTCTCCCACCAGTAAGGATATAAGTTATATACATTTCATAATGCTTAGGTTCTTACGAGTACCGAAATAAGTAGAATGTGACGTCCCCGCAACTTTGAGAAAAAACACTTTATATCGGAGTTGTCTCGAGGTGGCTATGCATATTCATGGCATGAGGCTAGTAGCATAGCATCTCTCCATTGAATACAGGCAGTCGACGTCAACACCCCTCATCGAATATTCCAAAAAGTATTCATATAATTACATGTATCCACCATTCCAAAGAAAGGATAGGCTGGAGCTAGACAGCCTGCCATGCCGCTTTGTGTACAACGACTCCCATTGTTAGGGACGGAGAGACAAGTATCTTATCAGAATATCCATAATCAGAACATTTCCTAGGATTTCCTGCAGCAACACTAGTGGACAATGCTGGAAATACTGGTAAAAACGCCTGGCCCTATTTTCTTCCACCATGAATTTAAGTCCGTTGTTCATGAGATGGATTGTAATTCTTGTTTTGTCCTTTTATAAGTAAGGTTATGACTTACTATAGAAAAGTCCAGATTACATTTCTCGAGCTTGTATAGGCTTAATCTCACATGTTCAGTAGGCCTGGCTGCCTACTTCTTCTAAGACTGGCAGCTGATTTATATAGGGGCGGCAGGTAGCCAGCCTAGTGTTTAGAGGGCCAGTAACTGAAAGGTTGCTAGATCGAATCCCCGAGCTGACAAGGTAAAAATCTGCAGTTCTGCCCCTGAACAAGGCATTTAACCCACTGTTCCTAGGCTGTCATTGTAAATAAGAATTTGTTCTTAACTGACTTGCCTAGTTAAATAAAAATAAATACAGCAATAGCCTAATAGATGTGGCTCTGCCTGTTGAGTTATGCAACCCAAGTGTGAAAGAAAGGCCTGTCTGTGAGGAAACAGTTCTACATGAGAAAATGCTTTCAGAATCAGCCCTTGTCTTTATCCTCTCAGTTACCAACCAAACCAGTGCCTGACTCTAGATTGTTCTAGCCATTCTACATGATCTCACACAGAGGCTGCCGGTCAGAATTTCGAACACAACAGTGGTCATTGACGACGGCAGCCAGGCAGTGTTGATGTCAGTGATTACAGCTCTGCTTTGTAAGAGGCAGCACAGCACACAGCTGTGGAGGTTTTAGCAATGCCTCAAATCTGACTTGGAGCCACATGAGGTCTAGTTAGTTTAGGCTACTCATTCATTCTCCAGACCGTTAAAGAACTATGAAAATGATTGTCGTTGCTGATCACTGTTGCTTTTAGATCTTCAATGATTTGAATATTTGCGTTCAGAACAGGACCGTGTTGTCGATTTCTGCAAGGTTGTCCAATACTCATATAATGGTCTTTTATTTTTTTTAGTACATCACCACGTTGTCATGGTAAGCCCAGGACATTCATATGCATAATCATTATCAAATTAATGACCAAATTTAGCAATCATATTTCGCAAAATATCTTGCAGTGCAGAATAAAATATTAGAAATAGGCCTAATGCTTATTGTGTCCAGCTTTTCCTCCTCCATGGCCAGGTAAGAGCTGGTTAGCAGCACCGCAAGTTGCTTGTAAATTCCATACCAGCATCTTTCCTAACAACTGCTTCGTTATTTCTCTCTCCTTCTCCCTCTGCCCTCTCTTCTTCTTCTATCCTTTTCTCCACAGACGGAGGCTCATCTCTCAGCGTTCCTCCTTGGAGACACTGGAAGACATTGAGGAGAACGCCCCTCTACGCAGGTACTGTATAGCAACAACTGTCACAGACAACACGGCACGCCACCCCGAAATAAGTTTGGCTTGCTCATATTTTCCTATCATTTTAGAGCTGTACTTGACAAGTCAATAACAGCTTTAGCCGGGGAAGTATTTAGGTAGATAATGACATTGGAGGGACTGTAATTTCACTTCAGTTTGATTTGTGGAGTACTTTTATGTTCTGTGGGGTAGTGATGGTGGAAACGTCATGCTGTGGCGGTAATGTATTGGTCTGGCTCCGTCTCTCTGTTTAGAGTTGTAAAAATATATGTGGTCTTTACGGCTCAAATGGATCCCACTTAATCACATTTTGTTTTGATCAGTCTTATTTATTTGGTGTGTTTTTAGATGCAGAACCCTCTCAGGTTCACCCCGACCAAAGAGCTTCAAGAAGGTTCACTTCATCAAGAACATGAGGCACCATGATATGCGCAATGGAAGGTATGAATGAAAACGACCCCAGCCCTAATTCCATAAAAAGTTTCAATGGAAAATGGCAGGATGCCCCCCAATGAACACTCAGCAGTTTGAATGTCTATCAGGTTACCCAACTTTAACCTACATCTTGGACAAGAAATGTAGGTTATTAATGAAAGGTTAGCGTAGCGTAGAAGTACTTTATCAATTAATGTACTATTGGTTAATAACTGATCTAATTGATTGATTCATGTGTCAGACTGCTCGGCAGTTCATTGGGAGTCCGGTTAGTTTTCACTGAAATATTCTCAAATGGAGTTTAGATCTTTGTTCTGAATATTTTGTTAAAGCTCTACATTAAGGATCACACCATTGAATCACAAATTAGTCATGCAACATGTCACTCTCTCATATTTATAAACAATGCTGCGTGCATGTTGACTTAGAAATTCCAGAGCACTGAAGACATTTTAGCACACTGGTTTATTTATATACATGCACACAGTTATATGTAGCTATTGTTCAGCTTCTCTCAGTAATGAATACTATCACCTTTTTATGGCTGTTTTCTGGAATGTAAAAGGAAATGGACAGTTAAACTATTTCCATGGCACTTAATTTCGTATTATACCGATCACTCAAGTAGCTTTTTATTCTGGAATTTTTGAGCTACAAGCCTCAAGCTTCTTTTACACTTGGGTGTACCGAACCCATTTCTTTTTGATTCATTGCTTTTGAAATATCAGTCTTGACAGGTATTTGTACAGGTCTTTCTTCTGTCCCAGGAAGAAAATAGAAGTACATATATTCTGTTGTTTTTATTTACTCGTATCTAGCTTATCAGTGTGCCATATACAGTAGTAATACATTGCCACAAGTCACATTCTGCCTGTGACATTGATATTAATCAATGAGTAGGCCTCTTATTGGGATGGGAACTCCGAAGGTATAAATCAGTGACAAAGTTTATTAAGCAGTAGTTATACAAACCACTTCTTTCAGGAGTGATTCAATTTTACTGTTCTATCGTTCAATGTTTTTACCTCATGTGTAGCTGATATTCAGATATTGTAAGATGAACAAGTTTTGTATTTTTTAGTCTCTTTAGACATGGCTAGTAGCCTCATTTTTAAAATATCAATATACAAAAAATGCATAATTTTATCCCCAAACCACTGACTACACAACTCTCACACAACACATATAAAAAATAAATAAATACATGATTTCATTTAGTTTTCTAAATCTTGATTGTTTTACTGCACACTTTTTTTCTCCATCTTAACCTGTAGATCTGAGTGTCTTTTTCAGAGTTAATTTCTAATTAGCATATTTATTATTTTTGTTTTTATAGGATAGTCCTAATCAGTGGCAGAAGATCCCTTTATAGTGTATTTTCTGTCCTGCCCTATCGAGATTGTAGCCAAGCAGGGTATGTATCCTACAGCATGCCATCCTTCTAACTTTGTTCCTTCGTTCCCTGCTTTCCCTCCATTCTCTCATGGTTCATTCCACCAATTCGGTGCCTTTTGAGAAGCTACATGGTTCTCGCCACTGAATATAGGGGATAACACACTTAAGATCACGTAACGCTTTTAAAACAATTACCTGCACTCCAGATCGCCAAATCAGCCAATAGATTGTATGGGCTTACTTGTCTAGAACACATCCATCCGGCCTCCTGAGTGGCGCAGTGGTCCAAGTGCTAGCTGTGCCACTAGAGATCCTGGTTCGAGTCCAGGCTCTGTTGTAGTCGTCCGCGACCGGGAGACCCATCGGGCAGCTCACAATTGGCCCAGCGTTGTCCGAAGAAGGGTTAGGGGAGGGTATGGCCAGCAGGGATGTTCTTGTCCCATCTCACTCTAGCGACTCCCGGGCTGGGCGCAGTGCACGCTGACACGGTCGCTAGGTGTACGGTGTTTCCTCCGACACATTGGTGCGGTTGGCTTCCGGGTTAAGCGGGCATTGTGTCAAGAAGCAGTGCGGCTCGGCAGGGTTGTGTTTCGGAGGACGCGCGGCTCTCGACCTTCGCCTCTCCCGAGTCCGTACGGAAGTAGCAGCGATGGGACAAGACTGTAACTACCAATTGGATACCATGAAAAAGGGGTAAAAAAAACGACAACAAAAACACATCAATCCGTTTACTGTATATCTTCATGACAAAGTATGTATTTCGCTTAGATGTGCTTAATATAAGCCATGTACAATTTTTTTTAAACTCAGTTTCTCCTTCAAATCTCGCAATGAAAGGGAAAACCTAGTCAGTTGCACAACTGAAATGTGTCTTCCACATTTAACCCAAACTCTCTGAAACAAAGAGAATCATGACATGGACGTAACCGACGTCCATGTCATCGGCACCCTGAGAGCAGTTGTGTATGGGGATTAACTGCCTTGCTCAAGGGCGGATCAGCTCGGGATCACCTGCTCGGGATTCGAACCAGCCACCTTCCGATTACTGGCGCAACGCTCTTAACCACTAGGCTACCTAAACACTGTGTGTCTGTGGGGGAAAGGGCCGTTGTCGCCAAAGCAATGTACACTGCACTCACCTTGGCGGAGACCAACTGCAAGTTGAACTCGGTGAGATGGATTCCTAAATTGTTCAGGTGATTTTTACAGACACTTAACTTGCTGATCTTGACTTTGGAATTATTGTGTGTAGCTATGTTTGCTAGCTAGCTAGCCAGCCAGCCCAGAGAGAGAACATTGCATTATGGGTATTGTAGTCAATTTTGCGCTGCAACAGATTTCCACACCGATTTTCGCATGTTGTTACCAACCTTGTTATGACAACAAATCACTTTTTTCATATAAAATTATCAGATTTATTGAATTTTCCATGGGGCTTATTTTAAACGGCACATTTAATATAACAGGCTTTTAATTCTAATTTGGTGCACAATTCCTACTTAAAATAAAAGGCACTCTTTTTGTGGAACGATTCTAATCCCTTTTGTTTCTGCGGATATAATCTCCTATAACTGGTACTTTATTACATTGGGAGGGTTGAACATTGTTAGATTGAACAATTTCCTGGACGTTTTGGTAGATATTTTTTTAACAACAAAAAAGCTGAGAGATGAACAAGTAATTAATCGCACCCATTTTCAAGGGAAAATCCACTCAAATTATGCATTTTGCATCATCATTAATAATATCATGATTAATATCTAATATCTTGAAAACCTTGAACTGCTGACATGCAATACATTTTGGGACTGTATCAACAGTGGAGTAATGAAAAAAATACCAACAAATAGTTTTTGGGTGGATTTTTCCTTTTTTGGCTTGTATCCATTTCCCTATGTTTTCATATAGTTCTATAGCGGAGGAGGCTGGTGTGAGGAGCTATATGAGGATGCACTCATTGTAATGGCTGGAATGGAATATAATGGAACGGAGTCAAACGTGGTTTCTATATGTTTGATACCGTTCCATTTATGCCATTCCAGCCATTACAATGAGCCCGTATTCATATAGCTCCTCCTACCAGTCCTCTGGCCTATAGGTTGTTGTTGGCTGTGTCTCTAGATCTCTTTGGAAGAAGTCATGAAGTTCAGTTAGTTTCATTCTAATAAAATGTTTTGCCCGTTGCAACCGTTTCTGGCTTTGCTGTTATCATGTAGACTGCACCTTTCCTCAAGTCATTGCTGCCGTCAAAGATTGCGTAGCATGCTTTTATCTCAGCACTCACTCTGAACTTTGCATGCGCTTTGCTGCAACTGCATAACACACATTACAACATTTTCGGAGTGGACCCAAATGAACCATCCATAAAAGAGCATTTGAGTTTTTCAAGTCCAAGCTTCTGTCTGTTTACACCTGATATGATATGTTGTTTATCCTCCCTGTGTGGTTAGAGGTGATATTTTCTTGCCCTTGGAAGAGAAAGCCTGGCTTATCAGTAGTCATCTTTCTTATTGCAACACAAGGTTCAGACTCCTACATGTTTTGGGAACCCATAGTAGTCCTGAACACTCTCCGGCCTGGTATCCTCCCACCTGGCCTGCCTGCCTGTCTATGGGGAAAGTGGCAGTGTTGTTGCGACCTAGGTCTTAGTGCCCCTCCAAGAAAGAGCTTGTTTTGGAGGAAGCGTAAGAGAAAAGGAACTGATCAACACAGAGAATACAATGGACAGAGAGAAAGAAGGAGCCATTCCAGGGGCTTAGTGAAGAGCATAACCGCTTCGTTTATGTGGCGTAGTCTTCCTAAGAATACCCATACATCAAGGGGTTTTAAAGAGCCCCTAGTTATATCCAATAGCTGAGCCCTGACTGCCTAATGCTGCCACAGAGGTTTTCAACAGCGGCAAAAGTAAATGTAAATTATGTGGATTATAATGAATGGACATTTTTGTTGAGGTTGATAAAAATAAAAAAGTATAAGGGAAAATCCAGTCTGAAATTTCAGTGGAAATTACAAACTTTCAGAATATTTTTTTAAAACCTCAAATCCACCGCAAGTTTTAGATTTCCTGCATTGCAGGAACGTTCTACTGCAACAGGGTGATCAAATTAACATCCTACACCTGTAATTGACCGTTGACGGTTATGTAACGTCCTGGGAGTGTCGCTACATCAAAATACACTGACTATGTAAAGAACTGCCCAAGCTAAAATCCCATGCCTGTCCTAAAATGTAAATACTCAGTGCCATGTACAATTATGATCACTGACATTATGTCCATGAGACGTACAGTGCATTCGGAAAGTATTCAGACCACTTGACTTTTTCACATTTTGTTACATAACAGACTTATTCTAAAATGTATTAAATTGTTTTTCCTCTTGTCAATCTACACACACACACACTACCCCATAATGACAAACAAAGCAAAAACACGTTTTGAGAAAGTTTATTACAAATTGTAAACTGAAATATCACTTTTACATACAGTGGGCTCCAAAATTACTGCCACCCCTGACTGGCAATGGACAAACAATACTTAAAACAAAATTATTATAGAGAAACTCAAAATGCCAAATTTGAGAAATAATGTACTTTATTAATGTTTCAATGGAACCAACTAGAATCATACAATTATTTAATACAAAATACATTTCCCCAAAATCAAGGCTTCATAATTATTGGCCCTCCTCATTTAGTACTTAGTACAACCACCTCTGGCAAGGATAACAGCATGGATTCGTTTCCTGTAGTTTTTGATAAGATTTTGGAACACATTTGGACGGATTTTGGACCATTCCTCTATGCAGATCCTTTCCAGATCCTTTTAAATGACGGTTGGCAAACTTCAAGCGATTGCGTCTGTGTCTTGGGGTCATTAAGGTCTTTCTTCTGGCAACCCTTCCAAAGAGCCTGTGGTTGTGGAGGTGGCGTCTGATGGTACTTTTTTAAAACTGGTGACCCCAAGACACCACCAAGGCCTGAAATTCTTTCACAGTGATTCGTGGGGATTTTGTTGCTTCTCTCACCATCATCCTCCCTCTCCTGGGGGGCAAAATGCATTTGCGTCCTCTACCCTTGAGGTTTTCAACTGTTCCATATCGTTTGAATTTTTTAATTATTGCCCAGACAGTGCTCAGTGGTATATTCAATCATTTGTTGATCTTCTTGTAGCCATTACCAGATTTATGAAAGTCTGACCATCTGTCTCTTTTGAGCTGCCAGTTATTTTGTTTTCTTCGTGGTGTTGGATGGCAAAGAGATATTGCATGCCTTTTACCTCATTTTTATACCCTAGTGAAACAGAAAGTTATGTAATGGCTCAATATAGTTCCTTAAGAATTTAATTCCTGGGTTAATTTTGGTCGATGTTATTTACAATAATCTTTAAGGGTGCCATTAATTGTGAAACCTTGATTTTGGTGGGTTCCATTGAAACATTAATAAAGTACACTATTTTTCACATGTTGGTATTTTGAGTTTCTCTACAATTATATTGTTTAGATTTTTATAAGTATTGTATGTGCATTGCCCATCAGGGGTGCCAGTAATTTTGGAGTCCACTAAGTATTCAGACCCTTTACTCAGTACTCTGTTGAAGCACCTTTGGCAGCGATTACAGCCTCAAGTCTTCTTGGGTATGACACTACAAGCTTGGCACAACTCTATTTGGGGAGTTTCTCCCATTCGTCTCTGCAAATCCTCTCAAGCTCTGTCAGGTTGGATGGGGAGTGTGTCTGCACAGCTTTTTTCAGGTCTCTCCAGAGATCGGGTTCAAGTTCAGGCTCTGGCTGGGCCACTTAACGACATTCAGAGACTTGTCCTGAAGCCACTCCTGCATTGTCTTGGCTGTGTGCTTAGGGTCGTTGTTCTGTTGGAAGGTGAACCTTCGCCCCAGTCTGAGGTACTGAGCACTCTGGAACAGGTTTTCAAAGATTTCTCTGTACTTACAGTTGAAGTCAGAAGATTACATGCATACATTTGGGTTGGAGTCATTAACTCGTTTTTCAACCACTCCACACATTTCTTGTTAACAAACTATAGTTTTGGCAAGTCGGTTAGGACATCTACTTTGTGCATGACATAAGTCATTTTACAACAATTGTTTACAGACAGATTATTTCACTTATAATTCACTGTATCACAATTCCAATGAGTCAGTGTATAAATACACTAAGTTGACTGTGCCTTTAAACAGGCTTGGAAAATTCCAGAAAATTGTCATGGCTTTAGAAGCTTCTGATTGGCTAATTGACATCATTTGAGTCAATTAGAGGTGTACCTGTGGATGTATTTCAAGGCCTACCTTCAAGCTCAGTGCCTCTTTGCTTGACATCATGGGAAAATCAAAAGAAATCAGCCAAGACCTCCACAGCCAATATTGTTGACCTCCACAAGTCTGGTTCATCCTTGGGAGCAATTTGCAAACGCCTGAAGGTACCACGTTCATCTGTACAAACAATGGTACGCAAGTATACACACCATGTGACCAAGCAGCTGTCATACCGCTCAGGAAGGAGAAGCGTTCTGTCTCCTGGAGATGAACATACTTTGGTGCGAAAAATGCGAATCAATTCCAGAACAACAGCAAAGGACCTTGTGACGATGCTGGAGGAAACGGGTACAAAAGTATCTATATCCACAGTAAAACGAGTCCTATACCGACATAATCTGAAAGGCCGAATAGCAAGGAAGGAGCCACTGCTCCAAAACCGCCATAAAGCCAGACTACGGTTTGCAACTGCACATGGAGACAAAGATCATACTTTTTAGAGAAATGTCCTCTGGTCTGATGAAACAAAAATAGAACTGTTTGTCCATGATGACCATCGTTATGTTTGGAGGAAAAAGGGGGAGGCTTGCAAGCCGAAGAACACCATCCCAACCGTGAAGCATGGGGATGGCAGCATCATGTTGTGGGGGTGTTTTGCTGCAGGAGGGACTGGTGCGCTTCACAAAATAGATGGCATCATGAGGTAGGAAAATTATGTGTATATATTGAAGCAATATTTCAAGACATCTGTCAGGAAGTTAAAGCTTGGTTGCAAATGGGTCTTCCAAATGGACAATGACCCCAAGCATACTTCCAATGTTGTGGCAAAATGGCTTAAGGACAACAAAGTCAAGGTATTGGAGTGGCACTTCACAAAGCCCTGACTGAAAAAGTGTGTGTGAGCAAGGAGGCCTACAAACCTGACTCAGTTACACCAGCTCTGTCAGGAGGAATGGGCCAAAATTCCCCCAACTTATTGTGGGTAGCTTGTGGAAGGTTACCTGAAACATTTGACCCAAGTGAAACGATTTAAAGGCAATGCTACCAAATACTAATTGAGTGTATGTAAACTTCTGACCCACTGGGAATGTGATGAAAGAAATATAATCTGAAATAAATCATTCTCTCTACTATTATTCTGACATTTCACATTCTTAAAATAAAGTGGTGATCCTAACTGACCTAAGACAGGGAATTTTTACTAGGATTAAATGTCAGGAGTTGTGAAACTGAGTTTAAATATATTTGGCTAAGGTGTATGTAATCTTCCGACTTCAACTGTAGTTCCGTTCATCTTTCCCTCGATCCTGACTAGTCTCCCAGTCCCTGCTGCTGAAAAACATCCCCACAGCATGATACTTCCACCACCATGCTTCACCGTAGCGATGGTGCCAGGTGAAACGTGACGTTTGGCAATCTCCAAGTGGGCTGTTATGTGCCTTTTACTGAAGAGTGACTTCCGTCTGGCCACTCTACCATAAAGGCCTGATTGTTGAAGTACTGCAGAGATGGTTGTCCTTCTGGAAGGTTCTCCCATCTCTACAGAAGAACTTGGGAGGTCTGTCAGCGTAACTATCGGGTTCTTGGTCCTCTCCCTGACCAAGGATCTTCTCCCCCGGTAGTTCAGTTTGGCCTGGCGGCCAGCTCTAAGAAGAGTCTTGGTGGTTTAAACTTCTTCCATTTAAGAATGATGGAGGCCACTGTGTTCTTGGGGACCTTCAATGCTGCAGAAATGTTTTGGTACCTTTCCTCAGATCTGTGGCTCGACACAATCCTGTCTCGGAGCGCTACGGACAATTCCTTTGACCTCAGGCTTGGATTTTGCTCTGACATGCACTGTCAACTGTGGGACCGTGTATAGACCGACGTTTGCCTTTCCAAATCATGTCCAATCAGTTGAATTTACCACAGTTGGACTCCAATCAAGTTGTAGAAACATCTCAAGGATGATCAATGGAAACAGGATGCACCTGAGCTCAATTTCAAGTCTCATAGCAAAGGGTCTGAATACTTATGGAAATAAGGTATTTCTGTTTTTTTATTTTTAATAAATGTGCAGACATTTCTGAAAACCTGTTTTCACTTTGTCATTTAGGGGTATTGTGTGTAGATTGAGGATTTTTATTTATTTAATCCATTTTAGAATAAGGCTGTAATGTAACAAAATGTGGAAAAAGTCAAGCGGTCTGAATGCACTGTAGAACTAGACTGTGAACAAGTCCAAGCTTCTGTCTGTTATGACTTTTTCCTGCATTTTCTCCCTTTCTTGCCTCAATTACAATTTTTATTGATTTACGACAGTGTTCATAATAACTATTTATGGCACCGTAGAATTCTGGGAACTTAGAATGCATTTTGCTTCTCTTCTCTATTTGGTCCAATTCCACATTCCTTTCTTTAGAGCCGTCTCCTGTTGTTAATATTAAAAAGAACATAGTTTTCATTGCTCATTCCTGAACTGGAGGTCTCTTTCGTAACCTTGATAATTGTTAATGAAAAAACATTTGAATACATTTAGGTTTGATTCTGCTTGTTTAGATATTGTGGTTTTATGTCTAAAAAGGCTGATCTTTTTTGTGGATCTTTTTTTTTTTTTTTTTTTGCCCCTTGTTTCTTATGAATTGATCCCTCAGCCACTTGACAAGATACTCTCTGTTTCCTTCCACTACTGTGTTCTCTGTTTCATCCTTTGACAGACTGCAACCCCTGGCTTTCCTGGCTTGCTCAGTTTCCTCCCTTATCTCCCTTCCTTAAAGTTTTCTGCCTTGGGATCTTTGTGTGTATGTGTGTATGATGCATCTGTCAACAAGATTTTCCCATGTGCCAGATAATGCTATTTTCATCACAGCTCCACCTCAGACAGAATGCCAACTATTCCTAATAACAATGGTCATGTGATGGCCATCTGTGTCAGTGTAAAGCAGTCATGCTTGTCCAGTGGCCTTTTCCTGCTATTGCTACTGGCCTTTCTGACAGGAAACTGTAACCACCACATACCCTTTTGTCAAAACAGTGGTGAAAGTCTATGAAGTGATGAACGTTTAATAATAATGCATTTTCATTTAGTATGAGTCAATGCGAAACCTTTAGTTGGTAGATAGTTTTACAGTAACACTGGACCCCGAAAGGTTTTTTTTTCTAGAACATCTGCTCAAGGCTGTAACCTGACGGGTCATTTCCAACGACTGTGTACCACTGACACAGTTTCAGCTCAGCGCAGTACTACATTTCCTTCTTTAGTCAAGCATGTGACCCGCTTTTTACTTAGAAATCTAACACACTGATATGAAATGTAGAGTACTTGTGATGCAACGTCTGAGCTGCAACCGCCTGCATTCCTTCAACCCTACTTGGCAGAATGCTCCAGTATGTCTCTATGAATCCACACACTCATTTCAAACCTCGCTGTATACTTCTTCTTAGGATTCCAAATTCTAACAAAGATCACCCACCCAGTCAGAGATCACAAACAGGTAATCAGAGAATCTGATTGGGTTAGTGCAGTGCTCTACAAATCAATAACAAGCACATTTAACTGTGTTTAAAAAAAGAAAATGGAACTAGATGGACAGAGTTAGAGATGCTGAGGTGGAGTCTAGACAGCAGACTGTTTGCCAGGGGGTGTGGGCTTTTATGGGAAGGGAATGTCTAAAGGTGCTGTGCCCTGGCAGGGATGTGAAACTGGAAAGCGGGCGGCAGCGGCACCCCTCGGGCGGGGTCAGTGCCAAGGAGATGGTGATCGGGCTGGAGGGAGTGGAGCTGGGTGCCGACGGAAAGGTGAGACAGGACTGGAGACAAACCCTGTGCGAGAGCCTTAATTAACAATAACATGCTCTTGAAAATGTGTGCATGTCTCCCTCTTTCTCCGCAGACTGTGTCGTACACCCAGTTCCTGTACCCCACCAACGCCCTGGACAGCGGTCGCAGGAACACCATAGACTCCGTGTCGTCCTTCACTCAGTCTCGTAACGTCAGCCACCGCAGTCTCAGCCTGGGCCGGGCCAACAGCAACCAGAGCAGCATCGACACGGGTAAGTCATGAGTGTGTGGAACCTCTGGAGTAGTTGTAGTGTTCGTACAGGTCCGTGTGTGGAACCTCCATGCTAGAGAGAGGCCCTGAATATGAGTAGACCTGTCAGAGTAAGGGTATGATGCATATCACTTTTTCCGAGGCATAACCATCCACAGTGTGACGTTTTAGTTGAGTCAATTACATGTTCAACATTGAGGGCTTCTATGCATAGTCACTTCACCCCTACCTACATGTACAAATTACCTCGACTAACCTGTACCCCCACACATTGACTCGGTACCGGTACCCCCTGTATATAGCCTAGTTATTTTATTGTTACTTTTTATTTATTTTCTTAACTTTATTTTCTTAACTGCATTGTTGGTTAAGGGCTTGTCAGTAAGCATTTCACTGTAATATCTACACCTGTTGTAATCGGGGCATGTGACAAATAACATTTGATTTGACTATGTATTAGAAGAAGTGGAAAAACACTGTATATTTTTCTTTCTTGTCCCCAGTGTTTGTTTTTCCTTGGCTCATTGTATGACTGTCATTTTGTCCCCTATAGGGAACGATCTGGGGGACTTGATCCGGGAGTACGACCCTAATCTGTTGGACGATCCCCAGTGGCCGTGTGGGAAGCACAAGAGAGTCCTAATCTTCCCCTCATACATGGTGAGACACCACTCTGCTTACCCGACCTGGGTTCAAACAGCATTTGTTTTAAAATACTTTGAGAGTTTGATTGAGCCGGCCTTTAGTGCCGCGCGGACCGGGTTTGTACTCCATTGATTGTGCCAGACAAGTTCAATCAAGCACATCTAAAGTATTTGAAAGATTTGGGGCCTATCTTGTTTTTCAGATTATCAACATTTTTCAAAATAAATAGTTGTCAGAGACACAACCTAAGAGAAACAACTAACCAGCTCCTGTGTATTATTACAGACCAGAGGTGACAACAAAAGGTTCCAATTTTTTCCCTGGGTCCCAGAGTATTTCCTGATCTGGTAACCTAACCAAATAACTCTGGACCGTATGACAGTGATTCGTCAGTTGCAAAAAGGTTTCATGTGGGCTATGATGGCCCCAAAGTTTTTTTTAAAATCAGGCCACATGGTTTTTTTTTTAAACTGCTGAAAAAACTTCTGTCCCTGGGAGGGTGAAAACCCTGTCAAACTGCAGCAACCCTGTTCTTGTTCATATGAATTATATTTTAAAACAAGACTCGTGGGGGTTTCCTCAACACAGAGACAACAATTACAATAGAACTCACAGGGCTGACTGCTT
Source organism: Salvelinus fontinalis (assembly GCF_029448725.1). Taxonomy (NCBI): domain Eukaryota; kingdom Metazoa; phylum Chordata; class Actinopteri; order Salmoniformes; family Salmonidae; genus Salvelinus; species Salvelinus fontinalis. The sequence goes on from NC_074690.1 coordinate 35,813,457, forward strand.
CATGCAGGTTTGCATCGTGTATGCCTACTTTTTATTGTAGGCCTATTTCAAAATTAACCCGTTCCATGTCATCACTATTGTGTTCATTTTGATTATTTCCAGTTAATACTTTTGGATTAAAAAGTTCTAGGTAGCCTAGCCAGCACAAGTTTGATCACATTCACATTTTCTCCAATCACAAACAGATGAGCTATAAATACATAATGTTACCGCTTTGTTTACCTTGCCCAGAGGGACAGGGCGCATAGTAGGCTGTATACAGCTGCTGTTAGTAGCCTACAGCAGAGGTTTTCAACCGTGGGTACCTTATTTAACCAGCTAAACAGATGCTCTTAGTGAAAATGTGTTTAGAGTGACCTTTCTAGCTAATAGACTATGTTAGAGTTTACTTCCTCTTCCAATTATAATGCTGGGAGGTCAAACTACCAAATCTATTATTTATAAATGTTGATTAGTTCTTAATTCCCCTGACAAGACAAGAATATTTGTATTTAGACATTAATATTATTATTATTTTTGCTAAAGTATGATAGGGGTCTCTGGGTCGGTGTTTTTTTCTGGGAGTGGGTCCCTGGTTGGCGGTTTTTCTGGGAGTGGGTCCCTGGTTGGCGGTTTTTCTGGGAGTGGGTCCCTGGTTGGCGGTTTTTCTGGGAGTGGGTCCCTGGTTGGCGGTTTTTCTGGGAGTGGGTCCCTGGTTGGCGGTTTTTCTGGGAGTGGGTCCCTGGTTGGCGGTTTTTCTGGGAGTGGGTCCCTGGTTGGCGGTTTTTCTGGGAGTGGGTCCCTGGTTGGCGGTTTTTCTGGGAGTGGGTCCCTGGTTGGCGGTTTTTCTGGGAGTGGGTCCCTGGTTGGCGGTTTTTCTGGGAGTGGGTCCCTGGTTGGCGGTTTTTCTGGGAGTGGGTCCCTGGTTGGCGGTTTTTCTGGGAGTGGGTTCCTGGTTGGCTGTTTTTCTGGGAGCGGGTCACTGGGCAAGAAAAGGTTGAAGACCTCTGGCGTACAGTTTATCAGACTGAGAAATTGTCTCGTTTTCATCCATACAGCATGTCAGCTCACTAATGTTTAGGTGTAGGCAGCTACAACATTTATGGAAAGGGTTTTAGTTTTTGTCGTTCGGAGGAAAGTGGTGAGTGCGCTTTGAGCTTTGCTAGACGTGCGCTGTAACCCGGCCCCCACGACCTGTGATCTCCGTAATCTGTCAAAACACGCACAGAACCTGCAGCCCTCCGATGCGAAGGACAGATCAATTTTAAATTGAGGCAAATCAGCCTAAAAAAAATGTACTTTGTCCCTATTTTTGAACGCTTTTGCATCAATATATATATATTTTTTTGAAAATTCCTCGGGCAAATGCCAGCTCGCCACACGTTTGCTCATGGCTCTACCTCATACTGCATCAACTGAACTCACTGTAAGTCCAAAGACGCTGTCTGACCATTCTAATCAGAAAAGTCATTGGCCCAATCCCTGGTTCAGCTCACACTCCTACTTGTCTGTGATGTGTGTGAATACACTCCCTGTCTCTCTATACAGTAGCGCTTTAAACAGCCACTTCATAACAGCTAGGCTGTGTTAGAAATGGCACCCTTTTCCCTGTATAGTGCACTACTTTTGACCTGGGCCCATAGGGAGTTAGTGCACTAAGTCGGGAATAGGGTGCCATTTCAGACTCACATCTAATGTTGTTTATCCGCACCCCTCCTTTTCCTGTGGACATACCTCACTGTTACTTAATCACTTTCTCATGTCCAGAACTTGGCAAGGGAATGCTCGTTTTGTGTTCAAATCAAAGCAACAACAACAGACTCCCAGTTCATTTCTCATTTGGCTCCGTTGGTGTTATCTGGGCTGGTAGAATAGACAGACCAGACGTGAAGTATTCAGTTAAGGCTAGACAGTTTTTTTTGTTGTTTTTTTTCTCTTAACTTCCTCCCGTTGCGAAACAACAATAGCTATTGTGTTTACACTCGAGGAATGTGACCAGTAGATGCTGAACGTTTCACTGCACGATCAGTCACTGTGCTAATCTAAGCCTTTTATCTTTCTTGAACTGATCTTTCAAGTCTGCTACTAACTGTAGAGCGGGATAGAAATCATTTTAGTACATTTAGTTTCCTTTGCGGTAAAGGATATGTCTCTAAATTTACAGTCCTTTCGTTTTAGAAATGCTCCCTCTAGGTTTGCCAGGGCCCACAGTAGCCACAGATTTGCTGCAGCAGTCAAAGTATACTTAGAAATATTTTGGTTGGTACAAATAGTTTGGTATATTTCAGATTCAGATAGGGAGGAATGCAAGTTTGAACAAAGCAAATTACTTGCCATGAGCCAACTTGGGCAGTATGCTGTTTTGATTATTGCTCTCCTATCACATGCCTAGATTCAGCAGGTCAACTGCAGTGCTCTTTCTATCTTCCTAAATAACAGATAGGAACCTCTGACCTGAAATAAAGTTAAATGGCTCCGCTAAAGTACATCAACCGAACGTACAGAGCGTCGTAAACGTTCTGGAGTATTATTCTATCTTATCGTGGAACGTGTACGGTGTGCCACCCAATGTTACCTGTCTCCAGAGGAGGCTGGTGGGGGCAGCTATAGGGGGAAGGGCTCATTGTAATGGCTGGAACGGTATCAAACCTATGGAAACCACTTTTAACTTCGTTCTATTAATTCCATTCCAATAGCTCCTCCCACCAGCCTCCTCTGCCTGACTCCAATATCTCGTGCACCGTCTCTGATACTCAACCACCACCTCAATGAACCCTAACCCTGAATCTGAAGGTCACATCACCTTCCATAGTGAGATAGATGCTTCTCTGTGTCCTCTTCCACATATACAATGACGTTACACTTGCACAATTTCACCGACGGTAGAGCTTAACGTCAGAGCGTGTCTTTCTGACACCAATACTTTCATCCCTTTTTCAGACTACAGTCATAGAGTATGTCAAGCCTTCTGACCTCAAGAAGGACATGAACGAGACATTCAAGGAGAAGTTCCCCCACATACGGCTGACCCTCAGCAAAGTCAGGAGGTAGGGACGTCTATGCGAAACATACGTTTTAGTATGATGTTGAAAATATCATTTTGTGTCAGCCTTATTTTAACCCCTTGTGGTTAATTATATCAACACCAGTTCCTGACAGACATTGGGACACTGGTACTTTTTTTTCTTTAGCATTGACCTCTCTGCATTTGTCTGTTATCGCCCTGCCTTCACCACCTTCCACCCCCTCCCTCTCTACCTTCCTCCCCATCCCTTCACCAGTCTGAAGAGAGAGATCCGTAAGCTGGCCCAGGAGGAGTGTGGCTATGAGGAAGCCACCGTAGCCATGGCCTTCGTCTACTTCGAGAAGCTGGTCCTCCAGGGGAAACTCAACAAGCAGAACCGCAAACTCTGCGCCGGCGCCTGCGTCCTGCTCGCCGCCAAGATCGGCGGAGACCTCAAGAAGCACGAGGTCAAGCAGCTCATAGACGTAAGTGTCATCCGCATCTCTTAGTGCGTTAGGCTTCGGCTCTGAGCAGCCTGGTGGAAACCATGGGCGCTTTCCTGTCACGCCGACAAACAGCAATTCTGCACGGAATATACGATTTGTTATATCATATGAATTCCTTAGATGTGGTTCCTTTGAAGTTAAACACTTTTTCAGACGTTCTAAAGATATCGGCTGTTATGTAGTCTGTGTAGAATCTGCGTGACAGAGAAGCACCACATGACAGATGGCAAAGTGGCTAGCATAGAGATCATAGACAAAATATTTTTTGTAGTCCCTATACACTGAGTTTACAAAACATTATGAACACCTGCTATTTCCATGACAGACTGGCCAGGTGAAAGCTACAGTGCCGTGAAAAAGTATTTGCCCCCTTTCTGCTTTTCTCTTTTTTGTATATTTTTGAATCGGTCTCTCACATTGCTTTCGAGGAATTTTGGCCGATTCTTACGTACAGAACTGCTTTAACTCAGCGACATTTGTGGGTTTCAAGCATGAACTGCTCGTTTCAAGTCCTGCCACAACATCTCAATTGGGATCAGGTCTGGACTTTGACTAGGCCATTCCAAAACTTCAAATGTGTTGCTTTTTAGCCATTTTCATGTAGACTTGATTGTGTGTTTTGGATCATTGTCTTGCTGCATGACAGAGCTGTACATCAGTTTCAGCTCACAGACTGATGGCCTGACATTCTCCTGTAGAATCCCAATTGAGATGTTGTGGCAGGAATTGAAACGAGCAGGTAATGCTTGAAATGCCACAAATGTCGCTGAGTTACAGCAGTTCTGTATGCCAAAATTCCTCCACAACAATGTGGGAGACTGATCAACAACTACAGGAAGCGTTTGGTTGGAGTCATTGCAGCTAAAGTTGGCACAACCAGTTATTGAGTGTAAGGGGGAAATTCCTTTTCAGACAGGGGCAGTGGGTGTTGCATAACTTTATTTATGAAATAAATTAAATAAGTATGCAATTGTTGTGTTATTTGTTCACTCAGGTTCCCTTTATCTAGTATTAGGTTTTGGTTGAAGATCTGATAACATTCAGTATCAAAAATATGCAAAAGTATAGAAAATTAGAAATGGGGCAAATACTTTTCATGGCACTGTATGATCTCTTACTGATGTCACTTGTTAAATCCACTTCAATCAGTGTAGATGAAGGGAGAAAATGGGTTAAAGAAGGATTTTTAAGCCTTGAGACAATTGAGACATGGATTGTGTATGTGTGCCATTCAGAGGGTGAATGGGTAAGACAAAAGATTTAAGTGCCTTTGAACAGGGTATGGTGGTAGGTGCCAGGCGCACCGGTTTGTGTCAAGAACTGCAACTTTGCTGGGTTTTTCACACTCAACAGTTTCCCTTGTGTGTCAAGAATGGGGAGGGGGCAACTCAATATTAGGAAGGTGTTCTGAATGCTTTGTACACTGTGTGTATTACAGGATATAGGAAGTAATAAAGTGGGTTAGTTTGTACATTTCTCATCTCCCTTTTTCTCTGATGTGTAGAAACTGGAGGAGAGGTTTCGTGTGAACAGGAGGGAGCTGATAGCCTTTGAGTTCCCTGTGTTGGTGGCCCTGGAGTTCAACCTGCACCTGCCTGAGAACGAGGTCATGCCCCACTACAGACGCCTCGTCCAGACCTCCTAGCATTAGTGACCCATCAGGAGGAGCACCCAGCCCTCCTGATCCAGGACCAGGAGACCCACCCTACTGGACCACCCCACCTCACCGAGTCCCACGACCAGCTGGTCTCCCTGCAGCCTGGAGATCCATCGTGGACCATAGTGTTGGAGATCCTCTACACGCTACTGCAGGCCACATTCATATGTACATTTTCAGATCGAGACTTGAAAGCAGCCAAAGTTACCCGTATTCTTACTTCAACATACTTCTACTTTCTTTAACACTATTTACACCTTCAAAGGATTGGTAGCTGAAAGTTGGCGAAAGTTGTTCATAACAAATCATTTTTTTTGTAATCCTTGCTTGGCATGTTTTGGTTGCCTTATGATTGTCATGAAGAACGAAGCAAACCTGTCGCGTGGCCGATTTTGACAGGACTGTTATCCCAGTGACTCTGTGCTTTTTGAAAAACTTTTTCCAGTCTCCTCACTAGAAGTGCACTTTCTGAATATTGCAGACATGGATAGAGGCCATTTTCAGAGACTCCTGACTGGGTGAGGGTTGTGAAACAACCTCATTCTGATCAATTTGAGTTGACTCAAACCCCATAAGGGAAGATGATCTAAATGGCTTTCAATAGATGTTCTAATCCATTTCCTTTTTCTGTTTACTAGCCACCAATCCCACTATCCGCATGACAATTTATCGACACAACCTTTTCGATTGCAAAATACTTACAGATTTAATAGGATTTTATACTGTACATTATTCAGTACATTTAAGTACTCTTCTTGTTTTCTACCTGTTGAGTGCTTGCTTTGGACATTATGTGAATGGGCCCACTCTTGTCATTCAATGTGTAATCTCCTGTGCTCTATATTAGAGTGTATTATCGGCACGTTTCTAGTGCTTTACTAGAGTGGGTGGAAAGGTATCGGGAGTAGGGCATGATGTTGCCAATGCTACAGCTGTGATATTGAAACTGAACTTGAATTAGCGTCATAATCACAATATCTGTCAAGACTTGACAAAGTGGTTGATATGGCAGGTGATCAATTTGTCATGGTCACAATATGATTGTGCCATCTGTCTTGTATGACAACTGGTTCCAGTTCGAAGGTCACCATTGTTAGTGTCCCAGTCATTATTAAATAGAATGTTGTTGCCCTGCCCGACTGTAGGGAAAATAACCTTGGCTCACAGCAAAAACTTGACCTTTTTTCAAACACAATTTTCTTGTTGTCTGCTTGTGTTTGTCAATTAAAGTGACAGTTAAGAAAAATAAAACATGTCTAAGGATGACTTTTCAACATTGCCTGCTCTCAAGCGTTCTCACTACTTAGAAAATCGTAATATTGTAGGGCTTCCCTTATGCCCCTTTTCATGAAGGCGTTAACGTTAGCCACGTGAGTGCTAGCTAGCTACCAACCAGAACATTAAACTAGCCAAGACCAACAACACAAACAAACTGACTATAAAGCTACAAGTAGTGATTGGAGTTACACACAGACCTGTGATTAAATGTTTTCTAAACAAATAACTATGTGTAGCCTACTTGGACACTGGGTCCCCACAATTTCCCAAACTCCCACACTGAATAGTCTGAAGCCACAGGGCTCTTCTCCCATGCTCTATTTCCCTACGTGGGAGCATTGCAAACCGTAGGTTGGGATTTACCAGGTACATAAGCATGTACAGCGCATTCGGAAAGTATTCAGACCCCTTTACTTTTTCCACATTTTGTTACGTTACAGCCTTATTATAAAACAGATCCTCATCAATACCCCATAATGACAAAGCAAAAACTGTTTTTTTTTTTAGAAATGTTGGCAAATTTATAAAAATGTAAAAAACGGATCACATTTACATAAGTATTCAGACGCTTTACTCAGTACTTTGTTGAAGCACCTTTGGCAGCGATTTCAGCCTCAAGTCTTCTTGAGTATGACGCTATAAGCTTGGCACACCTGTATTTGGGGAGTTTCTCCCATTCTCCTCTGCAGATCCTCAAGCTCTGTCAGTTTGGATGAGGAACGTTGGTGCACAGCTATTTTCAGGTCCCCAGAGATGTTCGATCGGGTTCAAGTCCGGGCTCTGGTTGGGCCATGCAATGACATTGAGACTTGTCCTGAAGCCACTCCTGCGTTGTCTTGGCTGTGTGCTTAGAGTCGGTGTCTTATTGGAAGGTGAACCTTTATCCCAGTCGGAGGGACTGAGCACTCTGGAGCAGTTTTTCATCTATTATCTCTCTGTACTTAAATCCGTTCATCTTTCCCTCGATCCTGAATAGTCTCCCAGTCCCTGCTGCTGAAAAACATCCCCACAGCATGATGCTGCCAACACCATGCTTCACCGTAGGGATGGTGCCAGGTTTCCTCCAGACGTGACGCTTGGCATTCATCCCAAAGAGTTCAATCTTGGTTTCATCAGACCAGATAATCTTGTTTCTCATGGACTGAGAGTCTTTAGGTGCCTTATGGCAAACTCCAAGCAGGCTGTTATGTGCCTTTTACTGAGGAGTGGCTTCCGTCTGGCCACTCTACCATAAAGGCCTGATTGTTGAAGTCCTGCAGAGATGATTGTAGGGTTGTTGCCACAGTCGGAAGTCCTGAACGCTCTGGAGCAGGTTTTCATCAAGGATCTCTCTGTACTTTGCTCCGTTCATCTTTCCCTCGATCCTGACTAGTCTCCCAGTCCCTGCCACTGAAAAGCATCCCTACAGCATGATGCTACCACCACCATGCTTCCCCGTAGGGATGGTGCCAGGTTTCCTCCAGACGTGATGCTTAGTACTCAGGCCAAATAGTACAATCTTGGTTTCATCAGACCAGAGAATCTTGTTTCTCATGGTCTAAGTGTGGGCTGTCATGTGCCTTTCACTGAGGAGTGGCTTCCGTCTGGCCAATCTACCATAAAGGCCCGATTGGTGGAGTGCTGCAGAGATGGTTGTCCTTCTGGAATGTTCTCCCATCTCCACAGAGCAACTTGGGTTCTTGGTTACCTCCCTGACCAAGGCCCTTCTCCCCTGATTGCTCAGTTTGGCTTGGCGGCCAGCTCTAGGAAGAGTCTTGGTGATTCCAAACTTGGAGGACACTGTGTTCTTGGGGACCTTCAATGCTGCAGAAATGTTTGGTACCCTTCCCCAGATCTGTGCCTCGACACAATCCTTTCTCTGAGCTCTACGGACAATTCCTTCGACCTCATGGCTTGGTTTTTGCTCTGACATGCACTGTCAACTGTGGGACCTTATATATACCGGTGTGTGCCTTTCCAAATCATGTCCAATCAGTTGAATTTACCACAGGTGGACTCCAATCAAGTTGTAGAAACATCTCAAGGATGATCAATGGAAACAGGATGCACGTGCTCAATTTCAAGTATCATAGAAAAGAGTCTGAATACTTAAGGTATTTCTGTTTTAGTTTTTTTAATAGATTTGCAACAATTTAAAAAAAACGGTTTTCACTTGGTCATTATGGGGTATTGTGTGTAGATTGAGGGTAAAAAAAAAAAAGTTATCAATTTTAGAATAAGGCTGTAACATAACAAAATGTGGTAAAGTCTAGGGGACTGAATACTTTCCGAATGCACTGTACATAAGAATTTTGCTACACCCGTGATTACATCTGCAAATATGTGTTCATGACCAATACAATTTGATCGAACAACACAGCAGGTTTCCGACACGTTTGTTATTTCTTTATAAAATAAAATCTACGATGAAGTTGTTTCTTTTACAGTGGGGGTCAATGGGAAAGAATGTTTGTTTTCTCCAATTTGTGGGCGTGGTCGAGGGGAATTCCTTATGACAGAATACTGACTCGGAATATGCTAATGCTATTTTTATGACATCATAGCGGTGTTACCAAGAGTTTCTCTTGAAAAACAGGAAAGTATTGTTTATTTTATCAGATCAAAATCGTTTTTGTCTTTTGTACTACACTGTCTGATTTTAATTATACAGAAAAGATGCTGAAATCAGGGTGATATACTATTGTTAGATGTTATGTTTTGATTTCTAAGCCCAAAGAATTTGTTGTAGATACACACTTTTATGGTTTGGCAGAAAGCTCATGGTCAACAACACCAAAATACACATGTGTATGTTTGTAAATATACTGCCTTGCTTGTTCAATAAAAACAAGATTCCTGAAATGTGATTGGCTTCCTCATCATTTTGTGTCACTCTATTCTGCTGGCTGCTGATCTTGGTGAATTGATTTACTGCCATAACATAAGATATCTGGTTACACATTTAATATGTATTGCAGTGAACCAATAATCTATTACAATTCAAGCATGCATGATCAGGCAGTGCATGTTTCTCATAAAATCCTACCCCCTTGACAACTTAAGGAGGCTTAGCCCCAAGTGTTAAAACACGTTACACATCTTACTGTGACATTGAGTGTCACCTAAAAGGGGATATTATGAATAACTTGTAAATTAGACTATGAATATTAAAGTATATCCCGGGGCTCCAGAGTGGCACAGCGGTCTAAGGCACTGCATCTCAGTGCAAGAGGCGTCATTACAGACCCTGGTTTGATTCCAGGCTGCATCACAACCGGCTGTGATTGGCAGTCCCATTGGGCGGCGCACAATTGGCCCAGCGTCGTCCGGGTTTGGACGGGGTAGGCCGTCATTGTAAATAAGAATTTGTTCTTAACTGACTTGCCTGGTAAAATAAAAATAAATAAAAATATTTCTTGGCAGTATAGCATAAAAAAAACTACTCCAAGCCAGTGTGACTATTGCCGCGTTCACTTGCTAGTTGGAACTTTGCAACTCGGAAATCTCCGACTTGCTAACTGGTTGTAGTTATACCAAAGACAGTACAGTATGAAGATAGGCAGAAACTGCTTCGCTGATAGAAATCCCCAATCAGGATTTTTAGGTGATAACATGGCGACATTGGCTATCTAAGCTCATGCTGTAGAAACACGTTATCGGGTCTAACGGTCGCCTCGCACCGAACTATGCATGTGCAGGCCATCAAATCAACGGTACTCCTTCGATATAAAGTTGTTTTACGAAGTTGGAGTAATAACATGTTCAACTAGTTAAGACACTGGCTCGAATCTAGGTTTTGCCTTTAGATTTTGAGAAAATGAACAACTAAGGAAGAATTTACATCTCTCATTGACTTCTCAAACTCCAAACCCCGGCCTGGTCTGCTTCGTTAGCGTTCCCGGAAGTCTTGCGATATCGCGCTTCTGGGTTTAGAAACTCTGTGGTCATACACGTGCCGGGTTCAACCAGTTAGCAAGTCAGAAATGTCAGACTAGCAAGTGACCGGCTCTGTCCTACATTGAGCTCAGTGATCATGTTGTTGTGCCCGGCTGTGGCTCTGATGCAATCTGAGAGGAAAGTTTCTCATGGAGAGGGAGGGGGAAAAGGAAAATAAAGCAAACGGGAGGGAGAGAGTGAGTGAGATGGAGAAAGGGAGGGAACGAACAGGCTCTCTCGGGCCACCTGACACATATCCAAGGTAAACAAGGCGGGCGGTCACGCCAGTCCTAGTCTCGTGCTGCAATCAAAACAAACAGTTCCAGGCCTGGCCACGGCCACATGGCCTATATGGCTTTGTCCTCTCCATTGATACTCCTAATACCCCTCTTAGCAACTCATAAAGGGGGCTATTGACTGCCCTCCCTGGGGTCAGCTCACATGTCAGCCACCTCCATTGTACCAAATATGTGTTCCATCGTTTGGGGGGCAAGCCCCCTGGCCTAGTCTATTGCCCTTCCCTCTTTTTAAAATAACATTTGGCTGAAACGGCAGTTTGCCCCCCTCCTCGTGATGCAGTGACTCAGGGCTTTTCAACCCAGGTCAGACCCTGGTCACTGCTGGGCCCACCACGTTTGTAAACAAGGAAGTGAATGTTGGGAATGGTGGGAACTGAATGGTGGGTGCTGTGTGGCGTGTTGTGTCTGTCAGTGGGAGAGGGACTCCCTGGTTGGCTGTTTGTCTGGTCAGCGGGGAGTGGGGCACACAGGGATGTATTCAGTCAGTGATGTGAAATGTTTTGAATGTTGCAGATAGACATAGAATGAATAGAGCTGACACAATTTCCTATCTAGCTGACAGACATTTTATGTAGTCTAACAATACATTTCTATGTAAACGTTCTGTAACTTTACATCCCCCTGAACAAGCCCCAGGCAGCCCTGCAGTTGGACTTGTTTGTGAATCTGATCCTCTGCATGTCTGAGATGATTCTCTAGTCCCACTGGGCGGCAGGTAGCCTAGCAGGTAAGAGCGTTGGGCCAGTAACTGAAAGTATACTGGTTTGAATGTCTGAGCCGACTAGGTCGAAAATCTGTTGATGTGTCCTTCAGCAATGCACTTAACCATAATTGCTCCTGTAAGTGCTCTGAATAAGAGGGTCTGCTAAATGACTAAAATGTTTTTTTTTACCACTCAGTCTATTTTGGCGTCAACTGAGCCCGGCTCTAACAGATAACCAGTGACTCAAAACAACAGGGCATTAAATGCCTCTCTCACCTTACTTATTAATGGACCCTTTAAAGGGATTCAGTCCAATGTCTCAAGTAGAAAATAGAGCCAGTGGCCTGAATTTGAACCCCAAGGATAGTGTTGGCAGCAAATAATGCAACTCAATGACTTGTTAGGGGTAAGGTGTTGACAAGAAGTATGTGTACTTTCATGAACCAGCTTTGAGAGATGTGGAGGCGTTGCAGAATTTGCTTTGGATTCCTGGTAGGCAACTAGCGAGACAGCAGGAGATAATCCTCTGTCTGCCCTTATTATACTCATGTGATGTGTGTTGCTTGAATAAAGGTTTTGGTAAGCATACAGCATGTCATTGTGCCAATAAGATGTCATGGCAACGCACGTCAAGCAAAGTGACCTCACAGCAGAAAGAGAGGAATGATAATGTGTTATTTCACAGCATTACTTTTCTCTCTACATTCTTTCACATTAAATACTTCCTCTGAGGTGTTTTTAAATCCCTTATTCAACTTGATTAATGTAATAATGCACCATGTCTGCACCAATAATGCACTAGCTTGTATGGTAACTGGTGCTGGACAGTAAGTCTTCTCCCTCTCTGTGCCAGTAGAACATTTACATAACTTGCTTTAGTTTAGTGAGCTGCTGCCTTTTCGTCCCACAATTTCTACATTGCCTTTTAGTAACCATGTTGTGCTGTTAAAACAACAGTGCAATAGAGGACCATATTATGAGTCATAAAACCTAGCAGTCAAACAGGGAAATGGTTCCAATAGTTTTTTCACCATTCATTTGTCCCATAGGGGATTTTAGAATCACTTAAAATAAGCGCTGTGTTTCGTGGCTTACCCTGGCGTGACGTTTTGATAACCGTGTAAATCTGGAGGTATTGTCAACAAACGGAATGGATGGGAGACGCTGTACTTGAATGCCCACAGGACACAGCAACCTTGCACCTGAGAGATAGTACAGTATACTGTATGGCTGCTGTTCATAAACATTACCTTGTTTCACGGCTATATTCACATTCTCACTTGTAAAGCTCATCGAGGGACTGATGCTGAAAACAAGCAAAAGCATGGTGTAAATGACTCAATAATTCAGTGTATCTGTCTCTATTCAAATTAAGGATTTAAATAAATTATTGCAAAGCCTAATATCTGGCATGTGATTTGCAACTTAGTTGAAAAACAGCTGATGAAATATCAGCAATGGCAAATCAGCTGTACATTACAACCATATTATTAATTTAACAGCATTGTCTGCTACAGTGACAGCTGTGTCCTCTGCACTAAGCTGTAGCCAGTCTGGGGTTAAGCTGTACTGGGGCTCAGATGTGCGTGAGCTGGGTCAGGTGCAGGGTCCAGGGAGAGGTGAGCCATACAGGGCTTAAATAACACCAGAACCTCGATTCTCCTCCTCTGTCCTGTTCCCTACACAGCCCCAACCAGGGGGAAATTAATATTTTAATCTCTCTCTGACAGATTCAAAGAACAGCCCAAACACTGAAAGAGAAAACTGATTAATAAATGATGAAGTGGCATTTTGTGTGACAACACGGCTGCAAGGCTCGGCCAGAGAGGAAGTTGACACTGTTACCGACCGTCAGTCCTCGGTTTGGCAGACGATTTTTGTTAGGATATAATTTTCGATGTGGAAGTGCACGCACTGAGGGTGAATTTTAACGTTCATATTGTTACAAATGGTTGGTTTTAAAAAGCACGAAAAAAATATCTTTAAATATTCACGTCTTACAACCACAAGGCAGTAAAAACAAACGCGAGCCTTCAAATTGGCAGTAAATGTAAGGTATCGAAACTAGCAAATTAGACCACACCCATCTGAAGTGAGGAAATATTGTATAACAGCGACAATAGCCCTACGGATTGCTGAAAAATAAGTCAACACTAAGTCAGGAGAGGTAGTTCCAGGCAGCATACAGCTAGCTCTACTGTGGAATCTGGCGCCACAATGTGGTTTCTTTTTACATAACCCCCTTCAACCAGGCGGTTCCTTCTAAACATGTATACTGAATAAAAATTATAAATGCAACAATTTGAAAGATTTTACTGAGTTACAGTTCATATAACAAAATCAGTCAATTGAAATAAATAAATTAGGCCCTAATCTATGGACTTCACATGACTGGGAATACAGATATGCATCTGTTGGTCACAGATGGTTTAAAAAAAAATAGATAGGGGCGTGGATCAGAAAACCAGTCAGCATCTGCTGTGACCACAATTTGCCTCATGCAGCGTTACACATCTCCTTCTCATAGAGTTGATCAGGCTGTTGATTGTGGCCTGTGGAACATTGACCCACTCCTCTTCAATGGCTGTGCGAAGTTGCTGAATATTGTCAGAAACTGGAACATGCAGTCAGTCGCACATCCCAAACATGTTCAATGGGTGACATGTCTGGTGAGTATCCAGGCCATGGAAAAACTGGGAGATTTTCAGCTTCCAGGAATTGTGTACAGATCCTTGCGACATGGTGGCGGATGAATGTCATGACAATGGGCCTCAGGATCTCGTCACGGTATCGCCGTGCATTCAAATTGCCATCAATAAAATGCAATCGTGTTTTTTGTCCATAGCATATGCCTCCCCAAACTGTAACCCCACCATTGGGGCATTCTGTTCACAATGTTGACATCAGCAAACCGCTCGCCCACACAACGCCATACACGTGGTCTGCGGTTGTGAGACGGGTTGGATATACGGCAAAATTCTCTAAGAAGAAATTGGAGGTGGCTTAAGGTAGAGAAAGTAACATAGATATCTCTGGCAACAGCTCTAGTGGACATTCCTGCAGTCAGCATGCCAATTGCACACTCCTTCAAAACTTGAGACGTCTGTGTCATTGTGTGACAAACCTTAATATTTTAGTGGTATTTTGTTCCCAGCACAAGGTGCACCTGTGTAATGATCATGACATTTCATCAGCTTCTTGATATGCCACACCTGTCAGGTGAATGGATTATTTTGGCAAAGGAGAAATCGTCACTAACAGGGATGTAAACAAATTTGTGCACAACATTTTAGCGAAATAAGCTTTTTGTGAATATGGCACATTTCTGGGTTATTTTATTTCAGCTGATGGGACTAATACTTTACATGTTGCGTTTATATTTTTTCTCAGTGCATTTAGGTTACTCCAAATAAGGCACACATGAGATATTAGTTAGTATTTTATTTTCCCAAAATATTATGCCAATCTATAGTGGTGTACCAATATACCAATATGAGATTTTATTGCAAATCAGATTTAAATCTGTCAATACCAAGTTGCAATGCAGTCCACACATTAAAATGTTAAAACATTAAGATTTGCATTCAAGACATGGTTAACATATTACAACATTGTGCTTCTTTCTAGTGCCAATGCGCAGCATTGTCGACAAGTCTGTCTGTAACAAACATCTAGAGCCCCTGGTTGCCCCCATAGTAAATATTACTTTAATATCTTAGCTCAACCCTACATTCTGAGATACTACAGACAACTGGGCACAGCCCTAACTGTAAGCAAAAACATTACTGTAAGATGTGGAGCCAGATCTGTACTTACAGACTGAGCTCTTATTCACTGATCTTGGATCAGTTTTGCCTTTTCATTTATAATTATATGGACAAGGTGGCCTTGGTCCTAGATCATCACTCTTACTCTGCGTCACTCTGTGAATATTGACTCTTGGCTATATAGTAATACATTTTGTCACACAATGTTATTATTATAACGTTAATAAAGTTGCCTCAATCAAGCTGGTCAAGTTTTTCAGTAACTGTGGAACCATAGAAATATAATTACAGAATTCTAGTAATTGTTTTTTCTATGTGTGGTACACCTGGAATATATACCAGGTTAATTGTATCTTTAAACATTATTTGGTTTCATTATTAGTTACATTACAGTGTACGTAATTGATTCATATCAAACTAGTTTTTTTCCTCAGAGAAGTAATCTTTTGCATATATTATCATTCTCTTTACACATTCTACTTAGCTAAATCTCCAAAAAAACACTGTTGGGTTAAAGAATAACTGTTCCTCAAGAGAAAATAAAGAGTAGGGTCATAAGATGTAAACTAGAAGTTTATGGGGGGTTTAAGTTTGTCCTATATTCACATAGCTGACTTCCTGTGTTGAGAGGGGAAACAGTATATATCTTCCTATTGCTGCTAATGTTACATTAGGGGGCTATTCTAGGTTACTGAAATTAGTGGTGTTCATTAGGCACCAAAACAGACAAAGACTACTGGTCCAATAGGAAATGCTATTTTTTTCCCATTTTCCATTGCAAAACATTTTGCCACTGTGTGCCCTAATGAAAACTACCCAGAATTGCCCAGAATAATTAAATAAAGTGTGAGAGGCCTCTGAGAGACACACCCCACAGTTATTCCTGAGTTGCATCCCTGCATAGCGAGTGTGTGTCAGAAATCATAGAAACTGCTGCCTCAGTCACGCTGCGTCACCACCCCACACCGTCTCTCCCAGACCTGGACAGAAAGGTTAGTTAGTTCAAAATCATCATTGTCCTGTTCTTTGCCCCACAGAGCCTCTAGAAGTTGAGGCGGTGCTCCCTTTCTGTGCCGGCATAGCGCTTGTTGGCTGCAAACACCTTGGCTTTGTTTACCGAAGGACCTGAGGGAAGAGAGACCGACAGATTGAGTCATTTTTCCAATGGTGAAATCGTTTAAAACTTTTGGGAGGCAACCTTATCCTCGTTCCATGCAGTGTAAACATTGACAAAGACAAACTGGTACTAACTAAGATGAGGCACTACACAAAATACTCAGGTATTAGGCAAATGTGAATTTCAGGGCAAGTTTGTGAGCTTACAGAGAGGTGCTATAGTGTGATGTTAGGATGCAAATTCTATTTGCGGTAAAAGGCCACACATTTACACGCACGCACAATGGGAGAATCTAATTGGTTTTGTTCGACGCCTCCATCCTGAAAAGGAAACAATTTTACTCTTATGAAATGAGACATCTTCTCCACCTGCTCGTCATCGTGCAAATTATGTTTACAGAGGAATCCCCAAATAGATGTGTAAAGTGGTAAAAGGAAATGTAGCAGGTTGTGCCAGACATGTAGATAAGTAGCGTATCGTTTTGAAATGTATGCACGCTTTTCTTCAAGAAAACAACAGCTGATTCAAAGAGGGTGTGATGAATTTCAAAACTATTCCATGATAGGGAGCCGGTACGATAATTATGAGGTTCCTCGGTGGGAAGAGGCTATCCGTTCACTTATTATCAAAGTGGTACTCTCCTACACATGGCGAGTTTAGAAGATGGACTTTTGCCCAATTGAGAAATCACCCTATGCATACCTGCGTAGCTGAGCAGCACAGGGAGGAAGATGAGTCCGTGCGTGGCCCCCAGCAGCACCATGGCCAGGTACATGCGGAAATAGAAGATCTGGAAGATCTGGGACTTGGACAGAGCCAGGATCAGGATGCCTCCAAACTTAGTCAGAGTGATGCCACTGAACACCTGGGAGAAGAGGAGCCATGGTTTAGTTCCATTCTGGTGCTCAGCATTCCCTGCAGTCAAAAATGAATTCAATAACCAGGTTCTAAAAACCGGAGCCAAACAATCAGGTGATTTCTACTTTCCTAGATATTCCATTCAAGCCAAGAATTAAATTTCACACTGTTTTTTTTCTCCCTCCATTGCTGCAGAGCCAATTTTTTAGTCTTCTGCACTCAAAGATCCTTCCGGAAGCTTCTGCGCATGTGTAGCCTACCTTCTCTATTTCCCTCACAGAGAACAGGCTACTCATAGGAACGGTGCTCGTTTAATAAAGTCAGATCAAAGCTGAATCAGTGTCTGCAGGACCACACAATGATCACAGTATTCTACATAACAGAACCCAATATAATAGAATAATATACATTACTTTAAGACAAAAAAAAACATCGCATTCAATCGCACATGAGTTAAGTTTAACCGGTGAAACATCCATGCAGCGTCATTCTGCATAGTAACCATTTGATCTCAATCAGTTACACGGTGATATGCATTTTGATCTTCTTGAGTTATACAGTGTAGTTTCAAAGTAGCCTACAGTGTGGTTTTGAATGGAGTGAACGAAATTTAGAGCATATGGTGTTCAACTGTAGCATGGTGTTCAACTGTAGCATGGTGTTCAACTGTAGCATGGCGTTCAACTGTAGCATGGCGTTCAACTGTAGCATGGCGTTCAACTGTAGCATGGCGTTCAACTGTAGCATAGCCTACCTGTGTATTTTGCCTAGTAGCGCGCACTTGAGTTTTGGCCACACGAGAGGAAAATGCAGTGGTGTTTTTGTCTTACAGTAACGTTATACTATACTATCATATTCAGTTCTGTAGGACACTATCATTATGTGATCTTGCAGACATCGATTCACCTTTGATCTAACTTTGTTAAAGGAGCACCATGACCGGTCGCCTGAGTAGCCTGTTCTCCGCGCATAAAGTAGAGAATATACACACGTGCAGAAGCCTCGGGAGGCTCCGGATCTTTTAGTGCAGTGTAAAGATCCCCAAAAGCTTTGGATCTGGAGCCACTCCATACTATTTTTACATGTCAGATTACTGATAGAACAGACAATCCTCGATCAAAAGGATGAGCTACATGCTTTTTTGAAATACATATTCAGACAGTGTGCCGTTTCCATGAACACAACGTGTGCTAGTGTGGGTTGAACTACAAGAGTAGAGATGTACTTACTGAGCTGCCCATGTGGGCCAGAGCCTCTTCAGCCCTTTCCACCCTGGTACTCTTCACACTGATGGAGAAAGCCCTCACTATGTGACTGCAGAACTCCACAGAGATACCACAGCTCTGCAACACATACACACACAATGAATACACCGGAGATCCTGGGCTGCGTTCACAAGGACTGTTCAAAACATGTCATTTAGAATAACTACCAAAACTACCCTGAAATGACAAATTATAGGAAGACAGTTATTATTATTATTATTTTTAAATATACAAATCCAAAACTATCAGCCTGTTCCTTCTCTCACCATGACGAGGTTGACGAGGGACACAGCGTTGAGGCTGATGTTCCAGAGCCACATGACCCCGAACATGTTGACCAGGATCATGGCGATGGTGATGCTAACCAGCACTCCTGACCACAGCTCAAAGCCCAGCAGCACCGTGGTCACCGCAAAGATGGCCGCCAGCGACACGCCCAGCTGGAAGACCGTGTCGTAGACAATGGTCAGGTACTGCTCGTAGAACACGTAGAACACACTGGAGAGGGAAAACAACATTTACAATTTAAGTTTCAACAAATTCTAATTCTGCAACATAATTCTAGTACAGTATGTAGAAAATGACATGTTGTGAATGATGTACTTAAGAGGTAGTGTGGCAACTCAAGGCACTTTAACCAAGAAGCAAAACAAAAAACTAGAAGGGCAGTACTTTGACAGGACAAAATCCGTACATCTTACATGCAGTGTTTACATGTACTATACAACCCCTCTTGAACCCTTCAAACAGGATGTGTAGTAAACAGGGGGGCATAAAAGCTGGATGTATAAGAAAAAGATGGAGAACAATCTATGTTATGAGGGCAGGTAAAACAACATGTTATGAGTGTGTGTTTATTTATGACTGACTTACGTCACCTTCTATGGTTATTTTGAGGAACAAAGACCTGGACCACACAATTTAACAGCTTTTCAGAGCAGTTCTATTTAGCCAGAAAATCAGGAACTCAGAATCAGTGAGTTCAGGGCGTATCTATCTCACTAGTGAGTTGTGGCTATATTCTCTTCTCATGAGGGCAAAAATAACCAGTGACGGTTATATCACCAGCTAACCCAGTAACACTAACCCTTCGCAGGAAAAGCCTTGCGCTTTTTTTCATAACATGTGAGGCAGAGGAGGCTGCTGAGGGGAGGGCGGATCATAGAAATGGAATGGCTGGAATGGTCAATCAAGTGGTATCAACCACATGTAAAACACGTATTTGATGTGTTTGATACCAGTCTACCTGTAGGGGAAGACTTTGTGGCCCATAGCGCTTGTGATGTTGTCAGCCAGGACGCGGGCCATCTTCATGGCGTCTATGAAGTCAGGGGAGTCCTTGAGGATGGTGTGGTAGGTCATGAAGTAGGTGGCCCCCACAGATGTGTCGTTCCCCTTTAGGACCACAGCTGAACTGTAGGCCGCGTGACCACTGCAGGACCACAAAGACCACGTTAGAGGCAAATACAGAGTCAGTCAGTTCAAACAAATTACAATTCCTTTAAACAGAATGATTGAATCTCAATGTAAGAGTTCAACGCCATCAGTGAAAAGCAAAAAAGTGTAAACTACATCAAGGTAAAAGCATGAAATGCAACCAGTCAATATGTCTCAATACACACCTAACTATGAACTACAAAGCCTTCATTGCCATAGAGGAACAACCATTACCCTTTCCCACACTTGACGTTGGGGTTGTCTGACAGAAACATGGGGAGGAACTTCATGAAGTCCTGCTCTATGGGCCTCAGCTTCCCACTGGGGGTCATAGGGCGGCAGTGCACACACGACGTGTCCACCACTGATGAAAGTAGACAAATGTAGGTACTTCAATACAACATTTCTAACATACAATTACAAAGAAAAAGCCCTTCAAATACTGCCTCATTGACTAAAAGCAATACTTCAGAATGGCACTTTCGCAACAGCTTGATATCGGAATGTAGCCTGTGTCTTCAAAATCAGGATGCGAGGGAGACATTGTTAGACATGTTAAGAGTTGCCCTGAACGTGTAGACTTGCTTTGCCCAGCAGCTGTTGGAAGAGACTAAAGAGAGTGTGTGACCTGATCAGAGCAGTGTGCTATTGGCACATTGGATAATGGTTTAACGTTAGTGCCTGAGGCATTGCAGAAGGCCCCAGAGGAGTTGTAATATCTACAGCAGGTGTGTGTGTGTGTTACCTGAGGCATTGCAGAAGGCCCCAGAGGAGTTGTAATATCTACAGCAGGAGGACTGAGGCTTCACCCAGTCAAAGTAGTCATCCAGCCACGACGACGGGTTGAATCCTATAGTGGTGCTGGAGGGAGAATTAAAATTGAGATTACTAGATCCTTTTCTATTGGAAGACATTCAAGAAAGTATTATAATTCCTCCAAACAAGAAAGGTATTTGTCAGCAGTGTTGGGGTAATGCGTTACAAAAGTAACACTTTATGTAATGATATTACTTTTATGAGTAACGGAGTAATGTAACACGTTACTACATTTTTTGGGAGTAATAATAGTTACTTTTTCAAGTAATGTGCGCGTCACTTTCAGAAAATATTTAACCTCTGAGCTGTGCCATTGATCGCTTCTGTGATAACAAAACCCATAGGGATTCACCGTCTAGTGCCAAGGGCGCCCTCTATCCTTCTCTATGCAGAGGTCTAACCAGCACTGACGGCTGGATTTTGAATGAAAAGAAAGGAAATCTGTACAGAGGTTTAGCTTAGCCTATATTAGGCTAATTAGGCCCATATATGATAGCGATAACTGTAACATTAAACTATACACAGTCACCTCTTAAATGATTGGCACCCTTGATAAAGCTGAGCAGAAAAAGACACAAATAATACAAATACACAGCTATATTATATGCAAAAAAATGAAATTATATTATTTAATACTAGTACAATTGTTCACAGAAAGTGATTTTGTTTAACAAGTCATCTTTTTTTCCCTCAAAGACATAAGGGGTCAAAATTATTGGCACCGCTGTTTTCAATACTCCGGCACCCTCCCCTTGCGAAGATAACAGCAAGGAGCCTTTTTCTAAAATGTTTTATGAGATTGTAGAACACATTGGGAGGGATCTTAGACCATTCCTCCATACAGAATCTTTCCAGATACTTGATATCCACCGTCTGAGCTTAAGGACTGCCTTCTTTAATTCAAACCACAGGTTTTCAATGGGGTTCAAGGTCGGAGACTGAGAAGTCCATTGCCTTCTCTTCTCTTGATGGAAGATCCACTTGTGGCCAAGTTTCAGCCTCCTGTCAGAGGCAACCTGGTTTTTGGCTAAAATATCCTGGTACTAGGTAAAGTTCATCATGCTGTTGACCTTGACAATGGCCCCAGTGGACAGAAAATAGCCACATAACATCAAAGATCCACCACCATATTTTACAGTAGACATGAGGTAATTTTCAGCACCAACATTTTTTTTGACACCAAAACCACGACTGCTGTCTGTGGCCTAAGAGCTCAATTTTCATGTCATCTGACCATATCACCGGTTCCAATCCAAGTGCCAATGCAGTTTAGCAAACTACAACAAACTACATTTGTTGGATGACATGAAAATAGAGCTCTTTGGCCATGCACAGCAGTGGTGGGCGGTTTTGTTACATGTAACAAGTAATAGGTAATATGACTTTTTCAAGTAATTAAATCACATTTTATTGGTCGCATACACATATTCAGCAGATGTTATTGCGGGTGTCGCGAATCCCAGCACTGTTTGTCAGCGAGTTCAAAACCAGAGTTCTAGTCTCCCTGTTAAACCCCGACTGATTTCCCATCATACTACTGATTTCAACATGCATTCCAAAGGTGAAAGAAGTTGGAAGGGGTTGCTGTTGCTTCACTCACTAGTTGCTGATGAGAGATGCTGTGTAGACCTGTTGGACCAGAGAGTTGTTGCTGCAGCCCACCCCTCCACACACAGAGTTCTGGCCCTCCAGACTCAGGTAGTCATGGCCGTCCTCCACCACGAAGTAGACCGGAGGACCCGTGTGGAGGTACTCACTCAGGTTCTTAAAGTAGTCCAGCACGTACGAGTCCTATTGGATAGGAGATTCACCACGAGACAAAATGTCTGACATTATCCAACGCATCAAAAGAGAAGACCGATTATCAATAGCACACTGAGTGAGGCTGGTGGGGTTAGACGTACTAGACATACTTACATCAGGCATGGAGAGCTTCTGGTCCAGTCCAATCTCTACCTTATTGGTGACAGCGATACTGAAGGACAACATCCCCACAAACACAGCCACCTGTCCGAGAAAAGTTGTTAAAAATACACTATGGAAGTTTAGTGGCTAACTGTTTACAAAACATGTTGGCTTGAACGCTGGCACTATTGTACATTTAAATCTGAGTATCAGCACTCACCACAATGGGTCTGACCCACTCTTTGAGGATGAAGGGGGCGTAGACCTTCTTGAAGAAGTGGAAGAGGAAGCCATCTGTCCTCTCCTCCTGGCCAACTGGCAGCTTCACACAGCACACAATGTCCAGACGATTCCCCTGGAAAAACAACGTCTAAATTCTTGAAGCGCAAGAGAACGATGTTGACTTAACACGGAAATCCTGAATAAGGCCCCAAGGACCCAATCAGTATAGCATTTTAAAAACAGTGTTCAGAATTGACTTCCTAATTAGATAACTTGTGTCTCTCTATTAAATGTGACATCGGTGCACTGCTCACTTGAAGTGGGCTGTAACCGTGACGCTCATGCTTAGCTGGGAATAACATGGTAAGGAAACAGGGAGTTAGCAAATAGTGACACAGAATGCTGACAGCTACTGTTTAGCATGCCAAGCCTACCCCTGTGAGTCATCACCAGTCCTCTCACAGGAGAAACAAATGCAGTGTGGAAACATTTATTTTATTCCCCAGCCGTCCTCACCTCCTGCCTCTTGGCATCCAGGCCCAGCAGGCTGACAAAGCAGCTGATCTGTAGCAGGAAATCATCCCCAACCCTTAACCCAGCCTTACCCCTCCCTACCCCACTCTTACCCCACCCTACCCCACCCCCATACCAGCCCAGCCCTCCTTACCTCCTGTCTCTTGGCATCCAGGCCCAGCAGGCTGACAAAGCAGCTGATCTGTAGCAAGAAGTCAATGAACACAGCCAGCCCAGCAAACAGGGAGAAGGTCCGCACAGCTGGCATTGTGGACAGGGCCCCTGGAGAGGAAAAAGGTAGGTAACCCACTGACATCAGAGCTCCAGACTCAAGCTTGTCGTTACACAAATTGCAGTCAACACGGAAATCCATGGGAATGACAAAGGACCTAGTTGACATCTTCAAGTTTTTACATACTGCCTTATACAATACGTATGATTGTTCTATAATGTAGCCAAGTAGTGTGTCAACACTAGAGGCGTTAAGTGACTGAAGGTTACAGGTCATTCTCATACCCAGGAAGAAAGCCACTGTCTCAGAAAAGGAGGAGAGGAGCATGCTGGGAGCCACGTCTCCTAGGATACGGCCTATCTGCTGGTGCAGCTCCTCCTGAGGCATCCGCTCATCCCTCTGTACAACAACGCATCACACATGGTGATTAATACATTAATTCATCACTGCCATTACAGAGTTCGACAGTTACCATATACATGCCGTTACATACACATAATGAAACATTGTGGTTCAATGAAAGTATAGTCAGACGAGAATAAAGCTTAGTACCTGGTACGTTTGGACAATGATGAAGATGTTGTCGACGCCGACAGCCAGCACCAAGAAGGGGATGACCTCGATGACGATGAGGGTGAGAGGGATGCCAGCATAGCTGAAGATGCCCAGAGAACAGGCCACTGAGCTCAGCACTATCACGATGCCTGCTATTCCCAGGGAGATCTTAGAGTCCACCTGGGCAGAAAGCAAAGACAGAGGGTTAGTCCTTCAGAATCAGAACCTTGCAGGAGACACAATGCTGCGCATAGGGGCTTGACCTCTCTTTTGAGCTAGACAAAGACCTAAACTATTGTCTTGAGTCGGGGAGATGTCGACAAAACATGTTATTAAATAAAGTAAACTATTATAATGCCTGAAGTTAGTTACTACTAACCAGCACCCTCCTGAAGCTGTGGATATGCCCTAACGCCAGGGAGATGTAGACGAACATGATGGCGTAGCTGACCACGACGGTGCTGAGGTCACTTTCGCTCTCGCGGTTGATCTCGTCCTCGATGCTCCTCTCAGAGTTGAAGGAGATGGTCAGGTTGGGGTTGCTGTAGTTCTTCAGGAAACCGATAAATCTGGAAATGGGGGGGATGTGTTACTTCAAATGGCAACTCATGGCACAAAACCAAATCTGACTGAAATGTGAAATTCCTTTAGTAAATACACTAGCATCTGAAACATTTGTTTTGCTCACTCCTTCTCCCAGGCCAGAGCTTTTCCCAGATTGACACTGTCGTTATGGTAGTTGTTGACAGGGAACGTGATCACTAGAGCTGTGGCGTTGTTGTAGTTGGTGGCTGGGGTGGGAGAACAAGATGCAAAAAGTACCATGGTCAGGGAATTTGTGTTGACAGTTGACAAAGTTCCATACAAAAAACACAGTAAACAATAGTAAAATCAATAGCAAAGAGCCTGAAAGATGTTCCAAGACATGGATTCAAAGTTGCAAACAGTCCAAGTTAGCTCATTAAACCCAACTCTACAAGGTCAGTGACCAAATAACTATCTTTGCATAGGTATCTCTGCATAATAAAAACTAGAAAAACCTTTGTGATTATATACAGGAGTTAAGCAATAACGATTAGCCTTTTGTAACAGACAGGTTTTCCTAATTTAAAAACATAAACACACATACAATACACTCCAACATACCCATAGAAAAAAACAGCACAAAATTGAAAAGGTATATTTCCCACTGACTAATTCTAGTTCCCACTGACTAATTCTTATTCCCACTGACTAATTCTAGATTCAATTTCTTTGTGTGATGATGTTAACGTATCCCCACTCACCATCATAGCCTCCCAGGACCAGCCAGGGGAAGACAGGGCCTCCGTAGGTACCCAGGCAGGGATCATGGAGCTTGTAGGTGTCGTTGAGGGATGCTGGGGCACTACACACAGGAGAGACAGAGAGAATGATTTAATAACTGAGGTAATATACACAAATCTAAAACTAACTATTCACCATACACAGCTATGAGTATATACTTGCTGAAGGAAAATGAAGCGCAAGAAAAACATTTTACAATGTGCAATATCAGAACCAATTTTTCAAATGTGAATTAGTTGAGTTGGAGAGGAACTGCAACTGGTATAATCTCATGAGTTCTGTAGCATTCCCCAGGTGCAGATGTCGCTAGAGAAAGTGTTCCGAGGGCCACTCACCTGACGCAGTAGAGGAAGTGTGTGTGGTAGTCTGCGTAGACAAAGAACTCATCTCCTATGCTACGGTCCAGCTGTTTGTGGCTGTTCTGAAAGTAGTTGAGAACACTGAGAATGGTGCAGTTGTCGTTGAAGGGGGCCAGCGGGGCCAAGCAGATATCCTTTAAGGTCACGTTCTGGTCCCCGTATGAAGCCACTATGTTTTCTATGTCCGTCTGGAGATCCAACACCTGAGATAAGAAATTGTGTAAAAATTTGAGAAAAACTAAAACTATAAAATGTCACGTTAAAACTAAGGCAAAGACCAAATACTGTACGTCTTCCTGAAGAGAAGAGCCTCCACACTTGATCAACAAGACAGCGGATATATTCTTGACACAGCATCGTTTCCCCTATACTAATTTAGCAGAGTAGGGAGCCAAAGATTATAACTAAGGTCACTGATCCAGGGTTTTAGCTGCTGAAAGAAATCCTAGGGGAAACCCTACTCAGATAGCTTGAACCAAAATGTCCACAACCCATAATCCCATTCTAAATGCTACAACAACTCCATCTGAACATATCAATCACACCTCAATCCATCACCCCCCCAGCCCAGTTCCTCCAACTAACCCACCTGGTGGAGGACATCCTTGTCCAGGGGGGCTCCGAAGGGCACGTCAGCCCCCGCGGGGTACGGGGAGTAGATGGATTCTGACTGCAACGTGGTGGTGATGATGAGCTGCTCTGCCCTGAAGAAGGGTCCGAAGTGGCTGTCGAAGTAGTCCTTCTCCTGCCTGGCCTGGCTGCTGGGAGAGGACCACAGCTCCACGGGGTCCGTGATGATCTTCATGTAGACCAGGCCCCCTGAGCAGGCGGCCACTACGGCCAGGCTGCCCAGGATGACCACGAGGGGCTGCCGTACGCAAAACGAGCCCCAGCGGGTGAAGAGGGAACGCAGGGAGCTCTCGAAGCGCTCGCCCAGCATCTCACCACACGATGCGTCCACTGTGACACAGAGCGAGAGAGGAGGGAATGAGTTAATGGTCAGGTAGATTTTTTTGTCTTTTTTTTTTTTTAGAACATTACTGCATTTTGGGCTGATTTGGCAATTGGCACTGTCGTATGTAGATACTTTAATAGCTTGGAGTCCAGAAAGTTAAGTAAAACAAGTAAGTGCTGCACAAAGACTTATTGATATGCAGCACCGTACCTTGGTCAATGTTGTCATTGTTCAGACAGGGAGGGTTATTGCTGTCCAAAATGGGACCATACTCCGACTCGATTGTCCTTTTTCTGGATGAGAAAAGAAGAAAAAAACAGCACCATTAGATACATATTAGGAAAACACTGCTTCAGACGTCAAAGTGCCAGTCAGTTTTCAACGCCGATACCGATTATTGGAGGACCAAAAAGCCGATACCGATTAATCGGCCGATTTTTTATTTATTATTTGTAATAATGACAATTACAACAATACTGAATGAACACTTATTTTAACTTAATATAATACATCAATAAAATCTATTTAGCCTCAAGTAAATAATGAAACATGTTAAATTTGGTTTAAATAATGCAAAAACAAAGTGTTGGAGAAGAAAGTAAAAGTGCAATATGTGCTATGTAAGAAAGCTAACATTTCAGTTCCTTGCTCAGAACATGAGAACATATGAAAGCTGGTGGTTCCTTTTAACATGAGTCTTCAAAATTCCCAGGTAAGAAGTTTTAGGTTGTAGTTATTATAGGAATTATAGGACTATTTCCCTCTATACCATTTGTATTTCATTAACCTTTGACTATTGGATGTTCTTATAGGCACTTTAGTATTGCCAGTGTAACAGTATAGCTTCCGTCCCTCTCCTCGCTCCTCCCTGGACTCGAACCAGCAACACAACGACAACAGCCACCATCGAAGCAGCGTTACCCATGCAGAGCATGGGGAACAACTACTAGAAGGCTCAGAGCGAGTGACGTTTGAAACGCTATTAGCGCGCGCTAACTAGCTAGCCATATCACTTCAGGTAACACCAGCCTCATCTCGGGAGTTGATAGGCTTGAAGTCATAAACAGCGCAAAGCTTGACGCACAACGAAGAGCTGCTGGCAAAACGCACGAAAGTGCTATTTGAATGAATGTTTACGCGCCTGCTTCTGCCTACCGCCGCTCAGTCAGATACTTAGATACTTGTATGCTCGGTCAGATTATATGCAACGCAGGACACGCTAGATAATATCTAGTAATATCATCAACCATGTGTAGTTAACTAGTGGTTATGATTGATTGTTTTTTTAATAAGATAGGTTTAATGCTAGCTAGCAACTTACCTTGCCTTACTCCATTCGCATAACAGGCAGTCTCCTTGTGGAGTGCAACGAGAGAGAGGCAGGTCGTTATTCCGTTGGACTAGTTAACTGTAAGGTTGCAAGATTGGATCCCCCGAGCTGACAAGGTGAAAATCTGTCGTTCTGCCCCTGAACAAGGCAGTTAACCCATCGTTCCTAGGCCGCCATTGAAAATAAGAATGTGTTCTTAACTGACTTGCCTAGTTAAATAAAAGGTATAAATATATATATATATATATTTTTTAAATAGTCAAATCGGCGCCCAAAAATACCGATTTCCGATTGTTATGAAAACTTGAAAATCGGCCATTCCGATTAATCGGTCGACCTCTAGTTCATAATATGCTTCGGTCCTTGCCTGTAGCACCATGCTCCGATCACGGCTCCGATGAAGATGAGGAGGAAGGCCACATAAGAGATCCACATGATGACCACCATGGCGTCGATGCCCAGAATGGTCCATGGCGGAAGCAGGGGCGGAGGGACAGGCTGGGGGCCACAGGCCTGGCTACAGTCCTGGCAGGAGCATGGCCCAGAGCCATCCTCCAGACCCTCCGTACAGCCGTATGTCTTGTTGTTCATGGGGATCATACCTGACACTGGCACGTCTGGAGAGGTAGGGGTAGTCAGAGGATGTGGAGTTATTGAAAAATAAATGTGAGCTGTACCAATTTTACTCCAGATGAATGTTCTTGTACTGTTTTAAACTGAGACCAATGTTATTCTTAACTGAAATAAGTATGAATACTTGTGGAGACAGATGCCCTTTCGTTGTAAATGGTACATATTTTGTATTGTGCATCTTACCTGAGAATATAGGGATGATGGGGAAGGGACTCTGTCCATTGTTGATGTTGAACATGTACTCAATCCAGTTGGTGGCGTTGCAGTCACTGGCGTCCTTACCACAGAGTAGTGACAAGGCCTTCACGTTAATGGAGGGGGCCTGGACATCCTGACAAGCATTGTACATGGCTGCCAAGAGAGAGGACCAAAATTACATTATACACCTTGGGACTGACTGATATCTGTAGCATTATGTCAACAATACTGCTAGCCAATGAAAGTGACTGTATATTTCCACTCTTCAAACTGTGACCTGATCTCTCCATTAGCCTAATCTGTTTGCAGTCTTACCAACTCCTATGGACAATGACCATATGAGTTGGCAAAAAAGCATTAACATGTTTTAATTTTTTATTTAAACCTTTATTTAACTAGGCAAGTCAGTTAAGAACAAATTCATACAATGACGGCCTAGGAACAGTGGGTTTAACTGCCTTGTTCAGAGGACAGAATGACAGATTTTTACCTTGTCAGTTCGGGGATTCGATTTAGCAACCTTTAGGTTACTGGCACAACGCTCTAACCACTAGGCTACCTGCCGCCCCAGTCTAGGGGACCAGGCAATGTGCCCCCTCACCATTGGCAAATGTCTGTCCAATGTAGTACTGGACTTCCACCACATTGGTCTTGTTGGCAGCTGTGTCATTAGTGAACTGGGTGCCGTTCACAAACAGACTCTGGCGGGGGCTGCAGGTTAGCTCACAGAAAAGGTTCATCAGGTTGAAGAAACAGGCTGGGCATCTGGAGATGGAGAACCGAGAGAGAGTCAGGGAACTGGATTGGCAGAGATGACAACATATCAACAAAGCTACCTTACTGCTAAGGCATCTCGCTAAACTAAATCATAGCTATTACGGGAGTATGTCCAAGTATGGCACATGGAATGACAAAGTTATTTTTGCAAAGACTATGGTGCGTACCGAGAGAGGAACTGTAGGGGAAACTGAAGGCTCCCTTGAAGAGTCAGGAGCTGCTGGACATCGCAGCACAGACTCTGGTTCCCATAGTCATAGCCTGGACACAGCTCCTACACACACAATACAAGAACCGGGATCATTTAGACAGTAGCGTGCCGTGGGCCTGGGGCCTTCAGTGAGGTCCTACACAGTCCCACCCGAATTAATCCACCTCTTATTACCATCATTATGATGCCATGGCTCTAGACACTATACCTTTAGACAGAAACGCAGTATAACCAGGCGTTGCGTCACCTTGAAATTGACATTTTTATTCAGAGAATTGCAGGGGAAGAGTACAATACAGTACAGTTTAACTAATAGGCAAGAACATAGTCGAGTGCAACAGAGTTATATTAATATTCTTCTTCTATCCATTTCTGGTCCACAAACTTTGAGCTTTAAGTCCCCCAAAAAATAAATACAGTGTGTTCACTAAACAGCGCATTGTCGCACCCAAAGCAGTTTCACCGTGATGATAAAGACACATAACTATTCACTGAAAATAAAAGAAATAACAAATAATTTGCAACATAGGCTATTTGCAATTTTATTTTGTTAATATATAGGGTATTTAATATTAACAAAATAAAATGCGAAACATACATACACATTTAATAAAAAATAACATGCATTGTATGCCTACTCACCAAAGGCTGATTATTTGAAAACAAAATCCTTCCTCCTTTCTTTCCTCAAGAAGACTTCAATGACTCTGTTGTACAGTCTATCTGTGCGTTTTAGTTCCACGAATAAGTCCTTTTCTATCGACATGGAGGCTAATGCTGAAAGCCGAGTCTGTCCAGTAGCATTTCTGGAATACGTTTTGATTCTCTTTAAGGCCGAGAATGACCGCTCGACAGAAGCCGTGGACACAGGGATAGTCACTGTCACACATGCCAATGTGTAAAGTTGCCCCATGTCCTCATTCAGATTTTTCTGCTTAAGGAAATCAAGGAGATCAGAGGGACTTTTCCCTTCAAAATCAGTCATAGCATACATTACAGTCAGTTCTGTTTTTAGCTTGGATAGGTCGAACAGTGTTCCGTGACTCTCTGTTAAGCTGGAGAAGACTGTTTGCGGGAATTTTTTCCGGTAGGTCTGAAAGTGCCGGGGGTCCAGGAGGGAGAGAAACATTAATTTTTCGTGGTCTTGAAACCTGTTTCGTATCTGGCAAAGAATGTTGTCCAGAATATTGCTGTGGAGTTGTTGATAGTATGTGCGAGGGTCTCCTTGTGCTGGGCCTCTGCGTGCGCTGGGTGAACTTGAGATGCGCGCTGTGTCATCATAGATTTGACTGAACCTGCACCTCTCTCGCTCAATTGTGTCACAAAACTCGTTCACCCTTGTCAGGCAGAATTGTACATCCAAAGTTTGTTTCTGTAGAATTCCAAAAAGCATATCCGAATAATTAAAAATCCCATTGAATGTTTCAAGCAAAAAACAAAACTCAAAATCATCCAAACGTGCATTAAATCCATCAGCCATAAGCACAGTATCCCCGTCATGGTCATCATGATGTTCCAGTAAGTGGTTAAACAGCTCCTTTAGGGCAACTCTCTTTTCAAAGACTGCATTGACCAATCTAGATGTATATTGCCACCTCGTTGGTGCAACCTTAGGAAGACGACGCTTGCAGATGTCATCCAGCAGTTGCGTGCGCTTAGGGGATCGTGAGAAAAATGCTGCAAGGCCATTGAGGTTGGCA
The DNA here is from genome assembly GCF_029448725.1 of Salvelinus fontinalis. Classification (NCBI taxonomy): domain Eukaryota; kingdom Metazoa; phylum Chordata; class Actinopteri; order Salmoniformes; family Salmonidae; genus Salvelinus; species Salvelinus fontinalis. Next base: position 35,844,974 of record NC_074690.1, read on the forward strand.
AAGAAGACCTTGCATTCTTTAAGCTTTGAGGCTCCTTGAGTCAGTACTAAATTTAGTCGATGTGCATAGCAGTGAATGAATAAGGCCATCGGTGCCCTCTCCTTAACTTTAGCCTGCACCCCATTGAGTCCAGATGCCATGACTGCTGCACCATCAAAACACTATGCCACAACTTTATCCAGACTACATAAATTTTCCTCCAAGAAATGGAAAATAAGAGCGGCAATGTCATCAGCTCGCTTGCCGCTTGTCACATCTTCAAATCGGATAAATCGCTCCTTGACTCCTGTGTCCGTCACATAACGCAGGACGAGTGAGAGCTGTGCTGCATTTCCCACATCTGTTGTCTCGTCCACCATAACAGCAACAAAGGGAGCTTTTTTAATCTCCATTTTGATCTCTTCTCCCATCACTTCAGCAATAGCATAAATTAGGTCATTTTGTATTTTGCCTGACGTCCCAATGAACACTTTGTTAGTGGACAGGTGGTATTGTAAATCTGTGTTGCTTTCAGAAAGAAAAGAAAGAAGCTCCACGTCGTTCCCTTTGTTTGTGGAGTCAGCACTTTCATCGTGTCCCCTAAAAGAAAGTTCCTGTTTACCCAAAAACATGACACAATCAATGAGTCTTTTCAATTTTTCCCTATTTTTCTTCACCTTTTCATTGTGCAGCTCCGTTGCCCTGCGCGATTGTTCATTGAGCTGTAGATCCACTCGGGTGTCCCCAAAAGTTTTCAAAAGCACCATTGCTTGTAAGTGCCCAGCCGTACTTTGGTGTCTCGTTGCTGCCTTGGTTAGACAACTCAAGTTTGCAAAGCCAGTGTGGCTCCAAACACCAAATCGATCACTTGCAAATAATAGGCATTCCCAGCAGTACAGTTTGCAGTGCTTCTCGGAGCCTGTGAGCCATTGATAGCGCTCGTAGTTGGAACTTTGAAAGTGGCGAACGAACCCCTTTCCCGCCTGTGACAGGCTTTGTAGCATCGGCGTCGGGCGACCTCTCCTTACAATGTCTAACTTTTCTTGAAAAGTTTGTCTTGAGAATGGCGTTATAATTATCCTCGACCAAATCGATATCTTCTCCTCCTTCCGCCATTGTGGGTTGAAAAAACAGCTTAGTCGTACGCAAATTAATTTGTTTATCAAATTCAGTTTCTCTAGTTCTGAGGATCTGCATAGACCTGCCCATAGGACCTGCTTCTCAATATTGGTAATCCAATCAAAAGACGTGCACGCTCTACGCCTGCTAGCTGGCTCCTGTGTAACACTGGAGCCAGCCAGCAGGCGTACAATAGCCAACTCTAAAGCTGATTGGTTGACACTAAATTTTCATTTCCATTCGCTTTAAGCTACAAGCGCCCGCACTGTTGATTCTGAAGGCCTGAGGGCAGATTTTAGACCCCTGGCAACACATGATGGCTGAATATGATTGGATAAAAGATCTAACATAAAGACCAGCCCTCCAAATCTCAACCTGGGGCTGGAAGCAGTGCAACCAAGAGGAAAGCTATGAAATGAAGAGTATAATTATTACTCTAAGGAATAATTTAATACATATTTGTTGGAAAATATATTTAAAAAATATATATATTCTGATGATGTTTAGGCCAGCAGAGAAGGCCTTGCTGGCCCTGACGGCCCACCACTGCATTTAGATGACCTAACCTGGTTTTGTTCAAGTAAAACATGTGAGAACATTAAAATTGGAGTCAAGTGTAATTTCAGAAGTGCAATGAAAACATAAAGAAACCAGTTCAAAAAAAGCTTCCATGATAAACCTTACTGTGAGCAGCTCATGGCCCTCTGCTGGGAGTGGGATAGGTGGTCCTGTATAGTTGCAGTTGTACTTCTTCCCCGGGACCTTGTCGGACAACCCACACTCACCGTACCACACACAGTGCTGGGCTTGAACCTGAGAGGAGATAGGGGGACCAAAACAAACAACCTTAACATTTGTCTTGTGAAAGGTGTAGAAAGGAGGACTTGATTCATGAGACGCTAGTTCTAAAGTGATGGAAATTCTCTTTGACTTATCAGAACTTTAAATGTGCTGTTCTGTAGGCTACATACACTCCCCTTCATATGTATTTTGACAGTGAAGCGAAAAACTTTTATTTGATTCTATACTCCAGCATTTTAGATAGGTCTCAAACTCAGCAAAAAAAAAAGAAACGTCCTCACTGTCAACTGCGTTTATTTTCAGCAAACTTAACGTGCAAATATTTGTATGAACATAACAAGATTCAACAACAGACATAAACTGAACAAGTTCCACAGACATGTGACTAACAGAAATTGAATAATGTGTCCCTGAAACAAAGGGGGGGGGGGGGTCAAAATCAGAAGTCAGTATCTGGTGTGGCCACCAGCTGCATTAAGTACTGCAGTGCATCTCATCCTCATGGACAGCACCAGATTTGCCAGTTCTTGCTGTGAGATGTTACTCCACTCTTCCACCAAGGCACCTGCAAGTTCACAGACATATCTGGGGAGAATGGCCCTAGCCCTCACCCTCCGATCCAACAGGTCCTAGACGTGTTCAATGGGATTGAGATCTGGGCTCTTCGCTGGCATTCCTGTTCTGAACTATGAAGTTGTTAATGTTCTTAGTAGTGTTCAACGGTATACCGATACGACGGTAATATCACAGTACCAAAACGTCATGATACCAACATTTTATACTGAACAAAAATATAAAACGCAACATCTAAAGTGTTAGTCCCATATTTCATGAGCTGAAATAAAAGATCACAGAAATTTTCCAGACGCACAAAAAGCACATTTCTCAAAAATGTGGTGCACAAATTTGTTTACATCCCCGTTAGTGAGCAGTTCTCCTTTGCCAAGACAATCCATCCACCTGACAGGTGTGGCATATCAAGGAGCTGATTAAACAGCATGATCATTACACAGGCGCAACTTGTGCTGCGGACAATAAAAGGCCACTCTAAAATGTGCAGTTTTGTCACACAACACAATGCCACAGATGTCTCAAGTTTTGAAGGAGCGTGCAATTGGTATGCTGACTGCAGGAATGTCTACCAGAGCTGTTGCCAGAGAATTTTATGTTAACTTCTCTACAATAACATTAACATAGTTTTTGAGAATTTGGCAGTACGTCCAACCGGCCTCACAACCGCAGACCACGTTTAACCACGCCAGCCCAGGACCTCCACATCCAGTTTCTTCACCTGTGGGATCGTCTGAGACCAGCCACCTGATGAAACTGTGGGTTAGCAGAACCGAAGAATTTCTGTACAAACTGTCAGAAACATTCTCAGAGAAAGTCATCTGCGTGCTTGTCATCCTCACCAGGATTTTGACCTGAATACAGTTTGGCGTCATAACTGACTTCAGTGGGCAAATGCTCACCTTCGATTGCTACTGTCACGCTGGAGAAGTGTGCTCTTCACGGATGAATCTCGGTTTCAACTGTACCGGGTAGATGGCAGACAACGTGTATGGCGTCGTGTGGGCGAGCAGTTTGCTGATGTGAACAGAGTGCCCCATGGTGGTTATGGTATGGGCAGGCATAAACTACGGACAACGAACACAACTGCATTTCATTGACGGCAATTTCAAAATGCACAGATACCGTGACAAGATCCTGAGGCCCATTGTCGTGCCATTTATCCGCCACCATCTCCTCATGTTTCAGCATGATAATGCCGAGCCCCATGTCACAAGGATCTGTACACAATTCCTGGACGCTGAAAATGTTCCAGTTCTTCCATGGCCTGCATACTCACCAGACATGTCACCCATTGAGCGTGTCTGGGTTGCTCTGGATTGACATGTACGACAGCGTGTTTCAGTTCCTGCCAATATCCAGCAATTTCACACAGCCTTTGAAAAGGAGTGGGGACAACATTCCACAGACAACAATCAATTCTATGCAAAGGAGAGTTTCACACTGCATGAGGCAAATGGTGGTCAAACCCAGATACTGACTGGTTTTCTGATCCACGCCCCTACCTTTATTTTTTAAGATATCTGTGACCAACAGATGCATATCTGTATTCCCAGTCATGTGAAATCCATAGATGTAGAACTAATTCATAGATTTCAATTGACTCATTTCATTAAATGAACTGTAACTCAGTCAAATCTTTGAAATTGTTTCATGTTGCGTTTATATTTTTGTTATTTTTGTTAATTTCACAAACCATGTCGCGGGCCGTTTTAAATTAATCCTGGGTCGCTAATTATTGGTTTGATAACAAAACGTTATTCAGTCATGTTACCTAGCTAGCTAACAACCTGGTAACTTGACAGTAGGTCTAGGCAAACTTGATTGGCACAGGAAAAAAAAGGAAAAGGGTCTGCTACTCATGAGATGTGCTTCAAAAGGTAGGATTCATATAGGCCTAATGTAAGTCTAAACTATAAAAGCTGCGAGCAGTATTTGTTTGCGGGCGAGAGAGAGGTGTGTGTTTATGAGAGGGCGGAGAAAGAGGGAGTGTGAGGAAGGGAGAGTGTGTGTATGTCAACTGAAGAGTAAATGAGGTATCATGCAGTGTTTTCCCCTTACTGCCACAATGACATGTAGATTTTCTCTCTCACACACACACAGAACAGTGTGACGTTAAATTCAAATGTGTTGTATTGAATAGAAGTGTGAATTTCAGTGACCAGTTTGAGTAGCACATGTTCCCGTTTTCTTAACGTTCTGCAAAAGCGTCCGGGGGACAGGGCGAACAGGACGCTAGGCCACTGTATTTTAGTGGTATCGCAATACTACTTGGCCTGGTATCATTAGTAAAATGTTGGTATCGTGACAACACTAGTTCTTATCTTTATTCTTAGAAAATAGACACGTAAAAATATTCTGGGGATGAGCATGCACATCTTGAATGTGTACCCATTGTTCCTCTTTAGTGTAAGTATTTTATATGTTTTATGGTCCACTTAAAGGATTGAGTAATGCTTTTTAAAATTTTCCCTATTGCCATTATTTCCTTTTTTCCACACTCATTTTATATCCTGAGATTATCTTGAAACTATTCAGATATATATTTTTTTGCAATGGGGGCATTGAGTGTCCAATATTGGTCAGGTATATCAGGAGATCTGCAAATAAGTTTATTTTCATGTTTACCAATACCTGTTACGTTTGAGTCCTGTCTAATTATTTTTGCAAGTGATTCAATTGCCAGTGCAAACAGGAGCGGGGAGAAAGGTGCACAGACAGGGATGTTCTTTCTAAAGCAATTTCATCATATAATGTATTATTTGTGTATAATTTTGCTTTAGGACATTTAAATAATATTTTTATTAAATGTATTATTTCAGCTAGAAAGCTTCCAAAGTTTTCAACAGTGTCACGACTTCTGCCGAAGTCGTTGCCTCTCCTTGTTCGGGCGGTGTTCGGCGGTCGACGTCACCGGTCTTCTAGCCATCATCGATCCATTTTTCATTTTCCATTGCTTTTGTCTTGTCTTCCCACACACCTGTTTTCAATCCCATCCATTACCTCTTGTGTATTTAACCCTCTGTTTCCCCTCATGTCTTTGTCAGAGATTGTTTTATGTCAACTGTTGTTTATTGATGTATAGGTGTGCGACGGGTCCCCGTACCCATGTTGATTTTTTACGTATGTACATTGTTCGTGTTTGGAGCATTGTTAAATGGACATTTATTAAAAGTCTCCATTACACTCAGTTTAACTCTCCTGCGCCTGACTTCCCTGCCACCTATACACACGGCTCTGACAAACAGAAACATTCAAGATGGTTGAAAGCCTTTTCGGCATCAACACCAAATATTGAAAAATATCTTATATTAAACTGAAACATGTTCTATTTTTGTAAGTGTCTATTTTTAATATGTATCAGGTCTGGTAAGACTTTTGCCATTCTATTGCTTATGAGCTTTGATATTATTTTATTGCCACAATTTATTAAACTTATGGGTCTGTAATAAAGAGGGGACTCCACATTTTCTTGGTTTTAATAGAACTGAAATAACTGTTTGATACTAGGCAGCGCTGAATTGAGTAACATATGTGTTGTCATGTGTAAATAGGGGTGCTACTTTGTCCCAAAATGCTCAATAGAATAGCCATCAATTCCTGGCAAATGATTTATCAGTGTCTAAATTATTTTTGGAGTTCTGTTTGTGATAATTTGACTGCTGTTAATTGCTTCAGGGTTGTTGATTCAAAGAAGGATCACTCCAACTATTGTTTAATTCAGATTTTCATAGCTTTTAAAATGGTCATTAATTGTATTGTTTCTAATTAACACATTTTGATCTTTTATAATTATAACTGGTTTGGTGTGTATTCATTTTGTCAGGGCTATGGGATTAAAAGCACACCATAGTATACCGGGGAACTGCTTTTCTCTGTCCTCTGTCTACAGTTGTAATTGTAAAAGGATTTTTAAAAACGTATTTAATACATTTCGGGTCTACGTAAAAGTATTATTCCGGAGAATGATCTAATATCACTATATGAACCCAGTAAATAAATAAATATATATATATATATATATATATTTTTTTTAAACAGAACCTTTATTTAACTAGTCAAGTCAGTTAAGAATGAATTCTTATTTACAATGACTGCCAACACCGGACAATCCCGGACAACGCTGGGCCAACTGTGCGCCGCCCTAATGGAACTCCCAATCACGGCCTGTTGTGATACAGCCTGGATTCGAACCAGCGTGTCTGTAGTGACACCTCTAGCACTGAGATGCAGTGCCTTGCACCACTCGGGAGCCTATAAATGGTTCAGAGCATTTATTTTAAAATACATTTTTGAATCAATTCTTTAATAGCTTTTCTTAATTTGAGAAATAAAGTAGTCTTTTGTAGTTGGGAATAGTAAACTCCCGGTGTCCTGTACATTATTTGTAGAGATGACATCTCTCATCCTCTTTGGAGGTCCCTTGAATTTGCCTTTTTTATTTCTATGATTTAGGTCGCATGTGTCATGACGCTGGCCTGGGGGTAGGTTTATGACAGTCATAAATACCTCTCCCCCTTTTTTCCCCTCTCTCTACCCTACTGATGTGACTATTGAAAATCCCTTGGTTAATATAGAGATTCTGGGAACATCAGAAGGTGGGAGGGAAATTAACCATATTTTGGTAATCCAACCAGTTGAACATATGCGTTGGTACTTAATGAATATGATGTCAGTTCGGTTGTCATCTGAGACATTCTCATCAATGATAGGATGACAAACTGTACAGTGGAAAGTCTACACATTATAGTTATCAGATTTACATGGAATTTTTGTGCAATTTAAATGTTTAAATATGAAATTATTTGTGAGAAAATTAAATGTTATTTTAGCTTCTAAAATGTGAGAATTGGGTTTTCATGAGTGAATTAGGTCCGACTCAGTGGCCCGCCCACGTGAAGAGACATTGGTTTTAAACTATGAAAAGCGCCCTCCTCTCCCTTTCTATATAAAGCCTTGACAACAATATAACTCCCTGTTCCGGGTACATTAGGATGACGATCCGATGTCAGAAGGGTTCAGATAATAACTACAGAACGAAGCCAACCTCAGCGTGAGCTTTGGTTGCGAATGGCATGAACTTTGAACTCTTATTCGCTACAGAAGTGATACCTCCTAGCCGTTGAGTTAGCAGCGGCCGCTGTAAACGTGGGCTAGGAGAGGACAGACAGAGTATCCCATCTACCACACAACGACGACACTACACCGTTTCCCGTTCATCACCAGAGACACTCTTCAAAGGTCAAAGGACTCTGTTGGGCAACACGGCCTTCCATCTACCACCAACCTTTTGAAGCGCAGCTCAGAGTAAATATTTATTGCATTTTCCTTTTCCAAATGGGCGGTAATTTAGAATGCATAAGATTCTGTATTTACGAAAGAGTAGCTGCCTAAGACATCACTTCTCCCTTTGTTCTTCAGTCTTCCCGCTCTTTCACTCAAACCCAGCCCATTTTCTTTGAGTAACCAGCTGTCATATCTGTTCCGTCCGCTAGGGGCATTTGCCTTTATGACATAATTTGTAATCAAGGTATGACTCATTCTGTGTATATGTAATTCTGTGTGATTAGTTAGGTATTTAGTAAATAAATAATTAAACCCAATTTTGGATTGCTGATTCAACTTGTTAGCCAGGGTTCGTGAAGATAACCAAGAATTTACAACTTTCAGATGAGACTGAAATAAGGTGACGATTAATATTGACTGCTATTGATGTAAAATATGACTAGGTCTTTAAGAGTTTATTCGGAAGATAACTGCTTTATAAATATTATTTCGTGGTGCCCCGACTTTCTAGTTAATTACATTTACATGATTAGCTCAATCAGGTAATATTAATTACAGAGAAAGGATTTTATAGAATAGCATGTCATATCACTTAATCCAGCATAGCCAAAGACACGACACCTGCTAAAATAATAGTTCCTGTCTGGTTTTGATCTAATATATCTTGAATTTGATCAACAACAAAAAACACCAGCTTTGCCCCTGGTGGGATATACAATGAAATCACTGTGTATTTTTCTCCATGTAAGCTACAATTCAACATCAGAAAACTGCCTTCTTGGTCTGTGTGCTGGGATAAGGGAAATGTTTCTTCCACATTTACAGTGGTGGAAACAGTACTCAATTGCCATACTTGAGTAAAGTATAGACACCTTAATAGAAAGTTACTCAAGTAAAAGTGAAAGTCACCCAATATAATAAACTCAGCAAAAAAAGAAACCGCCCCAGACCATGACGGACCCTCCACATCGATCCCTCTTCAGAGTACAGGCCTCGGTGTAACGCTCATTCCTTCGACGATAAACGCAAATCCGACCATCACCCCTGGTGAGACAAAACCGTGACTCGTCAGTGAAGAGCACTTTTTGCCAGTCCTGTCTGGTCCAGCAACGGTCGGTTTGTGCCCATATAGACGTTGTTGCCGGTGATGTCTGGTGAGGACCTGCCTTACAACAGGTCTACAAGCCCCCAGTCCAGCCTCTCTCAGCCTATTGCGGACAGTCTGAGCACTGATGGAGGGATTGTGCGTTCCTGGTGTAACTCGGGCAGTTGTTGTTGCCATCCTGTACCCCGTCCCGCAGGTGTGATGTTCGGATGTACCGATCCTGTGCAGGTGTTGTTACACGTGGTCTGCCACTGCGAGGACGATCAGCTGTCCGTCCTGTCTCCCTGTAGCGCTGTCTTAGGCGTCTCACAGTACGGACATTGCAATTTATTGCACTGGCCACATCTGCCGTCCTCATTCCTCCTTGCAGCATGCCTAAGGCACATTCACGCAGATGAGCAGAGACCCTGGGCATCTTTCTTTTGGTGTTTTTCAGAGTCAGTAGAAAGCCCTCTTTAGTGTCCTAAGTTTTCATAACTGTGACCTTAATTGCCAACCGTTTGTAAGCCGTTAGTGTCTTAACGACCGTTCCACGGGTGCATGTTCATTAATTGTTAATGGTTCATTGAACAAGCATGGGAAACAGTGTTTAAACCCTTTACAATGAAGGATTTGGATTTTTACAAATTATCTTCGAAAGACAGGGTCCTGAAAAAGGGACTTTCTTTTCTTGTTTACTTAATTGCTAAAATATACTTAAGTATAAAAGGTTAAAGTATAAATCATTTCAAATTCCTTATATTCAGTAAAGCAGACGGCACCATGTTCTTGTTTTTAAAATGTACGGATAGACAGGGGCACACACCAACACTCAGAAATGATTTACATACATTTATGATTTTCATACATTTGCATAAACAATACATAAACCGTTCTGTCTTCGCTGTAATAAAGGCTTTACAAAAAAACGTTACAGACTCTGGTATGCTTATAATTTATTTAGTGTCGTTTAAAATGATTCCAAACGGTCAGGAAAATGATCATTTAAACTAACAGCACCTGTTTGGCACAAATCATATGCAAAGCGCTTGATCCTTACCTTCTTTTTCTTGATCTCCAGTATTTTCCACAACTAGTCAAATGTATTCCACAGATCTGACTTCCCCTTTACCTCCTGAGCAACCAGTAAACATTCCCCCGTTTCGAGTTTATTCGTCACGTCCTCTGCATCCATTTTTCTGTCACGTGTTACGGTGTTTGGAGTTTGTTATAACAATTTATTGATGTGATTATGATATGCTATAGGTCAGCCCCTATTGGTCAAGTGCATGCAATGCATACATGTGTCAAGTAAAGAGAGCAAGGGTTGAAGGAGTTGGGAATGTTTTTCCTAAACAAATGAAGGATTTCGGTAACAGAACTTCTCAGTCAGAAATGGCTGTAATTATGTTGCAGCTTCAGCAACACGGACAGCATTATTGATGTTCTGTGGTAGTTGCTGCAGCAGGGAGGAGAGAGAGAGACAATGGGTGCTAGTCACACAGCCACTCGCTGTCCGCCACAATCAAATCAATTGCGATCGGACTCCCTCTAGTCATTTGTGTGCCTTAATTATTTTATCAAACAGTGCGATTAAAGCATCAGACAAGCTCAGTCTGTATAGTTGATTTGATTAAAACACATAAGATGCGTCTATATGGAAAAATACACGTTTTAAAATTGACCAATCGATTGGTCGAAAGAACATTTTATTTTTGTCGGAGACAGCCCTAATTGTAGTATAGTTAAATCCTTCCTTCGCTCTCTCCCAAGCCAAACCCATCCCTCTCCACCTTTCTGTTTTCTCCCCTTTAATCCCACCCAAGCTCCCGTCTTGCCTACCCAAGCTTGTCCCAACCTCCCGTCTTGCCTACCTCTCAGACACACTTACACCCAGACTTACTCATCCATTCCCGCCCAACATATACTCTATGCAGTCACACACCCATTCGCTCCCACCCTCCTACACATTCATATTCACCATCCCACACACTTCCATTCATATACAAACACACACAAGTGCACAAACACTTCCATGGAACTGTTGACATACATGCTATATTTCCCCCTTTGAATGGTCTTTTCAGTGTCCATGTAGCCCATTGGCATCAGCTACTTCTACCGTTACTTCATAGAGAAAAACAGTTATTTGAACGTTCCTTTTGGACTGATGCCCAACTGAGCATTCTACTCAATGCATCGTCAATGAGTTCTGATGAAGATTTCATCAAGAGTGCATTACAGTGGCTTGGAAATACAATGACATTCAAAAGGAGGCAAATAACTATACTGAACAATAATATAATATAGATTTTACTGAGTTACAGTTCATATAAGGAAATCGGTCCATTTAAATGAATTCATTATGCTCTAATCTATGGCTTTCACATGACTGGGTAGTGTTACAGCCATGGGTAGGCCTTGGAGGGCATAGGCACACCCACTTGGCAGCCAGGCACAGCCATATTTCTGTCTGCTTTATTACAGACAGAAATACTCCTCAGCACCAAAACTTGAGACACCTGTGGCATAGTGTCGTGTGACAAACCTGCACATTTTAAAAGTGGCCTTTTGTCACCAGCACAAGGTGCACCTGTGTAATGATCGTGCTGTTTAATCATCGTTTTGATATGCCACACTGCAGCAAAGGAGAAATGCTCACTAACAGGGATATAAAACACACTCGTGCACAATTTGTTTATGGAATATTTCATGTATTTTCTTTTCAGCTCATGAAACCAACACTTTACATGTATGTTCAGTGTAGTAGGAAAACTTTTGTAATCATTTTGAATTGCTAGGTAATTTTGACGAACTTTGCTAGCTAATGACAACATTGCCATCTGTCTCAATTAAATTTGACGACATGATAATGCTGCCAAAGTAGTTTTTTACTGAATATTTGACTAGCAATGCCATCGTAGTTCCAGGCACTATAGTGTAATTTAGACTAAACAGTAGTTTGCCTCCATCCAGAATGACTGGGTTTATCACCACTTTAGGGCACCACTATGGCGCCGCCGGTAGAGGGCGGCTTGAGAACGTTTATAACAAATGGCATGACGCAACCGAGTGACGGAGGTGCAACCTATGAATAGATTGTATTGGGGGTAAGGGGAAAGGATATTGTCTCAATTTACAATAAGCTGGTGTCAGGCATCACTGTATATAGCCTAGTGGACTGTTTTTTCCTACTTGGTCCTTTTCTCAGAGCAAAGAAAATACTAAAGTAAGTGCCCATTAAGTGGCAAATAAAGTAAAAGGGTTAACTGGAACAGGGTTGACGATTTCATCTTAAAATCAGACATAAATCCCCTTGTGACAGAGAGAATGGAAGGTTGTTGTGTGCAACAGGTAGTGGCAATTGAATTCATCGTTAAAACATTTCTAGCCTGTCTATCTAGTATGAGGTGATATGCTTGACCTGGTCAGTTTTCCAACACAAAACTGCCAAAAATAGTACAAACACCAACCAGTTGGGTCACCTGCTACTGTCCTCTCTACCACTGACATACTGTTATGTTCAACTGTTTTCTTTCTCTTTCTGTTGTCTGATGCTCAAAAGGTGAGAGTGTGAAAACATTCTGGACAACCCCCTCCCTCTCCCACTTAGTATCGACCGACACCAGACATCCATGGACGTTGAAAAATAGTTTCAAGTTGGTCAGTCCGCCCTGGCCTTGATTTCAATGTCCACGGACGTTAGCTCAAACATAGATGTCCATGATTGGTAAGTGCTTCTGATTTGCTCCTATCGTAGACATTGATGTTTCACAAGTTTGGACAGTACAGTACAGTGAAGCAGAGTAGAGTAAAATACAGTCAAAAGTATAGTTTAGTACAGTACACTAGAGTACAGTATAATGTACTGTAGTTCAATAACCAAAAGAGATGTTTTCTAACTCAAGGTGCCATGTCATAGCTGACACCTGATTACTTGGAGCAGATATTTAACAGAGTTTTTAGAAAACATGGTCACATAAAAAAATGATTTCACTGTAATTCCAAGTCATAGACTGTTCTCTCTACTACCGCACGGCAAGAGGTATCAGAGCGCCAAGCCATAAAACTGCTAAACAATTAATCATATGGCCACCCGGACTATTTGCATTTAAGCCCCCCCCCCCCCTTGTTTTTAAACTGATGCTACTCGCTGTGTATCTATGCATAGTCACCTCACGCCTACCTACATGTACAAATTACCTCGACTAACCTGTACCCCCGCACATTGACTCAGTACAGGTACCCCCTGTGCATAGTCTCGTTATTGTGTTATTTTTTAAATTACTTGATTTAATAAATATTTTCTTACAAGTGCTTGTAAGTAAGCATTTCACGGTAAATGTTTACACCTGTTGTATTCGGCGCATGTGACAAATAAAATGTGATTTGAATTCTGTTACCAAACTGCAGAGTTCCAGTAAATGTGTTTTTGTGAAATGTTCTGTTTCAATTGTTCAAAGTAGTCATTGTGCATATAGTTGTAAACTTTTAAATCAATGGTTTTTGTTTGGCATACATTTTGGGCAGTGGAGGCTGGTGGGAGGAGCTATAGGAGGATGGGTTTACTGTAATGGCTGGAATGGAATAAATGGAACAGTATCAAACCTATGGAAACCACATTTCTCTGCATTCCTTTGATTCCATTCCAGCCATTACAATGAGAACGTCCTCCTATACCTCCCATCAACCTCATCTGATGTTAAGGTGAAAATCTGAGACTCAGCAGAATTTTGTTTCTGTGAAATTGCCCTACTGTGTAAATGTCAAGGAATATCACAAAGGCACTCTATGCTTTTGTTCAATGCTAAAGACAGCTGAAACCCAAATTATAATCTTTCTAAATTAAAGCAGAAGTGAGCCCACCTATTCTGCACCTTTGGGTTCATTTTCCTTTTTTTCTCTAAACCGGATCTGAATGTAATATTAGTCTACTATGCACCTCGAGAGAACCCCTGTGTTTCAGGTCCCGAAATGCAACCTTAACTTCTGGCAATCAATCACGTGCTGTTGGTCTCTTTGCTAATTTGATTTACTATTTTGATGGTTGACTTCCAGCACACGTTTCTCTCTTTGTTGTACTGACTGATAATGCACAGTACACTATGTTCCCTTTGGTGCCCTGTTCTTTTGAATGTGGTTGTCTCACCTGAATGAGACTTGGTTGGTTCCCTAATTGTCACTGTCAGGGGTTTCAAGTAAAATGAACTCTAAGACAATCCAGACTGAACTTACGTCTAAACTACTGTCAAATGATACATGTATCATGTACATGCTTTAATCAACTTATTTTCTGTGACCAGACCTTAGCCGTCCTCCTCCTAGCCTGTCTGTTCTGACACACAGGCCTTGTGTTTCAATGTGGGATGAAGTTGAAGGCCCCCGCCATCTGCCACAAACCACTTAATCAGTTGCCTCTGAGGAGGATTGCCAGACACTTAACAGGCTGAGTAATGTCATTAAAATGTCTGATTGAAAGGTGAAATTCAGAAAGAAACTAACGTTCTTTCCTTGAGAATACAGGTCTTCAATTACGGTAGTTACCACTTTCAGTATCCAAAAATTGTTCTATTGTTACCCCATAAAACACTGTTTCCACACCTTAAAATGAATTGCCCTTTTGCTGCATGAGTTGTGTATGGGACATTATTTGACTGTAGGAATGAGGAGTCCTGGGGTGTATTCATTAAGCCAATTCTGTAGTAAAACGTTTTGCAACAGACACCGTTTACTCCAAATTGAAAATAGTTTATTTTGGACAAATGTAGGTAGGTTCCTCCCGTTATTTCCGTGTTGTTCTTCCTAGAGTAAACCGTATAAGGTTTCCGTTGCAAAACATTTAACAGACCAAACATTTTGCAACGGAATCCGACTAATGAATACACCCCTAGTTTATTTTGGGGATGCAAATTAATCCGCGAGTACAAAGACAGCAATTGTCCATTTTGGCAAAGGGCTATTGAATTCCATTCCACGAGACCAACTCTGATCAACACAATGCACACAATTGCTTTGGGTTGGGTTTATTTTAGTGTGGATTGTATTGTATTTTACTTCGCAATAAAAGTTGTTTATTGGAGCAGGATAGAGGATGCATATCAGTGGCTTTAAAGATATTGTCTCACTTCTCGAGACCGACTATGTTACATGTAAGCCCATATCACGCAAATATTAAATTTGTGAAAAACGTGGTCATTTCCTTTATCTTGTTGCATTTGTTGAATGAGTTTCGTCTAGCTACATAATAATCGCGTGGCAGTGACGCAAAATATTTCGCAATGTATGGGTTAGGTTAGTTAGCTAGAACTGGCTGTTTGCGTCCTAGTTAGTTCGTTACACGAATTGTCACTATACAAGATCATTTAGCTAGCTAGCTAGCAATCGCCTGCAGACACGGAGCTCACATTGGCTTAACTGTCTGCTTGCACAATTTGTAGCTATAGTACCTTAGCTGGCCAAATGATGCTGGTTGATAGATGCTAGCTAACACTACACTACCTACCAAGCCAACTTTACGCTGAACAAACACTACCAGCACCGGCTAAAAGTGAACAGGCCTTGCTTTGCTTTTTGACAATGATTAACTCGCTTGACACACTTTAGTTAGCTAACGTTACCTACCGGTGATTGACAGCAAGCTAAATATAGATACGCAATAAGAGATTAGCTACTTAGCTAAAAGTCTCCCGTCCAGAAAGCTATTTAACGCGTAGGTTGACTTACCCATTTATAATGTCCCTCTGTCAAAATTATGAAGATGTAAAACAAAAAGAAATAGCTTCTTTCTGATAAAAGCCCCATCCCTCTACTCAAAAAGACTTCGGAGTTTTTCTGCTACTCCTCTGACTTCTTCATTATAGAATTGGTGACTGGAGAACAACCGTTTGGCACATTGCTGCCACAGCCAGGATTGGATAGTGCGGATACTAGCTAGTAACATTGTGCAACGTTTTCTTGACTTTGACCACAGCCTGCAACTGCATCCCGCAATTCTGGGCGTCCCACTCGAGCATCCCATTGGTTCCTTCATGACCCCCCCCCCTCTCCCAAGCGCAACATCTTCATGCTTGTGTGACAATTTTGAATATGGGTCAAAAAAGGGAAATATAATTTTTTTCAGATTTTTTTCCCGCCCCTGTCTACTGGAGTCGTCCTTGCAAGCTAGTGTAACGGATGTGAAATGGCTAGCTAGTTAGCGGGTACGCGCTACTAGCGTTTCAATCAGTTACTTCACTTGCTCTGAAACCTAGAAGTAGTGTTGCACCTTGCTCTGCAAGGGCCGCGGCTTTTGTGGAGCGATGGGTAACGATGCTTTGTGGGTGTCAGTTGTTGATGTGTGCAGAGGGTCCCTGGTTCACGCCCGTGTCGGGGCGAGGGGACGTACTAAAGTTATACTGTTACACTAGGATACCGGTAGACCGTGTCCTTCGCTCCTGCCTGCGCTCCGTCATTACTAAAACAGTCCCCCTACAGGCGGAGGCGACGGTCACTCCCGCCTCGCAAGTGATAGCTTATTAGCTAGCTTGTTAGTGGCACTTTGAGCTAGCTTACTAGTTAGGTAGCTAGCTAACACACAGTGTCACCCTCACCTCCCGCCTGCTGTGTACCAGAGAAAACTGCGAGAAAACAGTGCCCAAAAAGCGGAGCGAAGGAGCAGACGGGAGGCTGCGGCGACACTGTGTGCTAGTTACCTAGCAAATGGTTTCGCCCCAGCCTCCCACCTGCTGTGTATCTTAATCTTCTTTTGGACTAGTTGGCTAAGTTAGCACATAGCGTCCTTCTCTCCCACCTTCTGAACACCTGCCGCCGTTAACTTCCAGATTTCAGAAATGAACATTTCCAGTTCGGCGGTCAATATATTGTAGCGACCCGCACAGACAGCTGTGTGTTATGTGTTAGGCTAGTAGGTGGTTGTGTTGTACTTACCAGTACCCAGTGTTCGCGGGGTCCGACATGCCAATCACGGGAATGCCTGGAATGTTCTGATGCCGGGCATCCTGGCCGGTTCCCCTCTCTCCACTGGGATTCACTGGGATTCTCTGCCTCTAACCCCATTACAGGGGCTGAGTCACTGGCTTACTGGTGCTCTTTCATGCCGTCCCTAGGAGGGGTGCGTCACTTGAGTGGGTTGAGTTACTGACGTGATCTTCCTGTCTGGGTTGGCGCCCCCCTTGGTTTGTGCTGTGGTGGAGATCTTTGTGGGCTATACTCGGCCTTGTCTCAGGATGGTAAGGATGGTAAGTTGGTGGTTGAAGATATCCCTCTAGTGGTGTAGGGGCTATATCCTTCCTGTTTGGCCCTGTCCGGGGGTATCATCAGATGGGGCCACAGTGTCTCCTGACCCCTCCTGTCTCAGCCTCCAGTATTTATGCTGCAGTAGTTTATGTGTTGGGGGGCTAGGGTCAGTTGGTTATATCTGGAGTACTTCTCCTGTCTTATCCGGTGTCCTGTGTGAATTTAAGTATGCTCTCTCTAATTCTCTCCTTCTCTCTTTCTTTCTCTCTCTCGGAGGACCTGAGCCCTAGGACCATGCGTCAGGACTACTGGGCATGATGACTCCTTGCTGTCCCCAGTCCACCTGGCCTTGCTGCTGTTCCAGTTTCAACTGTTCTGCCTGCGGCTATGGAACCCTGACCTGTCCACCGGACGTGCTACCTGTCCCAGACCTGCTGTTTTCAACTCTCTAGAGACCACAGGAGCGGTAGAGATACTCTTAATGATCGGCTATGAAAAGCCAACTGACATTTACTCCTGATTATTATTTGACCATGCTGGTCATTTATGAACATTCAAACATCTTGGCCATGTTCTGTTATAATCTCCACCCGGCACAGCCAGAAGAGGACTGACCACCCCTCATAGCCTGGTTCCTCTCTAGGTTTCTTCCTAGGTTTTGGCCTTTGTAGGGAGTTTTTCCTAGCCGACGTGCTTCTACACCTGCATTGCTTGCTGTTTGGGGTTTTAGGCTGGGTTTCTGTACAGCACTTCGAGATATTAGCTGATTTAAAAAATATATATATTTCACCTTTATTTAACCAGGTAGGCAAATTGAGAACACGTTCTCATTTACAATTGCGACCTGGCCAAGATAAAGCAAAGCAGTTCGACACATACAACACATAGTTACACATGGAGTAAAACAAACATACAGTCAATAATACAGTGAAAAATAAGTCTATATACAATATGAGCAAGTGAGGTGAGATAAGGGAGGTGAAGGCAAACAAAATATATATATAAATAAATAAAAATATAAAAAGGCCATGGTGGCGAAGTAAATACAATATAGCAAGTAAAAAAAAGTAAAAAAAGTAGAGATAGTAGAGATAGAAAAAAGTAGAGATAGAAATAATGGGGTGCAAAGGAGCAAAATAAATAAATAAATAAATACAGTAGGTAAAGAGGTAGTTGTTTGGGCTAAATTATAGATGGGCTATGTACAGGTGCAGTAATCTATGAGCTGCTCTGACAGCTGGTGCTTAAAGCTAGTGAGGGAGATAAGTGTTTCCAGTTTCAGAGATTTTTGTAGTTCGTTCCAGTCATTGGCAGCAGAGAACTGGAAGGAGAGGCGGCCAAAGGAAGAATTGGTTTTGGGGGTGACCAGAGAGATATACCTGCTGGAGCGCGTGCTACAGGTAGGTGCTGCTATGGTGACCAGCGAGCTGAGATAAGGGGGGACTTTACCTAGCAGGGTCTTGTAGATGACCTGGAGCCAGTGGGTTTGACGACGAGTATGAAGCGAGGGCCAGCCAACGAGAGTGTACAGGTCGCAGTGGTGGGTAGTATATGGGGCTTTGGTGACGAAACGGATGGCACTGTGATAGACTGCATCCAATTTATTGAGTAGGGTTTTGGAGGCTATTTTGTAAATGACATCACCGAAGTCGAGGATTGGTAGGATGGTCAGTTTTACAAGGGCAGCATGAGTGAAGGATGCTTTGTTGCGGAATAGGAAGCCAATTCTAGATTTAACTTTGGATTGGAGATGTTTGATGTGAGTCTGGAAGGAGAGTTTACAGTCTAACCAGACACCTAGGTATTTGTAGTTGTCCACATATTCTAAGTCAGAGCCGTCCAGAGTAGTGATGTTGGACAGGCGGGCAGGTGCAGGCAGCGATCGGTTGAAGAGCATGCATTTAGTTTTACTTGTATTTAAGAGCAAATGGAGGCCACGGAAGGAGAGTTGTATGGCATTGAAGCTCGCCTGGAGGGTTGTTAACACAGTGGCAAAAGAAGGGCCAGAAGTATACAGAATAGTGTCGTCTGATGTACGAAGGGCTATATAAAATAAACTTGATTTGATCCTGGCGGAGTGGAGTGGAGGGGGGTTGGGCAGGGGGATGGAGCATTGGAAGTTAAGACCAGGTTTAGCCTTTGTTCTCTCTTGTCTGGCCTTCACAAGAGAAGGTCACGGTTGGCTTATGGTTATCTTTCATTTATTTGGCGTGGGCTACGGCCAAACAGTTTCCTGTGTAAAGTTGGGTTAATAAACCATCAATTCGTAAACTCAATCCTCTGTCTGGACAATTGTTCCTTTATGATCTAGTCAGGTCATTACATTGGTGTCAGAAGTAAAAACGTTGATAAAAGTTAGCCAGCTAGCTAGCTGACTTCTGTGGCTAGCTACCGTAGGTGAGAACGTGGTTGAAAATGCTTAGAGGAAATTCGAAAGTGAAGGTGGAGGTGGGGGACGATTATGGCCAAGGAGGTGCGTGTGCATGGACGTCGGAGGAGATCGCCAGGGCGTCGGAGCCCAGAGGCCGCTTGAGGGAGGACGTTAGAGTGATGGCTGTTGAAGCGGGCATGAGTGCTTCGTCGACTGTGCTTCGCGCAGATTCTGGTGGGCGGACCGAAGGGGTGACGTCGACGCGGCGGGACGAGGAATCTGGGGCTCAGGATGTAAACAAACATGGCGGCGCCCAGTTCCCGGCCTCGTCCGTATCTGTTAAGACCCCGAAGTATTCCGGTAAGGCGGATTGGGAAGCTTTTCATGCTCAGTTTGAACTGTTAGCTCATTTTAGGGGGTGGTCGAATGAAGATAGGGCACTGCAGTTGGCTTTATGCCTCACGGATGATGCTCTGGCCTGTTTGATATTGATTAGCCCCGAGGACAGACGTGAATATGCTAAATTGTAATTATTCGATTTATTGCCTACCTCCTCATGCCTTTTGCACACATTGTATATAGATTCTCTTTTTTTCTACCATGTTATTGACTTGTTTATTGTTTACTCCATGTGTAACTCTGTGTTGTTGTCTGTTCACACTGCTATGCTTTATCTTGGCCAGGTCGCAGTTGCAAATGAGAACTTGTTCTCAACTAGCCTACCTGGTTAAATAAAGGTGAAATAAATAAATAAATAAAAAATATGGTGCTTTAGTGGGAGCACTGAGGAGGCGCTATGGACAGTGTGTACAGCCCAGGCTACTGCGCTCCGAACTGAGTAATAGACGCAGGCAGCCTGGAGAGCCTCTACGGGTGCTAGCTAATGACATTGAGAGCCTCTCTCGGCGGGCATATGCTCACATGCCCCCTTCCGTGCAGAGCGAGCTAGCACGGGACCAGTTCATACAGGCGCTCTCTCCTACGGAGCTGGGCATACAGACCCAGCTGGCTCATCCTGAGTCATTGCAGATAGCCTTGGAGATGGCTTTGGAGAGGGAGCTGGTGTGGGCTGGGGGTTTGGTGGGGGTGCAGGGAGACAGACCCTCTGTACGAGCTGGGACAGAGCAGAGCAGCTCGGAGCTGGAAAAGCCTGCAAGGGTGGCTGAAATGACAGAACTCATTCGTGCTGTGTCGCTACAGGCGGCACGAAACACACGCCCTGGTCCCAGGGTCTGCTGGGGTTGTGGCCAGCCAGGCCATCTGCGCGAGGATTGCCCCATGTCCCCCAGAGCTCAGGGAAACGGCTCAGTGGTCCGCATAGACCGGGTAGTGCGGACCCCTGGTTTTCTATCCCAACCACCATCTTCTTCAGGAGGAGCCCACCGGCACAGACGGGGAAGCAAGGCTCCACTTCCCCCAGAAGCAGACGAGGGCAGGCGGATGGAGCCTGTTGTTGTGGTGGACCGGACCTGTGTTGTGGACTTTTGTCATGTCCCCAACACTGTGGAGGGGGTGCCCTGCTCCACCCTGGTGGACACTGGGTCCACAGTAACCCTGGTGAGGCCAGATATTGTGCCAGGTTGGACTCAGTGTGCAGCTCCGCACTCCGACTCAGTGTGCAGCTCCGCACAGTCACAGGTGAGCTGGCACCCATGAAAGGGAAGGAAATAATGACTCTGACAGTAGGGGGCAGGACTGTGCGTCATCCTGTGTGGGTGGCGGCTGTGCAGGACCCTTGTAACTAGGGGTTGGGCTTTCTTAGGAGCACAGGCTGCCAGTTAGACCTAAATAGGGGCACACTGAGCTTCCAGGGAGGGCCGGAAGTCACCATGGCCCCCCCTCATGTCACATTCACTCAACCCAACAAACGCTTTACACCAACAGTTAAAGCAGCAGAGACTCATGGTTGCCCCCCCTCCCCCACATCTGTGTGTGACTTTTCCCCAGCCCCCCTGTCACCTACGGCGGTGTGTTACATTCCCCCAGCTACCTCCACGACACAGCCCTCTGTGAGCCCGGGCCGCACCCCCCCCAGCCCAGCTACCCCAGATGGGAGAGGAGAGGACACTGTCTGCAGTGAGGGAGATATGGGGGAGGAACTGTGTTGGTCTTGACCCCGAGCAGCAGGAACAGTTGTGGCAGTTGCTGTTTGAATTCAGAGACAGCTTTGCGCTGAGTGAGGAAGAGGTGGGTCAGACTCATCTGGTGCAGCATGAGATCGACACAGGTGATGCTCGACCCATCAATATGCGTCCCCGCCGTATCCCGCTGGCACGCCAGGAGGCGGCAGACAAGGCTGTGTTGGAGATGCAGCGGGCAGGCTTCATTGAGCCCTCAGACAGTCCCTGGGCGGCGCCAGTCGTCATGGTTCCGAAGAAGGGGGGCAAGCTGAGGTTCTGTGCTGACTACAGGCGGCTGAATGAGGTAACCAGGAAGGACTCATACCCCATATCGATGAGTCACTGGACCTGGTTAGGGGGTCCTCCTGGTTCTCCTCACTAGACCTCTGCAGTGGCTACTGGCAGGTGCCCCTCTCCCCAGAAGCCAGAGCCAAAACTGCGTTCTCCACTAACAGAGGACACTGGCAGTTCAAGGTCCTGTGCTTTGGCCTGTGCAACGCTCCAGCTACATTTGAGCGTTTGATGGACAGGGTGCTGGATGGCATCCCCCGACAGCAATGTCTGGTATACCTCAATGACATCCTGGCCCATGGCAGCTCCTTCCAGTCAGCCCTGGGGGCGCTACGGCGTGTGCTGGAGAGGGTGGCTGCCGCAGATCTGAAGCTCCACCCCGAGAAGTGCCACTTCATGAGGAGAGAGGTGTCCTTCTTGGGCCACCGAGTGGCGAAGGAGGGGATCAGCACCATGTAGGACAAGGTAGGGGCTGTCAGAGACTGGCCCACCCCCACCGACCAGCGTCAGCTGAAGAGCTTCCTGGGCCTGGCCTCGTACTACAGGAGGTTTGTACGGGGCTTCTCAAGCGTCGCTGCTCCCCTGAACCGCCTGCTGCCGAAGGACAAGGCTTTCACTTGGACAGTGGAGTGTGAGGAGGCGTTCAACACCCTCAAACGTGCACTGATCGAGGCCCCCGTGCTCGCCCCCCCCCCCCCTGACCTCACCTTGCCCTTTATCCTGGACACAGACGCGAGCAATGTGGGCATGGGTGGGGTGCTAGCCCAGGTGGGGCCAGAGGGGGAGAGAGTGGTGGCGTACTTCAGCAAAACATTAGACAAACATGAGAACCGCTACTGTGTCACCCGGCGGGAGCTCTTGGCTGTTGTGGCTTCCGTCAAACACTTCAAGTACTACCTGGGTGGTCTGCCCTTTACTGTAAGGACTGACCACTCTGCTCTCCAGTGCCTCATTTCTTTCAGAGAGCCAGAGGGGCAGGTGGCATGCTGGTTGGAGGAGCTTCAGCCGTATGACTTCACAGTGGTGCACAGGGCAGGGGCACGCCACTCCAACGCCGACGCCATGTCCCGTCGGCCCTGTACTGCAGACGGCTGCCGCCACTGTGAGCAGAGAGAGGGACGGGAGAGAGAGCTGTGTGCAGAGGAGGGGGTCTGTGCCACAGCTTGTCGGGCGAGCAGGCCTGTCTGCTGTGAGCTGCAGACTGTCGACGTGGCTGAATGGGGGCAGCAGCAGAGACGGGACACAGACCTACAGCCAGTGCTACAGTGGGTAGAGGCGCAGGTGAGGCCACCGTGGGAAGAGGTGACAGCGCTCTCACTCGCGACCAAAGGGTTGTGGTCAAAGTTTGAGCGACTGCGGCTGGCTGATGGCGTGCTACAGCGGGCATGGAAGGAGTCAGCTACGGGAGAGGAGAGGTGGCAGGTGGTGGTCCCAAAAGCACTGCGGGAGGCTGTGCTCCAGAGTACTCATGGGGGGGTGGGGACTGGACACTTTGGGGTCACAAAAACACTGCGCCGCCTCCGTCAGGGCTTTTACTGGGGGCAGCACAAGAAGGATGTGGAGGATCTTTGCTGCCGCTGTGACAACTGCACAGCGAGAAAGGGCCCTCCAGGCCTCTCTCATGCTCAGCTTCAACAGTTCCCAGTGGGGGCTCCCATGGAGAGGGTGGGAGTGGATGTAGTTGGGCCGTTCCCCACCACAGACAGTGGAAACCGCTGGGTACTCACGGCCATGGACTATTTCACAAAATGGCCCGAGGCCTATGCTCTGCCTGACCAGGAGGCAGAGACCATCGTCGACGCCCTGACAGCGGGGATGTTCTATCAGGTTTGGAGCTGCAGAGTCCATCCACAGCAACCAAGGCAGAAACTTTGAGTCCCGTGTGTGAGAGGCTGGGTATGCACAAGACCCGCACTACTCCTCTCCATCCTCAAAGTGATGGCCTTGAGGAGCGCTTCAACAAAACGCTTGGACAGCAGCTGGCCATCGTCTCTTCCAAACACCAGCGTGACTGGGACAAGCACCTGCCTATGGTCCTCATGGCATGCCGCTCCGCTGTCCAAGACTCCACCTCCTGCACGCCTGCCCTCCTCATGCTGGGGAGAGAGATGCGCACCCCTGCGGAGATGGCGTTTGGTCGGCCCCTGGATAGCCCTCATGTTCCCCCGGGGCCGGAGTATGCCCGGAGACTCCAGGACCACCTGGAGACAGCCCACACCTTCGCCAGAG